>NW_027518427.1:0-600000 GCF_051622035.1 Arctopsyche grandis
ACCGAAGTCAGAGAATTCGACATTGCCAAAATATCCACAAAAAGTTCTTATCCTACAAAACCTCACCCATCTGAACCTAACCTTCACCCAAATCAAAGAATCGGACATTGCTAAAATATCCACAAAACGTGCTTACCTAGCAATACCTAACCCAACCTAAACTAACCATCACCGAAGTCAGAAAATTCAACATTGCCAAAATATCCAAAAAAAGGTCATACCCAAACAAACCTCTCCCATCTCAACCTAACCATCACCGAAATCGAAGAATGAGACATTGCCAAAATATCCACAAAACGTGCTTACCTCACAATACCTAACCCAACCTAACCTAACCATCACTGAAGTCAGAAAATTCTACATTGCCAAAATATCCACAAAAAGTTCTTATCCTACCAAACCTCACCCATCTAAACCTAACCATCACCGAAATCAAAGAATTGGATATTGATAAAATATCCACAAAACGTGCCCACCTCACAATACCTAACCCAACCTAACCTAACCATCACCGAAGTCAGAGAATTCGACATTTCCAAAATATCCACAAAAAGTTCTTATCCTACCAAACCTCACCCATCTGAACCTAATCATCACCGAAATCAAAGAATTGGACATTAATAAAATATCCACAAAACGTGCTTACCTCACAATACCTAACCTAATCTAACCTAACCATCGCCGAAGTCAGAGAATTCGACATTGCCAAAATATCCACAAAAAGTTCTTATCATACCAAACCTCACCCATCTGAATCCAACCATCACGGAAACCAAAGAATTGGACATTGCGAAAATGTCCACAAAACGTGCTTACCTCACAATACCTAACCCAACCTAACCTAACCATCACCGAAGTCAGAGAATTCGACATTGCCAAAATATCCACAAAAACTTCTTATCCTACATAACCTCACCCATCTGAACGTTACCATCACCGAAATCAAAGAATTGGACATTGCTAAAATATCCACAAAACGTGCTTACCTAGCAATACCTAACCCAACCTAACCTAACCATCACCGAAGTCAGAGAATTCAACATTGCCAAAATATCCAAAAAAAGGTCATACCCCACCAAACCTCACCCATCTGAACCTAACCTTTACCGAAATCGAAGAATTAGACATTGCCAAAATATCCACAATACGTGCTTACTTCACAATACCTAACCCAACCTAACCTAACCATCACCGAAGTCAGAGAATTCGACATTGCCAAAATATCCACAAAAAGTTCTTATCCTACCAAACCTCACCCATCTGAACCTAACCATCACCTAAATCAAAGAATTGGACATTAATAAAATATCCACAAAACGTGCTTACCTCACAATACCTAACCCAACCTAACCTAACCATCACCGAAGTCAGAGAATTCCACATTGGCAAAATATCCACAAAAAGTTCTTATCCTACCAAACCTCACCCATCTGAACCTTACCATCACCGAAATCAAAAAATTAAACATAACAAAAATATCCACAAAACGTACTTACCTCACAATACCTAACCCAACCTAACCTAACCATCACCGAAGTCAGAGAATTCGACATTGCCAAAATATCCACAAAAAGTTCTTATCCTACCAAACCTCACCCATCTGAACCTTACCATCACCGAAATCAAAGAATTTAACATTGCAAAAATATCCACAAAACGTGCTTACCTCACAATACCTAAACCAACCTAACCTTACCATCACCGAAGTCAGAGATTTCGACATTGCCAAAATATCCACAAAAAGTTTTTTCCTACCAAACCTCACCCATCTGAACCTAACCTTTACCGAAATCGAAGAATTAGACATTGCCAAAATATCCACAATACGTGCTTACTTCACAATACCTAACCCAACCTAACCTAACCATCACTGAATTCAGAGAATTCGACATTGCCAAAATATCCACAAAAAGTTCTTATCCTACCAAACCTCACCCATCTGAACCTAACCATCACCGAAATCGAAGAATTAGACATTGCCAAAATATCCACAAAACGTGCTTACCTCACAATACCAAACCTAACCTAACCTAACCATCACTGAAGTCAGAGAATTCGACATTGCCAAAATATCCACAAAAAGTTCTTATTCTACCAAACTTCACCCATCTGAACCTAACCATCACCGAAATTTAAGAATTGGACATTGCCAAAATATCCACAAAACATGCTTTCCTCACAATACCTAACCCAACCTAACCTAACCATCACCGAAGTCAGAGAATTCGACATTGCCAAAATATCCACAAAAAGTGCTTATCCTACCAAACCTCACCCATCTGAACCTAACCATCACCTAAATCAAAGAATTGGACATTAATAAAATATTCAAAAAACGTGCTTACCTCACAATACCTAACCCAACCTAACCTAACCATCACCGAAGTCAGAGAATTCGACATTGCCAAAATATCCACAAAAAGTTCTTATCCTACCAAACCTTACCCATCTGAACCTTACCATCACCGAAATCAAAGAATTGAACATTGCAAAAATATCCACAAAACGTGCTTACCGCACAATACCTAACCCAACATAACCTAAACATCACCGAAGTCAGAGAATTCGACATTGCCAAAATATCCACAAAAAGTTCTTATCCTACCAAACCTCACCCATCTGAACCTTACCATCACCGAAATCAAAGAATTGAACATTGCAAAAATATCCACAAAACGTGCTTACCTCACAATACCTAAACCAACCTAACCTAACCATCACCGAAGTCAGAGATTTCGACATTGCCAAAATATCCACAAAAAGTTTTTTCCTACCAAACCTCACCCATATGAACCTAACCTTCACCGAAATTAAAGAATTGGACATTTATAAAATATCCACAAAACGTGCTTACCTCACAATACCTAACCCAACCTAACCTAACCATCACCGAAGTCAGAGAATTCAACATTGCCAAAATATCCACAAAAAGTTCTTATCCTACATAACCTCACCCATTTGAACCTAACCATCACCGAAATCAAAGATTTGGACATTGCTAAAATATCCACAAAACGTGCTTACCTCACAATACCTAACCCAACCTAACCTAACCATCACCGAAGTCAGAGATTTCGACATTGCCAAAATATCCACAAAAAGTTCTTATCCTACCAAAGCTCACCCATCTGAACCTTACCATCACCGAAATCAAAGAATTGAACATTGCAAAAATATTCACAAAACATGCTTACTTCACAATACCTAACCCAACATAACCTAACCATCACCGAAGTCAGAGAATTCAACATTGCCAAAATATCCACAAAAAGTTCATACCCCACCAAACCTCACCCATCTGAACCTAACCATCACCGAAATCGAAAAATTAGACATTGCCAAAATATCCACAAAACGTGCTTACCTCACAATACCTAACCCAACTTAACCTAACCATCACTGAAGTCAGAGAATTCGACATTGCCAAAATATCCACAAAAAGTTCTTATCCTACCAAACCTCACCCATCTAAACCTAACCATCACCGAAATCAAAGAATTGGATATCGATAAAATATCCACAAAACGTGCCCACCTCACAATACCTAACCCAACCTAACCTAACCATCACCGAAGTCAGAGAATTAGACATTTCCAAAATATCCACAAAAAGTTCTTATCCTACCAAACCTCACCCATCTGAACCTAATCATCACCGAAATCAAAGAATTGGACATTAATAAAATATCCACAAAACGTGCTTACCTCACAATACCTAACCTAATCTAACCTAACCATCACCGAAGTCAAAGAATTCGACATTGCCAAAATATCCACAAAAAGTTCTTATCATACCAAACCTCACCCATCTGAATCCAACCATCACGGAAACCAAAGAATTGGACATTGCGAAAATATCCACAAAACGTGCTTACCTCACAATACCTTACCCAACCTAACCTTACCATCACCGAAGTCAGAGAATTCAACATTGCCAAAATATCCACAAAAAGTTCATACCCCACCAAACCTCACCCATCTGAACCTAACCATCACCGAAATCGAAGAATTGGACATTGCCAAAATATCCACAAAACGTGCTAACCTCACAATACCTTACCCAACCTAACCTAACAATCACTAAAGTCAGAGAATTCGACATTGCCAAAATATCCACAAAAAGTTTTTTCCTACCAAACCTCACCCATATGAACCTAACCTTCACCGAAATTAAAGAATTGGACATTTATAAAATATCCACAAAACGTGCTTACCTCACAATACCTAACCCAACCTAACCTAACCATCACCGAAGTCAGAGAATTCGACATTGCCAAAATATCCACAAAAAGTTCTTATCCTACATAACCTCACCCATCTGAACCTAACCATCAACGAAATCAAAGATTTGGACATTGCTAAAATATCCACAAAACGTGCTTACCTCACAATACCTAACCCAACCTAACCTAACCATCACCGAAGTCAGAGAATTCGACATTGCCAAAATATCCACAAAAAGTTCTTATCCTACAAAACCTCTCCCATCTGAACCTAACCTTCACCGAAATCAAAGAATTGGACATTGCTAAAATATCCACAAAACGTGCTTACCTAGCAATACCTAACCCAACCTAAACTAACCATCACCGAAGTCAGAGAATTCAACATTGCCAAAATATCCAAAAAAAGGTCATACCCAAACAAACCTCTCCCATCTCAACCTAACCATCACCGAAGTCGAAGAATTAGACATTGCCAAAATATCCACAAAACGTGCTTACCTCACAATACCTAACCCAACCTAACCTAACCATCACTGAAGTCAGAGAATTCGACATTGCCAAAATATCCACAAAAAGTTCTTATCCTACCAAACCTCACCCATCTAAACCTAACCATCACCGAAATCAAAGAATTGGATATTGATAAAATATCCACAAAACGTGCCCACCTCACAATACCTAACCCAACCTAACCTAACCATCACCGAAGTCAGAGAATTCGACATTTCCAAAATATCCACAAAAAGTTCTTATCCTACCAAACCTCACCCATCTGAACCTAATCATCACCGAAATCAAAGAATTGGACATTAATAAAATATCCACAAAACGTGCTTACCTCACAATACCTAACCTAATCTAACCTAACCATCACCGAAGTCAGAGAATTCGACATTGCCAAAATATCCACAAAAAGTTCTTATCATACCAAACCTCACCCATCTGAATCCAACCATCACGGAAACCAAAGAATTGGACATTGCGAAAATGTCCACAAAACGTGCTTACCTCACAATACCTAACCCAACCTAACCTAACCATCACCGAAGTCAGAGAATTCGACATTGCCAAAATATCCACAAAAACTTCTTATCCTACATAACCTCACCCATCTGAACGTTACCATCACCGAAATCAAAGAATTGGACATTGCTAAAATATCCACAAAACGTGCTTACCTAGCAATACCTAACCCAACCTAACCTAACCATCACCGAAGTCAGAGAATTCAACATTGCCAAAATATCCAAAAAAAGGTCATACCCCACCAAACCTCACCCATCTGAACCTAACCTTTACCGAAATCGAAGAATTAGACATTGCCAAAATATCCACAATACGTGCTTACTTCACAATACCTAACCCAACCTAACCTAACCATCACTGAATTCAGAGAATTCGACATTGCCAAAATATCCACAAAAAGTTCTTATCCTACCAAACCTCACCCATCTGAACCTAACCATCACCTAAATCAAAGAATTGGACATTAATAAAATATCCACAAAACGTGCTTACCTCACAATACCTAACCCAACCTAACCTAACCATCACCGAAGTCAGAGAATTCCACATTGGCAAAATATCCACAAAAAGTTCTTATCCTACCAAACCTCACCCATCTGAACCTTACCATCACCGAAATCAAAAAATTAAACATAACAAAAATATCCACAAAACGTGCTTACCTCACAATACCTAACCCAACCTAACCTAACCATCACCGAAGTCAGAGAATTCGACATTGCCAAAATATCCACAAAAAGTTCTTATCCTACCAAACCTCACCCATCTGAACCTTACCATCACCGAAATCAAAGAATTGAACATTGCAAAAATATCCACAAAACGTGCTTACCTCACAATACCTAAACCAACCTAACCTAACCATCACCAAAGTCAGAGATTTCGACATTGCCAAAATATCCACAAAAAGTTTTTTCCTACCAAACCTCACCCATCTGAACCTAACCTTTACCGAAATCGAAGAATTAGACATTGCCAAAATATCCACAATACGTGCTTACTTCACAATACCTAACCCAACCTAACCTAACCATCACTGAATTCAGAGAATTTGACATTGCCAAAATATCCACAAAAAGTTCTTATCCTACCAAACCTCACCCATCTGAACCTAACCATCACCGAAATCGAAGAATTAGACATTGCCAAAATATCCACAAAACGTGCTTACCTCACAATACCAAACCTAACCTAACCTAACCATCACTGAAGTCAGAGAATTCGACATTGCCAAAATATCCACAAAAAGTTCTTATTCTACCAAACTTCACCCATCTGAACCTAACCATCACCGAAATTTAAGAATTGGACATTGCCAAAATATCCACAAAACATGCTTTCCTCACAATACCTAACCCAACCTAACCTAACCATCACCGAAGTCAGAGAATTCGACATTGCCAAAATATCCACAAAAAGTGCTTATCCTACCAAACCTCACCCATCTGAACCTAACCATCACCTAAATCAAAGAATTGGACATTAATAAAATATTCAAAAAACGTGCTTACCTCACAATACCTAACCCAACCTAACCTAACCATCACCGAAGTCAGAGAATTCGACATTGCCAAAATATCCACAAAAAGTTCTTATCCTACCAAACCTTACCCATCTGAACCTTACCATCACCGAAATCAAAGAATTGAACATTGCAAAAATATCCACAAAACGTGCTTACCGCACAATACCTAACCCAACATAACCTAAACATCACCGAAGTCAGAGAATTCGACATTGCCAAAATATCCACAAAAAGTTCTTATCCTACCAAACCTCACCCATCTGAACCTTACCATCACCGAAATCAAAGAATTGAACATTGCAAAAATATCTACAAAACGTGCTTACCTCACAATACCTAAACCAACCTAACCTAACCATCACCGAAGTCAGAGATTTCGACATTGCCAAAATATCCACAAAAAGTTTTTTCCTACCAAACCTCACCCATATGAACCTAACCTTCACCGAAATTAAAGAATTGGACATTTATAAAATATCCACAAAACGTGCTTACCTCACAATACCTAACCCAACCTAACCTAACCATCACCGAAGTCAGAGAATTCGAAATTGCCAAAATATCCACAAAAAGTTCTTATCCTACATAACCTCACCCATTTGAACCTAACCATCACCGAAATCAAAGATTTGGACATTGCTAAAATATCCACAAAACGTGCTTACCTCACAATACCTAACCCAACCTAACCTAACCATCACCGAAGTCAGAGATTTCGACATTGCCAAAATATCCACAAAAAGTTCTTATCCTACCAAAGCTCACCCATCTGAACCTTACCATCACCGAAATCAAAGAATTGAACATTGCAAAAATATTCACAAAACATGCTTACCTCACAATACCTAACCCAACATAACCTAACCATCACCGAAGTCAGAGAATTCAACATTGCCAAAATATCCAAAAAAAGGTCATACCCAAACAAACCTCTCCCATCTCAACCTAACCATCACCGAAATCGAAGAATTAGACATTGCCAAAAAATCCACAAAACGTGCTTACCTCACAATACCTAACCCAACCTAACCTAATAATCACTGAAGTCAGAGAATTCGACATTGCCAAAATATCCACAAAAAGTTCTTATCCTACCAAACCTCACCCATCTAAACCTAACCATCACCGAAATCAAAGAATTGGATATTGATAAAATATCCACAAAACGTGCCCACCTCACAATACCTAACCCAACCTAACCTAACCATCACCGAAGTCAGAGAATTCGACATTTCCAAAATATCCACAAAAAGTTCTTATCATACCAAACCTCACCCATCTGAATCCAACCATCACGGAAACCAAAAAATTGGACATTGCGAAAATATCCACAAAACGTGCTTACCTCACAATACCTAACCCAACCTAACCTAACCATCACCGAAGTCAGAGAATTCGACATTGCCAAAATATCCACAAAAAGTTCTTATCCTACATAACCTCACCCATCTGAACGTTACCATCACCGAAATCAAAGAATTGGACATTGCTAAAATATCCACAAAACGTGCTTACCTAGCAATACCTAACCCAACATAACCTAACCATCACCGAAGTCAGAGAATTCGACATTGCCAAAATATCCACAAAAAGTTCTTATCCTACAAAACCTCACCCATCTGAACCTAACCTTCACCGAAATCAAAGAATTGGACATTGCTAAAATATCCACAAAACGTGCTTACCTAGCAATACCTAACCCAACCTAACCTAACCATCACCGAAGTCAGAGAATTCAACATTGCCAAAATATCCAAAAAAAGGTCATACCCAAACAAACCTCTGCCATCTCAACCTAACCATCACCGAAATCGAAGAATTAGACATTGCCAAAATATCCACAAAACGTGCTTACCTCACAATACCTAACCCAACCTAACCTAATAATCACTGAAGTCAGAGAATTCGACATTGCCAAAATATCCACAAAAAGTTCTTATCCTACCAAACCTCACCCATCTAAACCTAACCATCACCGAAATCAAAGAATTGGATATTGATAAAATATCCACAAAACGTGCCCACCTCACAATACCTAACCCAACCTAACCTAACCATCACCGAAGTCAGAGAATTCGACATTTCCAAAATATCCACAAAAAGTTCTTATCATACCAAACCTCACCCATCTGAATCCAACCATCACGGAAACCAAAAAATTGGACATTGCGAAAATATCCACAAAACGTGCTTACCTCACAATACCTAACCCAACCTAACCTAACCATCACCGAAGTCAGAGAATTCGACATTTCCAAAATATCCACAAAAAGTTCTTATCATACCAAACCTCACCCATCTGAATCCAACCATCACGGAAACCAAAAAATTGGACATTGCGAAAATATCCACAAAACGTGCTTACCTCACAATACCTAACCCAACCTAACCTAACCATCACCGAAGTCAGAGAATTCGACATTTCCAAAATATCCACAAAAAGTTCTTATCATACCAAACCTCACCCATCTGAATCCAACCATCACGGAAACCAAAAAATTGGACATTGCGAAAATATCCACAAAACGTGCTTACCTCACAATACCTAACCCAACCTAACCTAACCATCACCGAAGTCAGAGAATTCGACATTGCCAAAATATCCACAAAAAGTTCTTATCCTACATAACCTCACCCATCTGAACGTTACCATCACCGAAATCAAAGAATTGGACATTGCTAAAATATCCACAAAACGTGCTTACCTAGCAATACCTAACCCAACCTAACCTAACCATCACCGAAGTCAGAGAATTCAACATTGCCAAAATATCCAAAAAAAGGTCATACCCCACCAAACCTCACCCATCTGAACCTAACCATCACCGAAATCGAAGAATTAGACATTGCCAAAATATCCACAAAACGTGCTTACCTCACAATACCAAACCCAACCTAACCTAACCATCACCGAAGTCAGAGAATTCGACATTGCCAAAATATCCACAAAAAGTTCTTATCCTACCAAACCTCACCCATCTGAACCTAACCTTCACCGAAATCAAAGAATTGGACATTGCTAAAATATCCACAATACGTGCTTATTTCACAATACCTAACCCAACCTAACCTAACCATCACTGAATTCAGAGAATTCGACATTGCCAAAATATCCACAAAAAGTTCTTATCCTACCAAACCTCACCCATCTGAACCTTACCATCACCAAAATCAAAGAATTGAACATTGCAAAAATATTCACAAAACGTGCTTACCTCACAATACCTAACCCAACATAACCTAACCATCACCGAAGTCAGAGAATTCGACATTGCCAAAATATCCACAAAAAGTTCTTATCCTACAAAACCTCACCCATCTGAACCTAACCTTCACCGAAATCAAAGAATTGGACATTGCTTAAATATCCACAGAACGTGCTTACCTAGCAATACCTAACCCAACCTAACCTAACCATCACCGAAGTCAGAGAATTCAACATTGCCAAAATATCCAAAAAAAGGTCATACCCAAACAAACCTCTCCCATCTCAACCTAACCATCACCGAAATCGAAGAATTAGACATTGCCAAAATATCCACAAAACGTGCTTACCTCACAATACCTAACCCAACCTAACCTAATAATCACTGAAGTCAGAGAATTCGACATTGCCAAAATATCCACAAAAAGTTCTTATCCTACCAAACCTCACCCATCTAAACCTAACCATCACCGAAATCAAAGAATTGGATATTGATAAAATATCCACAAAACGTGCCCACCTCACAATACCTAACCCAACCTAACCTAACCATCACCGAAGTCAGAGAATTCGACATTTCCAAAATATCCACAAAAAGTTCTTATCATACCAAACCTCACCCATCTGAATCCAACCATCACGGAAACCAAAAAATTGGACATTGCGAAAATATCCACAAAACGTGCTTACCTCACAATACCTAACCCAACCTAACCTAACCATCACCGAAGTCAGAGAATTCGACATTGCCAAAATATCCACAAAAAGTTCTTATCCTACATAACCTCACCCATCTGAACGTTACCATCACCGAAATCAAAGAATTGGACATTGCTAAAATATCCACAAAACGTGCTTACCTAGCAATACCTAACCCAACCTAACCTAACCATCACCGAAGTCAGAGAATTCAACATTGCCAAAATATCCAAAAAAAGGTCATACCCCACCAAACCTCACCCATCTGAACCTAACCATCACCGAAATCGAAGAATTAGACATTGCCAAAATATCCACAAAACGTGCTTACCTCACAATACCAAACCCAACCTAACCTAACCATCACCGAAGTCAAAGAATTCGACATTGCCAAAATATCCACAAAAAGTTCTTATCCTACCAAACCTCACCCATCTGAACCTAACCTTCACCGAAATCAAAGAATTGGACATTGCTTAAATATCCACAATACGTGCTTACTTCACAATACCTAACCCAACCTAACCTAACCATCACTGAATTCAGAGAATTCGACATTGCCAAAATATCCACAAAAAGTTCTTATCCTACCAAACCTCACCCATCTGAACCTAACCATCACCTAAATCAAAGAATTGAACATTAATAAAATATCCACAAAACGTGCTTACCTCACAATACCTAACCCAACCTTACCTAACCATCACCGAAGTCAGAGAATTCCACATTGGCAAAATATCCACAAAAAGTTCTTATCCTACCAAACCTCACCCATCTGAACCTTACCATCACCGAAATCAAAAAATTAAACATAGCAAAAATATCCACAAAACGTGCTTACCTCACAATACCTAACCCAACCTAACCTAACCATCACCGAAGTCAGAGAATTCGACATTGCCAAAATATCCACAAAAAGTTCTTATCCTACCAAACCTCACCCATCTGAACCTTACCATCACCGAAATCAAAGAATTTAACATTGCAAAAATATCCACAAAACGTGCTTACCTCACAATACCTAAACCAACCTAACCTAACCATCACCGAAGTCAGAGATTTCGACATTGCCAAAATATCCACAAAAAGTTTTTTCCTACCAAACCTCACCAATATGAACCTAACCTTCACCGAAATTAAAGAATTGGACATTTATAAAATATCCACAAAACGTGCTTACCTCACAATACCTAACCCAACCTAACCTAACCATCACCGAAGTCAGAGAATTCGACATTGCCAAAATATCCACAAAAAGTTCTTATCCTACATAACCTCACCCATCTGAACCTAACCATCACCGAAATCAAAGATTTGGACATTGCTAAAATATCCACAAAACGTGCTTACCTCACAATACCTAACCCAACCTAACCTAACCATCACCGAAGTCAGAGATTTCGACATTGCCAAAATATCCACAAAAAGTTCTTATCCTACCAAACCTCACCCATCTGAACCTTTCCATCACCGAAATCAAAGAATTGAACATTGCAGAAATATCCACAAAACGTGCTTACCTCACAATACCTAACCCAACCTAACCTAACCATCACCGAAGTCAGAGAATTCGACATTGCCAAAATATCCACAAAAAGTTCTTATCCTACCAAACCTCACCCATCTGAACCTAACCTTCACCGAAATCAAAGAATTGGACATTGCTAAAATATCCACAATACGTGCTTACTTCACAATACCTAACCCAACCTAACCTAACCATCACTGAATTCAGAGAATTCGACATTGCCAAAATATCCACAAAAAGTTCTTATCCTACCAAACCTCACCCATCTGAACCTTACCATCACCAAAATCAAAGAATTGAACATTGCAAAAATATTCACAAAACGTGCTTACCTCACAATACCTAATCCAACATAACCTTACCATCACCGAAGTCAGAGAATTCGACATTGCCAAAATATCCACAAAAAGTTCTTATCCTACAAAACCTCACCCATCTGAACCTAACCTTCACCGAAATCAAAGAATTGGACAATGCTTAAATATCCACAAAACGTGCTTACCTAGCAATACCTAACCCAACCTAACCTAACCATCACCGAAGTCAGAGAATTCAACATTGCCAAAATATCCAAAAAAAGGTCATACCCAAACAAACCTCTCCCATCTCAACCTAACCATCACCGAAATCGAAGAATTAGACATTGCCAAAATATCCACAAAACGTGCTTACCTCACAATACCTAACCCAACCTAACCTAATAATCACTGAAGTCAGAGAATTCGACATTGCCAAAATATCCACAAAAAGTTCTTATCCTACCAAACCTCACCCATCTAAACCTAACCATCACCGAAATCAAAGAATTGGATATTGATAAAATATCCACAAAACGTGCCCACCTCACAATACCTAACCCAACCTAACCTAACCATCACCGAAGTCAGAGAATTCGACATTTCCAAAATATCCACAAAAAGTTCTTATCATACCAAACCTCACCCATCTGAATCCAACCATCACGGAAACCAAAAAATTGGACATTGCGAAAATATCCACAAAACGTGCTTACCTCACAATACCTAACCCAACCTAACCTAACCATCACCGAAGTCAGAGAATTCGACATTGCCAAAATATCCACAAAAAGTTCTTATCCTACATAACCTCACCCATCTGAACGTTACCATCACCGAAATCAAAGAATTGGACATTGCTAAAATATCCACAAAACGTGCTTACCTAGCAATACCTAACCCAACCTAACCTAACCATCACCGAAGTCAGAGAATTCAACATTGCCAAAATATCCAAAAAAAGGTCATACCCCACCAAACCTCACCCATCTGAACCTAACCATCACCGAAATCGAAGAATTAGACATTGCCAAAATATCCACAAAACGTGCTTACCTCACAATACCAAACCCAACCTAACCTAACCATCACCGAAGTCAAAGAATTCGACATTGCCAAAATATCCACAAAAAGTTCTTATCCTACCAAACCTCACCCATCTGAACCTAACCTTCACCGAAATCAAAGAATTGGACATTGCTAAAATATCCACAATACGTGCTTACTTCACAATACCTAACCCAACCTAACCTTACCATCACTGAATTCAGAGAATTCGACATTGCCAAAATATCCACAAAAAGTTCTTATCCTACCAAACCTCACCCATCTGAACCTTACCATCACCAAAATCAAAGAATTGAACATTGCAAAAATATTCACAAAACGTGCTTACCTTACAATACCTAATCCAACATAACCTAACCATCACCGAAGTCAGAGAATTCGACATTGCCAAAATATCCACAAAAAGTTCTTATCCTACAAAACCTCACCCATCTGAACCTAACCTTCACCGAAATCAAAGAATTGGACAATGCTTAAATATCCACAAAACGTGCTTACCTAGCAATACCTAACCCAACCTAACCTAACCATCACCGAAGTCAGAGAATTCAACATTGCCAAAATATCCAAAAAAAGGTCATACCCAAACAAACCTCTCCCATCTCAACCTAACCATCACCGAAATCGAAGAATTAGACATTGCCAAAATATCCACAAAACGTGCTTACCTCACAATACCTAACCCAACCTAACCTAATAATCACTGAAGTCAGAGAATTCGACATTGCCAAAATATCCACAAAAAGTTCTTATCCTACCAAACCTCACCCATCTAAACCTAACCATCACCGAAATCAAAGAATTGGATATTAATAAAATATCCACAAAACGTGCCCACCTCACAATACCTAACCCAACCTAACCTAACCATCACCGAAGTCAGAGAATTCGACATTTCCAAAATATCCACAAAAAGTTCTTATCATACCAAACCTCACCCATCTGAATCCAACCATCACGGAAACCAAAAAATTGGACATTGCGAAAATATCCACAAAACGTGCTTACCTCACAATACCTAACCCAACCTAACCTAACCATCACCGAAGTCAGAGAATTCGACATTGCCAAAATATCCACAAAAAGTTCTTATCCTACATAACCTCACCCATCTGAACATTACCATCACCGAAATCAAAGAATTGGACATTGCTAAAATATCCACAAAACGTGCTTACCTAGCAATACCTAACCCAACCTAACCTAACCATCACCGAAGTCAGAGAATTCAACATTGCCAAAATATCCAAAAAAAGGTCATACCCCACCAAACCTCACCCATCTGAACCTAACCATCACCGAAATCGAAGAATTAGACATTGCCAAAATATCCACAAAACGTGCTTACCTCACAATACCAAACCCAACCTAACCTAACCATCACCGAAGTCAAAGAATTCGACATTGCCAAAATATCCACAAAAAGTTCTTATCCTACCAAACCTCACCCATCTGAACCTAACCTTCACCGAAATCAAAGAATTGGACATTGCTTAATAATCCACAATACGTGCTTACTTCACAATACCTAACCCAACCTAACCTAACCATCACTGAATTCAGAGAATTCGACATTGCCAAAATATCCACAAAAAGTTCTTATCCTACCAAACCTCACCCATCTGAACCTAACCATCACCTAAATCAAAGAATTGAACATTAATAAATTATCCACAAAACGTGCTTACCTCACAATACCTAACCCAACCTTACCTAACCATCACCGAAGTCAGAGAATTCCACATTGGCAAAATATCCACAAAAAGTTCTTATCCTACCAAACCTCACCCATCTGAACCTTACCATCACCGAAATCAAAAAATTAAACATAGCAAAAATATCCACAAAACGTGCTTTCCTCACAATACCTAACCCAACCTAACCTAACCATCACCGAAGTCAGAGAATTCGACATTGCCAAAATATCCACAAAAAGTTCTTATCCTACCAAACCTCACCCATCTGAACCTTACCATCACCGAAATCAAAGAATTTAACATTGCAAAAATATCCACAAAACGTGCTTACCTCACAATACCTAAACCAACCTAACCTAACCATCACCGAAGTCAGAGATTTCGACATTGCCAAAATATCCACAAAAAGTTTTTTCCTACCAAACCTCACCAATATGAACCTAACCTTCACCGAAATTAAAGAATTGGACATTTATAAAATATCCACAAAACGTGCTTACCTCACAATACCTAACCCAACCTAACCTAACCATCACCGAAGTCAGAGAATTCGACATTGCCAAAATATCCACAAAAAGTTCTTATCCTACATAACCTCACCCATCTGAACCTAACCATCACCGAAATCAAAGATTTGGACATTGCTAAAATATCCACAAAACGTGCTTACCTCACAATACCTAACCCAACCTAACCTAACCATCACCGAAGTCAGAGATTTCGACATTGCCAAAATATCCACAAAAAGTTCTTATCCTACCAAACCTCACCCATCTGAACCTTTCCATCACCGAAATCAAAGAATTGAACATTGCAGAAATATCCACAAAACGTGCTTACCTCACAATACCTAACCCAACCTAACCTAACCATCACCGAAGTCAGAGAATTCGACATTGCCAAAATATCCACAAAAAGTTCTTATCCTACCAAACCTCACCCATCTGAACCTAACCATCACCGAAATTAAAAAATTGGACAATAATAAAATATTTACAAAACGTGCTTACCTCACAATACCTAACCCAACCTAACCTAACCATCACTGAAGTCAGAGAGTTCGACATTGCCAAAATATCCACAAAAAGTTCTTATCCTACCAAACCTCACCCATCTGAACCTTACCATCACCGAAATCAAAGAATTGAACTTTGCAAAAATATCCACAAAACGTGCTTACCTCACAATACCTAACCCAACATAACCTAACCATCACCGAAGTCAGAGAATTCGAAATTTCCAAAATATCCACAAAAAGTTCTAATCCTACCAAACCTCACCCAACTGAACCTCATTTTCACCGAAATCAAAGAATTGGACATTGCTAAAATATCCACAAAACGTGCTTACTTCACAATACCTAACCCAACCTAACCTAACCATCACTGAATTCAGAGAATTCGACATTGCCAAAATATCCACAAAAAGTTCTTATCCTACCAAACCTCACCCATCTGAACCTAACCATCACCTAAATCAAAGAATTGGACATTAATAAAATATCCAAAAAACGTGCTTACCTCACAATACCTAACCCAACCTAACCTAACCATCACTGAATTCAGAGAATTCGACATTTCCAAAATATCCACAAAAAGTTCTTATCCTACCAAACCTCACCCATCTGAACCTAATCATCACCGAAATCAAAGAATTGGACGGTAATAAAATATCCACAAAACGTGCTTACCTCACAATACCTAACCCAACCTAACCTAACCATCACCGAAGTCAGAGAATTCCACATTGGCAAAATATCCACAAAAAGTTCTTATCCTACCAAACCTCACCCATCTGAACCTTACCATCACCGAAATCAAAGAATTAAACATTGCAGAAATATCCACAAAACGTGCTTACCTCACAATACCTAACCCAACCTAACCTAACCATCACCGAAGTCAGAGAATTCGACATTGCCAAAATATCCACAAAAAGTTCTTATCCTACATAACCTCACCCATCTGAACGTTACCATCACCGAAATCAAAGAATTGGACATTGCTAAAATATCCACAAAACGTGCTTACCTAGCAATACCTAACCCAACCTAACCTAACCATCACCGAAGTCAGAGAATTCAACATTGCCAAAATATCCAAAAAAAGGTCATACCCCACCAAACCTCACCCATCTGAACCTAACCATCACCGAAATCGAAGAATTCGACATTGCCAAAATATCCACAAAAAGTTCTTATCCTACCAAACCTCACCCATCTGAACCTAACCTTCACCGAAATCAAAGAATTGGACATTGCTAAAATATCCACAATACGTGCTTACTTCACAATACCTAACCCAACCTAACCTAACCATCACTGAATTCAGAGAATTCGACATTGCCAAATTATCCACAAAAAGTTCTTATCCTACCAAACCTCACCCATCTGAATCTAACCATCACCTAAATCAAAGAATTGGACATTAATAAAATATCCACAAAACGTGCTTACCTCACAATACCTAACCCAACCTAACCTAACCATCACCGAAGTCAGAGAATTCCACATTGGCAAAATATCCACAAAAAGTTCTTATCCTACCAAACCTCACCCATCTGAACCTTACCATCACCGAAATCAAAAAATTAAACATAGCAAAAATATCCACAAAACGTGCTTACCTCACAATACCTAACCCAACCTAACCTAACCATCACCGAAGTCAGAGAATTCGACATTGCCAAAATATCCACAAAAAGTTCTTATCCTACCAAACCTCACCCATCTGAACCTTACCATCACCGAAATCAAAGAATTGAACATTGCAAAAATATCCACAAAACGTGCTTTCCTCACAATACCTAAACCAACCTAACCTAACCATCACCGAAGTCAGAGATTTCGACATTGCCAAAATATCCACAAAAAGTTCTTATCCTACATAACCTCACACATCTGAACGTTACCATCACCGAAATCAAAGAATTGGACATTGCTAAAAATATCCACAAAACGTGCTTACCTAGCAATACCTAACCCAACCTAACCTAACCATCACCGAAGTCAGAGAATTCAACATTGCCAAAATATCCAAAAAAAGGTCATACCCCACCAAACCTCACCCATCTGAACCTAACCATCACCGAAATCGAAGAATTAGACATTGCCAAAATATCCACAAAACGTGCTTACCTCACAATACCAAACCCAACCTAACCTTACCATCACTGAAGTCAGAGAATTCGACATTGCCAAAATATCCACAAAAAGTTCTTATTCTACCAAACTTCACCCATCTGAACCTAACCATCACCGAAATTTAAGAATTGGACATTGCCAAAATATCCACAAAACATGCTTTCCTCACAATACCTAACCCAACCTAACCTAACCATCACCGAAGTCAGAGAATTCGACATTGCCAAAATATCCACAAAAAGTGCTTATCCTACCAAACCTCACCCATCTGAACCTAACCATCACCTAAATCAAAGAATTGGACATTAATAAAATATTCAAAAAACGTGCTTACCTCACAATACCTAACCCAACCTAACCTAACCATCACCGAAGTCAGAGAATTCGACATTGCCAAAATATCCACAAAAAGTTCTTATCCTACCAAACCTTACCCATCTGAACCTAACTTTCACCGAAATCAAAGAACTGGACATTGCTAAAATATCCACAATACGTGCTTACTTCACAATACCTAACCCAACCTAACCTAACCATCACTGAATTCAGAGAATTCGACATTGCCAAAATATCCACAAAAAGTTCTTATCTTACCAAACCTCACCCATCTGAACCTAACCATCACCTAAATCAAAGAATTGGACATTAATAAAATATCCACAAAACGTGTTTACCTCACAATACCTAACCCAACCTAACCTAACCATCACCGAAGTCAGAGAATTCCACATTGGCAAAATATCCACAAAAAGTTCTTATCCTACCAAACCTCACCCATCTGAACCTTACCATCACCGAAATCAAAAAATTAAACATAGCAAAAATATCCACAAAACGTGCTTACCTCACAATACCTAACCCAACCTAACCTAACCATCACCGAAGTCAGAGAATTCGACATTGCCAAAATATCCACAAAAAGTTCTTATCCTACCAAACCTCACCCATCTGAACCTTACCATCACCGAAATCAAAGAATTGAACATTGCAAAAATATCCACAAAACGTGCTTACCTCACAATACCTAAACCAACCTAACCTAACCATCACCGAAGTCAGAGATTTCGACATTGCCAAAATATCCACAAAAAGTTCTTATCCTACATAACCTCACCCATCTGAACGTTACCATCACCGAAATCAAAGAATTGGATATTGCTAAAAATATCCACAAAACGTGCTTACCTAGCAATACCTAACCCAACCTAACCTAACCATCACCGAAGTCAGAGAATTCAACATTGCCAAAATATCCAAAAAAAGGTCATACCCCACCAAACCTCACCCATCTGAACCTAACCATCACCGAAATCGAAGAATTAGACATTGCCAAAATATCCACAAAACGTGCTTACCTCACAATACCAAACCCAACCTAACCTTACCATCACTGAAGTCAGAGAATTCGACATTGCCAAAATATCCACAAAAAGTTCTTATTCTACCAAACTTCACCCATCTGAACCTAACCATCACCGAAATTTAAGAATTGGACATTGCCAAAATATCCACAAAACATGCTTTCCTCACAATACCTAACCCAACCTAACCTAACCATCACCGAAGTCAGAGAATTCGACATTGCCAAAATATCCACAAAAAGTTCTTATCCTACCAAACCTCACCCATCTGAACCTTACCATCACCGAAATCAAAAAATTAAACATAGCAAAAATATCCACAAAACGTGCTTACCTCACAATACCTAACCCAACCTAACCTAACCATCACCGAAGTCAGAGAATTCCACATTGGCAAAATATCCACAAAAAGTTCTTATCCTACCAAACCTCACCCATCTGAACCTTACCATCACCGAAATCAAAAAATTAAACATAGCAAAAATATCCACAAAACGTGCTTTCCTCACAATACCTAACCCAACCTAACCTAACCATCACCGAAGTCAGAGAATTCGACATTGCCAAAATATCCACAAAAAGTTCTTATCCTACCAAACCTCGCCCATCTGAACCTTACCATCACCGAAATCAAAGAATTGAACATTGCAAAAATATCCACAAAACGTGCTTTCCTCACAATACCTAAACCAACCTAACCTAACCATCACCGAAGTCAGAGATTTCGACATTGCCAAAATATCCACAAAAAGTTCTTATCCTACATAACCTCACCCATCTGAACGTTACCATCACCAAAATCAAAGAATTTGACATTGCTAAAAATATCCACAAAACGTGCTTACCTAGCAATACCTAACCCAACCTAACCTAACCATCACCGAAGTCAGAGAATTCAACATTGCCAAAATATCCAAAAAAAGGTCATACCCCACCAAACCTCACCCATCTGAACCTAACCATCACCGAAATCGAAGAATTAGACATTGCCAAAATATACACAAAACGTGCTTACCTCACAATACCAAACCCAACCTAACCTTACCATCACTGAAGTCAGAGAATTCGACATTGCCAAAATATCCACAAAAAGTTCTTATTCTACCAAACTTCACCCATCTGAACCTAACCATCACCGAAATTTAAGAATTGGACATTGCCAAAATATCCACAAAACATGCTTTCCTCACAATACCTAACCCAACCTAACCTAACCATCACCGAAGTCAGAGAATTCGACATTGCCAAAATATCCACAAAAAGTGCTTATCCTACCAAACCTCACCCATCTGAACCTAACCATCACCTAAATCAAAGAATTGGACATTAATAAAATATTCAAAAAACGTGCTTACCTCACAATACCTAACCCAACCTAACCTAACCATCACCGAAGTCAGAGAATTCGACATTGCCAAAATATCCACAAAAAGTTCTTATCCTACCAAACCTTACCCATCTGAACCTAACCTTCACCGAAATCAAAGAACTGGACATTGCTAAAATATCCACAATACGTGCTTACTTCACAATACCTAACCCAACCTAACCTAACCATCACTGAATTCAGAGAATTCGACATTGCCAAAATATCCACAAAAAGTTCTTATCCTACCAAACCTCACCCATCTGAACCTAACCATCACCTAAATCAAAGAATTGGACATTAATAAAATATCCACAAAACGTGTTTACCTCACAATACCTAACCCAACCTAACCTAACCATCACCGAAGTCAGAGAATTCCACATTGGCAAAATATCCACAAAAAGTTCTTATCCTACCAAACCTCACCCATCTGAACCATACCATCACCGAAATCAAAAAATTAAACATAGCAAAAATATCCACAAAACGTGCTTACCTCACAATAACTAACCCAACCTAACCTAACCATCACCGAAGTCAGAGAATTCGACATTGCCAAAATATCCACAAAAAGTTCTTATCCTACCAAACCTCACCCATCTGAACCTTACCATCACCGAAATCAAAGAATTGAACATTGCAAAAATATCCACAAAACGTGCTTACCTCACAATACCTAAACCAACCTAACCTAACCATCACCGAAGTCAGAGAATTCGACATTGCCAAAATATCCACAAAAAGTTCTTATCCTACCAAACCTCACCCATCTGAACCTTACCATCAACGAAATCAAAGAATTGAACATTGCAAAAATATCCACAAAACGTGCTTTCCTCACAATACCTAAACCAACCTAATCTAACCATCACCGAAGTCAGAGATTTCGACATTGCCAAAATATCCACAAAAAGTTCTTATCCTACATAACCTCACCCATCTGAACGTTACCATCACCGAAATCAAAGAATTGGACATTGCTAAAAATATCCACAAAACGTGCTCACCTAGCAATACCTAACCCAACCTAACCTAACCATCACCGAAGTCAGAGAATTCAACATTGCCAAAATATCCAAAAAAAGGTCATACCCCACCAAACCTCACCCATCTGAACCTAACCATCACCGAAATCGAAGAATTAGACATTGCCAAAATATCCACAAAACGTGCTTACCTCACAATACCAAACCCAACCTAACCTTACCATCACTGAAGTCAGAGAATTCGACATTGCCAAAATATCCACAAAAAGTTCTTATTCTACCAAACTTCACCCATCTGAACCTAACCATCACCGAAATTTAAGAATTGGACATTGCCAAAATATCCACAAAACATGCTTTCCTCACAATACCTAACCCAACCTAACCTAACCATCACCGAAGTCAGAGAATTCGACATTGCCAAAATATCCACAAAAAGTTCTTATCCTACCAAACCTCACCCATCTGAACCTTACCATCACCGAAATCAAAAAATTAAACATAGCAAAAATATCCACAAAACGTGCTTACCTCACAATACCTAACCCAACCTAACCTAACCATCACCGAAGTCAGAGAATTCGACATTGCCAAAATATCCACAAAAAGTTCTTATCCTACCAAACCTCACCCATATGAACCTTACCATCACCGAAATCAAAGAATTGAACATTGCAAAAATATCCACAAAACGTGCTTACCTCACAATACCTAAACCAACCTAACCTAACCATCACCGAAGTCAGAGAATTCGACATTGCTAAAATATCCACAAAAAGTTCTTATCCTACCAAACCTCACCCATCTGAACCTAACCATCACCTAAATCAAAGAATTGGACATTAATAAAATATCCACAAAACGTGCTTACCTCACAATACCTAACCCAACCTAACCTAACCATCACCGAAGTCAGAGAATTCCACATTGGCAAAATATCCACAAAAAGTTCTTATCCTACCAAACCTCACCCATCTGAACCTTACCATCACCGAAATCAAAAAATTAAACATAGCAAAAATATCCACAAAACGTGCTTACCTCACAATACCTAACCCAACCTAACCTAACCATCACCGAAGTCAGAGAATTCGACATTGCCAAAATATCCACAAAAAGTTCTTATCCTACATAACCTCACCCATCTGAACCTAACCATCACCGAAATCAAAGATTTGGACATTGCTAAAATATCCACAAAACGTGCTTACCTCACAATACCTAACCCAACCTAACCTAACCATCACCGAAGTCAGAGATTTCGACATTGCCAAAATATCCACAAAAAGTTCTTATCCTACCAAAGCTCACCCATCTGAACCTTACCATCACCGAAATCAAAAAATAGAACATTGCAAAAATATTCACAAAACATGCTTACCTCACAATACCTAACCCAACATAACCTAACCATCACCGAAGTCAGAGAATTCAACATTGCCAAAATATCCACAAAAAGTTCATACCCCACCAAACCTCACCCATCTGAACCTAACCATCACCGAAATCGAAGAATTAGACATTGCCAAAATATCCACAAAACGTGCTTACCTCACAATACCTAACCCAACCTAACCTAATAATCACTGAAGTCAGAGAATTCGACATTGCCAAAATATCCACAAAAAGTTCTTATCCTACCAAACCTCACCCATCTAAACCTAACCATCACCGAAATCAAAGAATTGGATATTGATTAAATATCCACAAAACGTGCCCACCTCACAATACCTAACCCAACCTAACCTAACCATCACCGAAGTCAGAGAATTCGACATTTCCAAAATATCCACAAAAAGTTCTTATCATACCAAACCTCACCCATCTGAATCCAACCATCACGGAAACCAAAAAATTGGACATTGCGAAAATATCCACAAAACGTGCTTACCTCACAATACCTAACCCAACCTAACCTAACCATCACCGAAGTCAGAGAATTCGACATTGCCAAAATATCCACAAAAAGTTCTTATCCTACATAACCTCACCCATCTGAACGTTACCATCACCGAAATCAAAGAATTGGACATTGCTAAAATATCCACAAAACGTGCTTACCTAGCAATACCTAACCTAACCTAACCTAACCATCACCGAAGTCAGAGAATTCAACATTGCCAAAATATCCAAAAAAAGGTCATACCCCACCAAACCTCACCCATCTGAACCTAACCATCACCGAAATCGAAGAATTAGACATTGCCAAAATATCCACAAAACGTGCTTACCTCACAATACCAAACCCAACCTAACCTAACCATCACCGAAGTCAAAGAATTCGACATTGCCAAAATATCCACAAAAAGTTCTTATCCTACCAAACCTCACCCATCTGAACCTAACCTTCACCGAAATCAAAGAATTGGACATTGCTTAAATATCCACAATACGTGCTTACTTCACAATACCTAACCCAACCTAACCTAACCATCACTGAATTCAGAGAATTCGACATTGCCAAAATATCCACAAAAAGTTCTTATCCTACCAAACCTCACCCATCTGAACCTAACCATCACCTAAATCAAAGAATTGAACATTAATAAAATATCCACAAAACGTGCTTACCTCACAATACCTAACCCAACCTTACCTAACCATCACCGAAGTCAGAGAATTCCACATTGGCAAAATATCCACAAAAAGTTCTTATCCTACCAAACCTCACCCATCTGAACCTTACCATCACCGAAATCAAAAAATTAAACATAGCAAAAATATCCACAAAACGTGCTTACCTCACAATACCTAACCCAACCTAACCTAACCATCACCGAAGTCAGAGAATTCGACATTGCCAAAATATCCACAAAAAGTTCTTATCCTACCAAACCTCACCCATCTGAACCTTACCATCACCGAAATCAAAGAATTTAACATTGGAAAAATATCCACAAAACGTGCTTACCTCACAATACCTAAACCAACCTAACCTAACCATCACTGAAGTCAGAGATTTCGACATTGCCAAAATATCCAAAAAAAGTTTTTTCCTACCAAACCTCACCAATATGAACCTAACCTTCACCGAAATTAAAGAATTGGACATTTATAAAATATCCACAAAACGTGCTTACCTCACAATACCTAACCCAACCTAACCTAACCATCACCGAAGTCAGAGATTTCGACATTGCCAAAATATCCACAAAAAGTTCTTATCCTACCAAACCTCACCCATCTGAACCTTTCCATCACCGAAATCAAAGAATTGAACATTGCAGAAATATCCACAAAACGTGCTTACCTCACAATACCTAACCCAACCTAACCTAACCATCACCGAAGTCAGAGAATTCGACATTGCCAAAATATCCACAAAAAGTTCTTATCCTACCAAACCTCACCCATCTGAACCTAACCATCACCGAAATTAAAAAATTGGACAATAATAAAATATTTACAAAACGTGCTTACCTCACAATACCTAACCCAACCTAACCTAACCATCACTGAAGTCAGAGAGTTCGACATTGCCAAAATATCCACAAAAAGTTCTTATCCTACCAAACCTCACCCATCTGAACCTTACCATCACCGAAATCAAAGAATTGAACTTTGCAAAAATATCCACAAAACGTGCTTACCTCACAATACCTAACCCAACATAACCTAACCATCACCGAAGTCAGAGAATTCGAAATTTCCAAAATATCCACAAAAAGTTCTAATCCTACCAAACCTCACCCAACTGAACCTCATTTTCACCGAAATCAAAGAATTGGACATTGCTATAATATCCACAAAACGTGCTTACTTCACAATACCTAACCCAACCTAACCTAACCATCACTGAATTCAGAGAATTCGACATTGCCAAAATATCCACAAAAAGTTCTTATCCTACCAAACCTCACCCATCTGAACCTAACCATCACCTAAATCAAAGAATTGGACATTAATAAAATATCCAAAAAACGTGCTTACCTCACAATACCTAACCCAACCTAACCTAACCATCACTGAATTCAGAGAATTCGACATTTCCAAAATATCCACAAAAAGTTCTTATCCTACCAAACCTCACCCATCTGAACCTAATCATCACCGAAATCAAAGAATTGGACGGTAATAAAATATCCACAAAACGTGCTTACCTCACAATACCTAACCCAACCTAACCTAACCATCACCGAAGTCAGAGAATTCCACATTGGCAAAATATCCACAAAAAGTTCTTATCCTACCAAACCTCACCCATCTGAACCTTACCATCACCGAAATCAAAGAATTAAACATTGCAGAAATATCCACAAAACGTGCTTACCTCACAATACCTAACCCAACCTAACCTAACCATCACCGAAGTCAGAGAATTCGACATTGCCAAAATATCCACAAAAAGTTCTTATCCTACATAACCTCACCCATCTGAACGTTACCATCACCGAAATCAAAGAATTGGACATTGCTAAAATATCCACAAAACGTGCTTACCTAGCAATACCTAACCCAACCTAACCTAACCATCACCGAAGTCAGAGAATTCAACATTGCCAAAATATCCAAAAAAAGGTCATACCCCACCAAACCTCACCCATCTGAACCTAACCATCACCGAAATCGAAGAATTCGACATTGCCAAAATATCCACAAAAAGTTCTTATCCTACCAAACCTCACCCATCTGAATCTAACCTTCACCGAAATCAAAGAATTGGACATTGCTAAAATATCCACAATACGTGCTTACTTCACAATACCTAACCCAACCTAACCTAACCATCACTGAATTCAGAGAATTCGACATTGCCAAATTATCCACAAAAAGTTCTTATCCTACCAAACCTCACCCATCTGAATCTAACCATCACCTAAATCAAAGAATTGGACATTAATAAAATATCCACAAAACGTGCTTACCTCACAATACCTAACCCAACCTAACCTAACCATCACCGAAGTCAGAGAATTCCACATTGGCAAAATATCCACAAAAAGTTCTTATCCTACCAAACCTCACCCATCTGAACCTTACCATCACCGAAATCAAAAAATTAAACATAGCAAAAATATCCACAAAACGTGCTTACCTCACAATACCTAACCCAACCTAACCTAACCATCACCGAAGTCAGAGAATTCGACATTGCCAAAATATCCACAAAAAGTTCTTATCCTACATAACCTCACCCATCTGAACGTTACCATCACCGAAATCAAAGAATTGGACATTGCTAAAAATATCCACAAAACGTGCTTACCTAGCAATACCTAACCCAACCTAACCTAACCATCACCGAAGTCAGAGAATTCAACATTGCCAAAATATCCAAAAAAAGGTCATACCCCACCAAACCTCACCCATCTGAACCTAACCATCACCGAAATCGAAGAATTAGACATTGCCAAAATATCCACAAAACGTGCTTACCTCACAATACCAAACCCAACCTAACCTTACCATCACTGAAGTCAGAGAATTCGACATTGCCAAAATATCCACAAAAAGTTCTTATTCTACCAAACTTCACCCATCTGAACCTAACCATCACCGAAATTTAAGAATTGGACATTGCCAAAATATCCACAAAACATGCTTTCCTCACAATACCTAACCCAACCTAACCTAACCATCACCGAAGTCAGAGAATTCGACATTGCCAAAATATCCACAAAAAGTGCTTATCCTACCAAACCTCACCCATCTGAACCTAACCATCACCTAAATCAAAGAATTGGACATTAATAAAATATTCAAAAAACGTGCTTACCTCACAATACCTAACCCAACCTAACCTAACCATCACCGAAGTCAGAGAATTCGACATTGCCAAAATATCCACAAAAAGTTCTTATCCTACCAAACCTTACCCATCTGAACCTAACCTTCACCGAAATCAAAGAACTGGACATTGCTAAAATATCCACAATACGTGGTTACTTCACAATACCTAACCCAACCTAACCTAACCATCACTGAATTCAGAGAATTCGACATTGCCAAAATATCCACAAAAAGCTCTTATCCTACCAAACCTCACCCATCTGAACCTAACCATCACCTAAATCAAAGAATTGGACATTAATAAAATATCCACAAAACGTGTTTACCTCACAATACCTAACCCAACCTAACCTAACCATCACCGAAATCAGAGAATTCCACATTGGCAAAATATCCACAAAAAGTTCTTATCCTACCAAACCTCACCCATCTGAACCTTACCATCACCGAAATCAAAAAATTAAACATAGCAAAAATATCCACAAAACGTGCTTACCTCACAATAC
Organism: Arctopsyche grandis; assembly: GCF_051622035.1. Classification (NCBI taxonomy): domain Eukaryota; kingdom Metazoa; phylum Arthropoda; class Insecta; order Trichoptera; family Hydropsychidae; genus Arctopsyche; species Arctopsyche grandis. The sequence goes on from NW_027518427.1 coordinate 28,364, forward strand.
CTAACCCAACCTAACCTAACCATCACCGAAGTCAGAGAATTCGACATTGCCAAAATATCCACAAAAAGTTCTTATCCTACCAAACCTCACCCATCTGAACCTTACCATCACCGAAATCAAAGAATTGAACATTGCAAAAATATCCACAAAACGTGCTTACCTCACAATACCTAAACCAACCTAACCTAACCATCACCGAAGTCAGAGATTTCGACATTGCCAAAATATCCACAAAAAGTTCTTATCCTACATAACCTCACCCATCTGAACGTTACCATCACCGAAATCAAAGAATTGGATATTGCTAAAAATATCCACAAAACGTGCTTACCTAGCAATACCTAACCCAACCTAACCTAACCATCACCGAAGTCAGAGAATTCAACATTGCCAAAATATCCAAAAAAAGGTCATACCCCACCAAACCTCACCCATCTGAACCTAACCATCACCGAAATCGAAGAATTAGACATTGCCAAAATATCCACAAAACGTGCTTACCTCACAATACCAAACCCAACCTAACCTTACCATCACTGAAGTCAGAGAATTCGACATTGCCAAAATATCCACAAAAAGTTCTTATTCTACCAAACTTCACCCATCTGAACCTAACCATCACCGAAATTTAAGAATTGGACATTGCCAAAATATCCACAAAACATGCTTTCCTCACAATACCTAACCCAACCTAACCTTACCATCACCGAAGTCAGAGAATTCGACATTGCCAAAATATCCACAAAAAGTTCTTATCCTACCAAACCTCACCCATCTGAACCTTACCATCACCGAAATCAAAAAATTAAACATAGCAAAAATATCCACAAAACGTGCTTACCTCACAATACCTAACCCAACCTAACCTAACCATCACCGAAGTCAGAGAATTCGACATTGCCAAAATATCCACAAAAAGTTCTTATCCTACCAAACCTCGCCCATCTGAACCTTACCATCACCGAAATCAAAGAATTGAACATTGCAAAAATATCCACAAAACGTGCTTTCCTCACAATACCTAAACCAACCTAACCTAACCATCACCGAAGTCAGAGATTTCGACATTGCCAAAATATCCACAAAAAGTTCTTATCCTACATAACCTCACCCATCTGAACGTTACCATCACCAAAATCAAAGAATTGGACATTGCTAAAAATATCCACAAAACGTGCTTACCTAGCAATACCTAACCCAACCTAACCTAACCATCACCGAAGTCAGAGAATTCAACATTGCCAAAATATCCAAAAAAAGGTCATACCCCACCAAACCTCACCCATCTGAACCTAACCATCACCGAAATCGAAGAATTAGACATTGCCAAAATATACACAAAACGTGCTTACCTCACAATACCAAACCCAACCTAACCTTACCATCACTGAAGTCAGAGAATTCGACATTGCCAAAATATCCACAAAAAGTTCTTATTCTACCAAACTTCACCCATATGAACCTAACCTTCACCGAAATTAAAGAATTGGACATTTATAAAATATCCACAAAACGTGCTTACCTCACAATACCTAACCCAACCTAACCTAACCATCACCGAAGTCAGAGAATTCGACATTGCCAAAATATCCACAAAAAGTTCTTATCCTACATAACCTCACCCATCTGAACCTAACCATCACCGAAATCAAAGATTTGGACATTGCTAAAATATCCACAAAACGTGCTTACCTCACAATACCTAACCCAACCTAACCTAACCATCACCGAAGTCAGAGATTTCGACATTGCCAAAATATCCACAAAAAGTTCTTATCCTACCAAAGCTCACCCATCTGAACCTTACCATCACCGAAATCAAAGAATTAAACATTGCAAAAATATTCACAAAACATGCTTACCTCACAATACCTAACCCAACATAACCTAACCATCACCGAAGTCAGAGAATTCAACATTGCCAAAATATCCACAAAAAGTTCATACCCCACCAAACCTCACCCATCTGAACCTAACCATCACCGAAATCGAAGAATTAGACATTGCCAAAATATCCACAAAACGTGCTTACCTCACAATACCTAACCCAACCTAACCTAACCATCACTGAAGTCAGAGAATTCGACATTGCCAAAATATCCACAAAAAGTTCTTATCCTACCAAACCTCACCCATCTAAACCTAACCATCACCGAAATCAAAGAATTGGATATTGATAAAATATCCACAAAACGTGCCCACCTCACAATACCTAACCCAACCTTACCTAACCATCACCGAAGTCAGAGAATTCGACATTTCCAAAATATCCACAAAAAGTTCTTATCCTACCAAACCTCACCCATCTGAACCTAATCATCACCGAAATCAAAGAATTGGACATTAATAAAATATCCACAAAACGTGCTTACCTCACAATACCTAACCTTATCTAACCTAACCATCACCGAAGTCAGAGAATTCGACATTGCCAAAATATCCACAAAAAGTTCTTATCATACCAAACCTCACCCATCTGAATCCAACCATCACGGAAACCAAAGAATTGGACATTGCGAAAATATCCACAAAACGTGCTTACCTCACAATACCTAACCCAACCTAACCTTACCATCACCGAAGTCAGAGAATTCAACATTGCCAAAATATCCACAAAAAGTTCATACCCCACCAAACCTCACCCATCTGAACCTAACCATCACCGAAATCGAAGAATTGGACATTGCCAAAATATCCACAAAACGTGCTAACCTCACAATACCTTACCCAACCTAACCTAACAATCACTAAAGTCAGAGAATTCGACATTGCCAAAATATCCACAAAAAGTTCTTATCCTACATAACCTCACCCATCTGAACCTAACCATCACCGAAATCAAAGATTTGGACATTGCTAAAATATCCACAAAACGTGCTTACCTCACAATACCTAACCCAACCTAACCTAACCATCACCGAAGTCAGAGATTTCGACATTGCCAAAATATCCACAAAAAGTTCTTATCCTACCAAAGCTCACCCATCTGAACCTTACCATCACCGAAATCAAAGAATTGAACATTGCAAAAATATTCACAAAACATGCTTACCTCACAATACCTAACCCAACATAACCTAACCATCACCGAAGTCAGAGAATTCAACATTGCCAAAATATCGACAAAAAGTTCATACCCCACCAAACCTCACCCATCTGAACCTAACCATCACCGAAATCGAAGAATTGGACATTGCCAAAATATCCACAAAACGTGCTAACCTCACAATACCTTACCCAACCTAACCTAACAATCACTAAAGTCAGAGAATTCGACATTGCCAAAATATCCACAAAAAGTTCTTATCCTACCAAAGCTCACCCATCTGAACCTTACCATCACCGAAATCAAAGAATTGAACATTGCAAAAATATTCACAAAACATGCTTACCCCACAATACCTAACCCAACATAACCTAACCATCACCGAAGTCAGAGAATTCGACATTGCCAAAATATCCACAAAAAGTTTTTTCCTACCAAACCTCACCCATCTGAACCTTACCATCACCGAAATCAAAGAATTGAACATTGCAAAAATATTCACAAAACGTGCTTACCTCACAATACCTAACCCAACATAACCTAACCATCACCGAAGTCAGAGAATTCGACATTGCCAAAATATCCACAAAAAGTTCTTATCCTACAAAACCTCACCCATCTGAACCTAACCATCACCTAAATCAAAGAATTGGACATTAATAAAATATCCACAAAACGTGCTTACCTCACAATACCTAACCCAACCTAACCTAACCATCACCGAAGTCAGAGAATTCCACATTGGCAAAATATCCACAAAAAGTTCTTATCCTACCAAACCTCACCCATCTGAACCTTACCATCACCGAAATCAAAAAATTAAACATAACAAAAATATCCACAAAACGTGCTTACCTCACAATACCTAACCCAACCTAACCTAACTATCACCGAAGTCAGAGAATTCGACATTGCCAAAATATCCACAAAAAGTTCTTATCCTACCAAACCTCACCCATCTGAACCTTACCATCACCGAAATCAAAGAATTGAACATTGCAAAAATATCCACAAAACGTGCTTACCTCACAATACCTAAACCAACCTAACCTAACCATCACCGAAGTCAGAGATTTCGACATTGCCAAAATATCCACAAAAAGTTTTTTCCTACCAAACCTCACCCATCTGAACCTAACCTTTACCGAAATCGAAGAATTAGACATTGCCAAAATATCCACAATACGTGCTTACTTCACAATACCTAACCCAACCTAACCTAACCATCACTGAATTCAGAGAATTCGACATTGCCAAAATATCCACAAAAAGTTCTTATCCTACCAAACCTCACCCATCTGAACCTAACCATCACCGAAATCGAAGAATTAGACATTGCCAAAATATCCACAAAACGTGCTTACCTCACAATACCAAACCTAACCTAACCTAACCATCACTGAAGTCAGAGAATTCGACATTGCCAAAATATCCACAAAAAGTTCTTATTCTACCAAACTTCACCCATCTGAACCTAACCATCACCGAAATTTAAGAATTGGACATTGCCAAAATATCCACAAAACATGCTTTCCTCACAATACCTAACCCAACCTAACCTAACCATCACCGAAGTCAGAGAATTCGACATTGCCAAAATATCCACAAAAAGTGCTTATCCTACCAAACCTCACCCATCTGAACCTAACCATCACCTAAATCAAAGAATTGGACATTAATAAAATATTCAAAAAACGTGCTTACCTCACAATACCTAACCCAACCTAACCTAACCATCACCGAAGTCAGAGAATTCGACATTGCCAAAATATCCACAAAAAGTTCTTATCCTACCAAACCTTACCCATCTGAACCTTACCATCACCGAAATCAAAGAATTGAACATTGCAAAAATATCCACAAAACGTGCTTACCGCACAATACCTAACCCAACATAACCTAAACATCACCGAAGTCAGAGAATTCGACATTGCCAAAATATCCACAAAAAGTTCTTATCCTACCAAACCTCACCCATCTGAACCTTACCATCACCGAAATCAAAGAATTGAACATTGCAAAAATATCCACAAAACGTGCTTACCTCACAATACCTAAACCAACCTAACCTTACCATCACCGAAGTCAGAGATTTCGACATTGCCAAAATATCCACAAAAAGTTTTTTCCTACCAAACCTCACCCATATGAACCTAACCTTCACCGAAATTAAAGAATTGGACATTTATAAAATATCCACAAAACGTGCTTACCTCACAATACCTAACCCAACCTAACCTAACCATCACCGAAGTCAGAGAATTCGACATTGCCAAAATATCCACAAAAAGTTCTTATCCTACATAACCTCACCCATTTGAACCTAACCATCACCGAAATCAAAGATTTGGACATTGCTTAAATATCCACAAAACGTGCTTACCTCACAATACCTAACCCAACCTAACCTAACCATCACCGAAGTCAGAGATTTCGACATTGCCAAAATATCCACAAAAAGTTCTTATCCTACCAAAGCTCACCCATCTGAACCTTACCATCACCGAAATCAAAGAATTGAACATTGCAAAAATATTCACAAAACATGCTTACCTCACAATACCTAACCCAACATAACCTAACCATCACCGAAGTCAGAGAATTCAACATTGCCAAAATATCCACAAAAAGTTCATACCCCACCAAACCTCACCCATCTGAACCTAACCATCACCGAAATCGAAGAATTAGACATTGCCAAAATATCCACAAAAAGTTCTTATCCTACATAACCTCACCCATCTGAACCTAACCATCACCGAAATCAAAGATTTGGACATTGCTAAAATATCTACAAAACGTGCTTACCTCACAATACCTAACCCAACCTAACCTAACCATCACCGAAGTCAGAGATTTCGACATTGCCAAAATATCCACAAAAAGTTCTTATCCTACCAAAGCTCACCCATCTGAACCTTACCATCACCGAAATCAAAGAATTGAACATTGCAAAAATATTCACAAAACATGCTTACCTCACAATACCTAACCCAACATAACCTAACCATCACCGAAGTCAGAGAATTCAACATTGCCAAAATATCCACAAAAAGTTCATACCCCACCAAACCTCACCCATCTGAACCTAACCATCACCGAAATCGAAGAATTGGACATTGCCAAAATATCCACAAAACGTGCTAACCTCACAATACCTTACCCAACCTAACCTCACAATCACTAAAGTCAGAGAATTCGACATTGCCAAAATATCCACAAAAAGTTCTTATCCTACCAAAGCTCACCCATCTGAACCTTACCATCACCGAAATCAAAGAATTGAACATTGCAAAAATATTCACAAAACATGCTTACCTCACAATACCTAACCCAACATAACCTAACCATCACCGAAGTCAGAGAATTCAACATTGCCAAAATATCGACAAAAAGTTCATACCCCACCAAACCTCACCCATCTGAACCTAACCATCACCGAAATCGAAGAATTGGACATTGCCAAAATATCCACAAAACGTGCTAACCTCACAATACCTTACCCAACCTAACCTAACAATCACTATAGTCAGAGAATTCGACATTGCCAAAATATCCACAAAAAGTTCTTATCCTACCAAAGCTCACCCATCTGAACCTTACCATCACCGAAATCAAAGAATTGAACATTGCAAAAATATTCACAAAACATGCTTACCTCACAATACCTAACCCAACATAACCTAACCATCACCGAAGTCAGAGAATTCGACATTGCCAAAATATCCACAAAAAGTTTTTTCCTACCAAACCTCACCCATCTGAACCTTACCATCACCGAAATCAAAGAATTGAACATTGCAAAAATATTCACAAAACGTGCTTACCTCACAATACCTAACCCAACATAACCTAACCATCACCGAAGTCAGAGAATTCGACATTGCCAAAATATCCACAAAAAGTTCTTATCCTACAAAACCTCACCCATCTGAACCTAACCTTCACCGAAATCAAAGAATTTGACATTGCTAAAATATCCACAAAACGTGCTTACCTAGCAATACCTAACCCAACCTAAACTAACCATCACCGAAGTCAGAAAATTCAACATTGCCAAAATATCCAAAAAAAGGTCATACCCAAACAAACCTCTCCCATCTCAACCTAACCATCACCGAAATCGAAGAATTAGACATTGCCAAAATATCCACAAAACGTGCTTACCTCACAATACCTAACCCAACCTAACCTAACCATCACTGAAGTCAGAAAATTCTACATTGCCAAAATATCCACAAAAAGTTCTTATCCTACCAAACCTCACCCATCTAAACCTAACCATCACCGAAATCAAAGAATTGGATATTGATAAAATATCCACAAAACGTGCCCACCTCACAATACCTAACCCAACCTAACCTACCCATCACCGAAGTCAGAGAATTCGACATTTCCAAAATATCCACAAAAAGTTCTTATCCTACCAAACCTCACCCATCTGAACCTAATCATCACCGAAATCAAAGAATTGGACATTAATAAAATATCCACAAAACGTGCTTACCTCACAATACCTAACCTAATCTAACCTAACCATCACCGAAGTCAGAGAATTCGACATTGCCAAAATATCCACAAAAAGTTCTTATCATACCAAACCTCACCCATCTGAATCCAACCATCACGGAAACCAAAGAATTGGACATTGCGAAAATGTCCACAAAACGTGCTTACCTCACAATACCTAACCCAACCTAACCTAACCATCACCGAAGTCAGAGAATTCGACATTGCCAAAATATCCACAAAAACTTCTTATCCTACATAACCTCACCCATCTGAACGTTACCATCACCGAAATCAAAGAATTGGACATTGCTAAAATATCCACAAAACGTGCTTACCTAGCAATACCTAACCCAACCTAACCTAACCATCACCGAAGTCAGAGAATTCAACATTGCCAAAATATCCAAAAAAAGGTCATACCCCACCAAACCTCACCCATCTGAACCTAACCTTTACCGAAATCGAAGAATTAGACATTGCCAAAATATCCACAATACGTGCTTACTTCACAATACCTAACCCAACCTAACCTAACCATCACTGAATTCAGAGAATTCGACATTGCCAAAATATCCACAAAAAGTTCTTATCCTACCAAACCTCACCCATCTGAACCTAACCATCACCTAAATCAAAGAATTGGACATTAATAAAAAATCCACAAAACGTGCTTACCTCACAATACCTAACCCAACCTAACCTAACCATCACCGAAGTCAGAGAATTCCACATTGGCAAAATATCCACAAAAAGTTCTTTTCCTACCAAACCTCACCCATCTGAACCTTACCATCACCGAAATCAAAAAATTAAACATAACAAAAATATCCACAAAACGTGCTTACCTCACAATACCTAACCCAACCTAACCTAACCATCACCGAAGTCAGAGATTTCGACATTGCCAAAATATCCACAAAAAGTTTTTTCCTACCAAACCTCACCCATCTGAACCTAACCTTTACCGAAATCGAAGAATTAGACATTGCCAAAATATCCACAATACGTGCTTACTTCACAATACCTAACCCAACCTAACCTAACCATCACTGAATTCAGAGAATTCGACATTGCCAAAATATCCACAAAAAGTTCTTATCCTACCAAACCTCACCCATCTGAACCTAACCATCACCGAAATCGAAGAATTAGACATTGCCAAAATATCCACAAAACGTGCTTACCTCACAATACCAAACCTAACCTAACCTAACCAACACTGAAGTCAGAGAATTCGACATTGCCAAAATATCCACAAAAAGTTCTTATTCTACCAAACTTCACCCATCTGAACCTAACCATCACCGAAATTTAAGAATTGGACATTGCCAAAATATCCACAAAACATGCTTTCCTCACAATACCTAACCCAACCTAACCTAACCATCACCGAAATCGAAGAATTCGACATTGCCAAAATATCCACAAAAAGTGCTTATCCTACCAAACCTCACCCATCTGAACCTAACCATCACCTAAATCAAAGAATTGGACATTAATAAAATATTCAAAAAACGTGCTTACCTCACAATACCTAACCCAACCTAACCTAACCATCACCGAAGTCAGAGAATTCGACATTTCCAAAATATCCACAAAAAGTTCTTATCCTACCAAACCTTACCCATCTGAACCTTACCATCACCGAAATCAAAGAATTGAACATTGCAAAAATATCCACAAAACGTGCTTACCGCACAATACCTAACCCAACATAACCTAAACATCACCGAAGTCAGAGAATTCGACATTGCCAAAATATCCACAAAAAGTTCTTATCCTACCAAACCTCACCCATCTGAACCTTACCATCACCGAAATCAAAGAATTGAACATTGCAAAAATATCCACAAAACGTGCTTACCTCACAATACCTAAACCAACCTAACCTAACCATCACCAAAGTCAGAGATTTCGACATTGCCAAAATATCCACAAAAAGTTTTTTCCTACCAAACCTCACCCATATGAACCTAACCTTCACCGAAATTAAAGAATTGGACATTTATAAAATATCCACAAAACGTGCTTACCTCACAATACCTAACCCAACCTAACCTAACCATCACCGAAGTCAGAGAATTCGACATTGCCAAAATATCCACAAAAAGTTCTTATCCTACATAACCTCACCCATTTGAACCTAACCATCACCGAAATCAAAGATTTGGACATTGCTAAAATATCCACAAAACGTGCTTACCTCACAATACCTAACCCAACCTAACCTAACCATCACCGAAGTCAGAGATTTCGACATTGCCAAAATATCCACAAAAAGTTCTTATCCTACCAAAGCTCACCCATCTGAACCTTACCATCACCGAAATCAAAGAATTGAACATTGCAAAAATATTCACAAAACATGCTTACCTCACAATACCTAACCCAACATAACCTAACCATCACCGAAGTCAGAGAATTCAACATTGCCAAAATATCCTTAAAAAGTTCATACCCCACCAAACCTCACCCATCTGAACCTAACCATCACCGAAATCGAAGAATTAGACATTGCCAAAATATCCACAAAACGTGCTAACCTCACAATACCTTACCCAACCTAACCTCACAATCACTAAAGTCAGAGAATTCGACATTGCCAAAATATCCACAAAAAGTTCTTATCCTACCAAAGCTCACCCATCTGAACCTTACCATCACCGAAATCAAAGAATTGAACATTGCAAAAATATTCACAAAACATGCTTACCTCACAATACCTAATTCAACATAACCTAACCATCACCGAAGTCAGAGAATTCAACATTGCCAAAATATCCACAAAAAGTTCATACCCCACCAAACCTCACCCATCTGAACCTAACCATCACCGAAATCGAAGAATTGGACATTGCCAAAATATCCACAAAACGTGCTAACCTCACAATACCTTACCCAACATAACCTTACCATCACCGAAGTCAGAGAATTCGACATTGCCAAAATATCCACAAAAAGTTTTTTCCTACCAAACCTCACCCATATGAACCTAACCTTCACCGAAATTAAAGAATTGGACATTTATAAAATATCCACAAAACGTGCTTACCTCACAATACCTAACCCAACCTAACCTAACCATCACCGAAGTCAGAGAATTCGACATTGCCAAAATATCCACAAAAAGTTCTTATCCTACCAAACCTCACCCATCTGAACCTTACCATCACCGAAATCAAAGAATTGAACATTGCAAAAATATTCACAAAACGTGCTTACCTCACAATACCTAACCCAACATAACCTAACCATCACCGAAGTCAGAGAATTCGACATTGCCAAAATATCCACAAAAAGTTCTTATCCTACAAAACCTCACCCATCTGAACCTAACCTTCACCGAAATCAAAGAATTGGACATTGCTAAAATATCCACAAAACGTGCTTACCTAGCAATACCTAACCCAACCTAAACTAACCATCACCGAAGTCAGAAAATTCAACATTGCCAAAATATCCAAAAAAAGGTCATACCCAAACAAACCTCTCCCATCTCAACCTAACCATCACCGAAATCGAAGAATTAGACATTGCCAAAATATCCACAAAACGTGCTTACCTCACAATACCTAACCCAACCTAACCTAACCATCACTGAAGTCAGAAAATTCTACATTGCCAAAATATCCACAAAAAGTTCTTATCCTACCAAACCTCACCCATCTAAACCTAACCATCACCGAAATCAAAGAATTGGATATTGATAAAATATCCACAAAACGTGCCCACCTCACAATACCTAACCCAACCTAACCTAACCATCACCGAAGTCAGAGAATTCGACATTTCCAAAATATCCACAAAAAGTTCTTATCCTACCAAACCTCACCCATCTGAACCTAATCATCACCGAAATCAAAGAATTGGACATTAATAAAATATCCACAAAACGTGCTTACCTCACAATACCTAACCTAATCTAACCTAACCATCACCGAAGTCAGAGAATTCGACATTGCCAAAATATCCACAAAAAGTTCTTATCATACCAAACTTCACCCATCTGAATCCAACCATCACGGAAACCAAAGAATTGGACATTGCGAAAATGTCCACAAAACGTGCTCACCTCACAATACCTAACCCAACCTAACCTAACCATCACCGAAGTCAGAGAATTCGACATTGCCAAAATATCCACAAAAACTTCTTATCCTACATAACCTCACCCATCTGAACGTTACCATCACCGAAATCAAAGAATTGGACATTGCTTAAATATCCACAAAACGTGCTTACCTCACAATACCTAACCCAACCTAACCTAACCATCACCGAAGTCAGAGAATTCGACATTGCCAAAATATCCACAAAAACTTCTTATCCTACATAACCTCACCCATCTGAACGTTACCATCACCGAAATCAAAGAATTGAACATTGCAAAAATATTCACAAAACGTGCTTACCTCACAATACCTAACCCAACATAACCTAACCATCACCAAAGTCAGAGATTTCGACATTGCCAAAATATCCACAAAAAGTTCTTATCCTACAAAACCTCACCCATCTGAACCTAACCTTCACCGAAATCAAAGAATTGGACATTGCTAAAATATCCACAAAACGTGCTTACCTAGCAATACCTAACCCAACCTAAACTAACCATCACCGAAGTCAGAAAATTCAACATTGCCAAAATATCCAAAAAAAGGTCATACCCAAACAAACCTCTCCCATCTCAACCTAACCATCACCGAAATCGAAGAATTAGACATTGCCAAAATATCCACAATACGTGCTTACTTCACAATACCTAACCCAACCTAACCTAACCATCACTGAATTCAGAGAATTCGACATTGCCAAAATATCCACAAAAAGTTCTTATCCTACCAAACCTCACCCATCTGAACCTAACCATCACCTAAATCAAAGAATTGGACATTAATAAAATATCCACAAAACGTGCTTACCTCACAATACCTTTTTTTTTTTTTTTTTTTTTTTTTTTCCTATGCGTGGGAGGAGAAAATCTTCAATAAGACTCCCTCTAGTCCGCACTAGAGGGAAGTGTCAGATTTTTACTGACTAAAAAACTCCCCCGACTCACCTCACCCCTTTGGGGACCCCACTCGTTGGTGGATTGCTTCCGCAGGGGCTGATTTCGTCCTTGTTGGCTTCTCCTTTTTGTGCGGATCCCTCCTTTCCAGTTCATCTAGTTGACCCGCTTGGTTTCTGTTTCCTGAAAAACATTCATTTGCAGTATTAATCATAGGCTGGTAATAGTATATCTATATCTATGGGTTGACATCTATTCATTTCCTTCTATAAGTCTTTCCGCTTTCCTTAGCCGTTCGGCCTCCTCCTTCTGCTTCATGACGCTCCTTGCGAACTCTGCGAATGCTTCCCAAGAGGCTACGTCTTTAGTGATGTTCTGTGCTATGTCTTCAGTGTTGACCGGGGTGCTTTCTTCGAGTGTCGCTCTTTCAGATTCCCATGCAGGGCATACGAGGAGTGTATGTTCTGCGTCATCTCTGATTGATGCACAGTGGTGACATCCTGCTGTCGTTTCCTTTCCGATGCGGTTGAGGAATGCTCCGAAACACCCATGGCTGGTTAGTAGCTGGGTTGTGTGGTAGTCCGGTTTTGCGCTTTTCCTCCTTGTCCAGGCTGCGATTGATGGGATCAGTCGATGTGTCCATCTACCTTTGTCTGCGCCGTCCCAGCGGACCTGCCATTCCGTCATGAGCTCCGCCCGTGCCGTCGCTCTTACTTTTTTCGTTCCCTCCTTTCTTCCCTCGTATACCTTCTTTCTTTCATGTGCCAGTAGGTCGATGGGTGGTACTCCAGCAATAACCAGTACTGCGCACTCGGATACTGTTGTATATGCCGATACGATTCTCAGTACGCCCCTGCGTTGTACTCTTGCGAGGTATTTCCTGGTTCTCTCCACTGCCATGCTGGGCGCCCATATTGGTGCACCGTATAGGATCACCGAGTGCACTACGCTGTTGAGTAGTTTTCTTCGGCATGGTTTGGGCCCTCCGATGTTGGGCATTAGTCGTCCGATGTTGTTGACAGCTCTTGCCGCTTTCTCCGCGGCATGCTCAGCTTGTTTCTTAAAGGTTAATTTGTCATCTAGAATTATTCCAAGATAAGTCAAATACCTTTTTAGTCTCACGTCGTATCCCGAAATGGTGATTTTCGGGGGTTCGATTTTTCTTTTTCTGGTGAACAAAACCGCCTCGGTTTTTTGTGGTGCAAGCTGTAGTCCGGCTTCCGTCATCCAGTCGTTCACCAGGTCGAGAGTGTCGTTTGTGGCGGTCTCGAGGTCCGTTATTTTCCTAGCCACAACAATGATAGCTACGTCGTCTGCAAAACCCACCAGCTTCGCTCCTCCTGGAAGTCTTAATTTAAGAAGTGAGTCGTACATTATGTTCCATAATGTTGGTCCCATGACAGAGCCCTGTGGAACACCAGAGGAGATCTTGCGTTCTGCCAGTCTTGTGATCAGAACCCTCTCCGACAGGTAACTTCCTATTATTCTTACAAGGTAGTCTGGTATTCCACCGAGCTCCGATAGAGCCGACATTATTTTATCCCATCTGGCAGAATTGAAAGCATTTTTAACGTCCAGTGTCACCATTATGCAGTGACTGCTCGTTTTTAATGTTCCACTATGAGCGTCTTTTATTGTCTTTATGACCTCGGCTATTGCGTCTACCGTGGACCGACCGGGTCTGAACCCGTATTGCTGCGAACATAACCCGCCTTCCGTCTCCGTCGTCTTCGCTACTCTCTGTAATATGAGGCGCTCGAGGAGTTTGCCCAATCCGTCCAACATGCACAGTGGCCGGTATGACGACGGCTCCTCCGGTGGTTTGTTGCCCTTGGGTATGAGCACGAGTTTCTGCCTTTTCCATATTTTTGGGAATTCTCCGCTCTTGAGGCAGCTGTTGAATGTCCGCAGCAATGTTTTCGGGCAGACTTTAGCCGATATGCGGAGAATTTCATTCGGTATTCCGTCAGGTCCAGGTGATTTGTCAGTGGACAGCCGTTTTGTTGCCGAGTATAGTTCACCCAGTGTAAACTCTGGGATGTCTTCGGGCTCTATGATCCACGCTTGTGGTGTCGTCTCTTTGTGTGTAGGGAAAAGGTGTGAAACTATCGTTTCCAAATTTCCATCTCTGTTTAAGAAGGGAATTTGGCGGTGGCCGGACAGCTTACCACGGACCATACGATACGCTTGGCCCCATGGGTCCAGGTCCACCGTCGCTATGAGTTGTTCCCACATCAACTTTTTACTCCTCCTGATTGCGTAGGTGACTGCTCTTCTTGCTTCTTTGTGGGCTTCGCTTGCGGTTTCGATGGCCGTTTGGTCGTCTTCGTGGCCTGATCTGTGTCTTCGTTCAGTCCGACAGTGCTCTCTTCGTTTTCTTGTGCAGGTTCTTCGCAGCTCTGCAATTTCGTCGTTCCACCAATATTGTGGTTTCCGTCCCACTCCACCCTTCTTCGGCATCGAGGCCTCGCAAGCCCGAGTGATCGCTGCCGTTGTCTCTTTGCAAAGTTCTGTTCCAGTTGTGGTATCTTGAATACGGCCACACTCGAACTTGAGCGTCTCTTCGCACGTTTTAGTGTCTAGCTTGCCGACGGCCCACCTTGTCGGCTCGGTCTTATGCGGGGTCGAATCGGTCGTTCTTGTGTCTCTTAGCTCGTATGAGATGTATTGGTGGTCGCTTAGTGTTGTGTCGCTGAGCACCTCCCAGTTGGTAATGCGGCCAATGGTGTCCTCGTCCGCGAAAGCGACGTCGACTATGGAGCCAGTGCTTCCTCTGACGAAGGTATTTGCACTTCCGGTGTTCAGGACATGCAGGTTTAGTCTGGCCATTGTGTCAGCTAGTAGGCGACCGCGCTCATCGGTGATAGGTGATTCCCACTCTGTAGACTTTGCATTGAAGTCTCCGGCAACGACCACTCGTCCTGTGCTCCTGCTGACGCTCGCCTCCAATTCGTGCAAAAACAGTACGAAGTCCGAGACCGAGGCGTTCGGCGAACAGTAACAGCTGTAGAACCGCACGCCCCGCACCCGAACCCAGACTGCACCTACCTGTGGTGTTCCTGCCTCTGTGATTATCCCGCTTCCGCGTGAGATGTAGATCGCCGAGCGCTGGGTTGTGTCGGCGAACCAATCTCCATTTAATGGGCGATGTTGTTCGCTTATTATTGTGATGTCAATTTTTTTCTCATAGATGGTCTGCAGGAGGAGGTCCTGCGCAGCCCTGCAATGGTTAAGGTTTACCTGGAGGACTCTTATTTTTCCATTTGCAGCCATTATGTTTGTGTCTTCCCCTTCCTCTGTCTCTCCAGTTCGGTTTTGTATGCAGGACACTTGGGTGTCCCTGCCATGTGCTGTGTGTCCGTGCCGCGGTCTTTGCAGACAATGCAGCACAGACTGTTCTCGCATTTGGCCGCTATGTGGCCTCCTTTACCACATCGGCGACACAGTTGGGACCTGTCACTTCCGCTGCAGGTGGCTGCCAAGTGTCCGTACTCCTGGCACTTGTAACAGCGGACCGCTTCTATGTGCTGTCGTACGCGGCAGTTTACCCATCCTACGCGAAGCTTACCTTTTTTTAGGATTGTACGTGCTTTGTCGCTTGCCATCTTTACAACTGCGACTCTTGTTCCGTTGTAAGTGTTGAATAGGCTGACCACTTCAGCCTCCTCGACTGTAAGCGTTCCCAGTACTGGTTTGAGGGCGTCCATCACATCTTGGCGCTCTTCTCCTTCATCCAGGTCCCGCACCTCTATCTTCACCATCGTCGTTAATCTCCTGACCGTTGTGTCGTCACCTAGTGCTGTTTTAATGGCGTCTGCTAGCGTTGTGGGGTTGCCGCCGTTCCTTTCCAGTTCCATTAGGATCATACCGTTCCGGGTTTGTCTGATGCGGTCCACCTGGCATCCAGTTGCAGCGATGTCTACGGTGGTTCTTATTTTTTTGAGAATATCCGCGTATGTGTTGTTATTACTTTCGCTTCGCTTCAGTGTTATCGCTTCGGTTTTTGGGCGCGGTATAGTCAGTTTGGGTTTTTTCTGCTGGACCTTGTTTTGTTGTTGTCGTTGCTGCTGCGTCTGCGGCTGTGGATACGGCTGTGGGCGCTGCTGCTGTTTTTCTTCCTGTTGCGCTTGCTCCTGTTCCTGTTGCTTCTGTAGCGGCTTCTGGGGCTTCCACTTTTGCTTCCGCTGCTGTTTCCGTTGGGTCTTCCACTCTTCGGTCTCGGTCTGAGTGTTTTTCTCTGTCGTCTCTGTCGCCGTGCTCGCGTCGGAAGCTTTAGATGCAGTTTTGTTGATTTTATTCTTTTTCTGCTCTTCCTCGGCTAGGCTTGTCACTAATCTGCGTACTAGGCTAATTTGGGTTTTAATGTTTTCCTTCGTGTTTTTGGCGTTTGACACAAACTCCACGAGCATGTCCATTTCCACTTTTATTCTGTTTATTGGATCCATAATTTGTTGCTGTGGCTTTTCGTTGCTCATTGTCATTCATTTATTTATTTATTTATTTTAAACAGACCATTGTGGCTTAACAGGAATTCCTGAAGCGCTAAAGCCTAAAGTGCCACACTGGTCAAAAAAAAAAATATAACACAAAAAAGAAAAAACAAAATACCAATTAAACATAAACATAAATACATTCATACATAAACATGAAGAATAGCATTTATAATGACAGTTAAAGTAAATGGACATTCATATCAGCAGATAATCCACGATGTGTCGTTTGTTGTGGTCAGCTGGTCTAAGAATCAGCTGTGCATGTAATGATGTTACGTCTCTCGCGTATGGGGGCAGGTAGTCACGCGCATGTATGTCAGCTGTTCATAGTGCGAACTATGTATGTCGGCGGTTCGTTCCCGGTGACGTTTACTTCTTACGATTTTTTGCGGTAAAGATTTTTAATTGTGACCATAGATGTCGCTAGTGAATAAATAATTTAATTTAAGGTTTTGTTCTTAATTGACCATAGATGTCGCTAGTGTATAAATAATTTAATTAAGGTTTTAATCTAAATTGACCATAGGTGTCGCTAGTGAGTAAATAATTTAATTACGGTTTTAATCTAAATTGACCATAGGTGTCGCTAGTGAATAAATAATTTAATTAGAGTTTTAATCTTAATTGGTTTTGCAGATAATTATTTATATTTGTTTATTTATTTGTATGAATGCCGTGTTGTACAGTGGGTGCTTTGCAGCGATCGTCTGTGGCAAGCGGCTCGCCGGCGCCCCCACGATTTGACAGCTAGTCAGCTGATCGTGTTCGTGTCGCGATCGAAACCGGCGTGGTGTAGTCAGATGGTCTAGGAATGTATTGTATTGTATTGTATTACACGTAATATTACAACAATTTGCGGATGTTTCACTGGCTTTATTCACAGTGTAGCCACCTTTGCCTGAGGCAGGCGTGAAATATAATTGGCTGTCACGCTATTTGACAGCTAGTCAGCTGATCGTATTCGTGTCACGATCGGAACCGGCGTGGTGTGGTACAGCTGTTCAAGCGATGTATTGTATTGTATTACACGTGATATAACGACGATTTGCGGGCGTTTCACTGGCTTTTTTCACAGTGTAGCCACCTTTGACAGTGACTGGCAGCTCCCCGCGCCCCCGAGAAATGTCAATGGTTGTCGCGCGATTTGACAGATAGTCAGCTGGTCGTATTCGTATAGCGATCGGAACCGGCGTGCGTGGTCAGATGATTAGCGATGTTGTGTTACACGCGATATAACGACAATTTGCAAAGTGTCAATTATTATTATCGCTATGTGCGTGGTGTTTCGACAACTGTCGGTGTGTTATGGGTTGTGTGGTAGTTATAACAACGTGGCGGCCTGGTTTTTTTTTTTTTTTTTTTTTTTTTACATGCAAACACACAGCCTCTCCTACCTCCTTCAGATACGTCTGATACTACTGGCACAGACGCAGTGAAGTGCCAATGGCCCCTCCTGACTCCTAGTTGCGACTCCTGGCTTCTAGTAGCTGTAGCGGTTCTGGACTGTGTAGACAGCCGGCGTCGGTGCTCGGCCGAGAGAGCGCGCACAGACACGTCCACTCGCTCCCACTGTCCCACTCCCACTCCCACTGACCTCACAATACCTAACCCAACCTAACCTAACCATCACCGAAGTCAGAGAATTCCACATTGGCAAAATATCCACAAAAAGTTCTTATCCTACTAAACCTCACCCATCTGAACCTTACCATCACCGAAATCAAAAAATTAAACATAACAAAAATATCCACAAAACGTGCTTACCTCACAATACCTAACCCAACCTAACCTAACCATCACCGAAGTCAGAGAATTCGACATTGCCAAAATATCCACAAAAAGTTCTTATCCTACCAAACCTCACCCATCTGAACCTTACCATCACCGAAATCAAAGAATTGAACATTGCAAAAATATTCACAAAACGTGCTTACCTCACAATACCTAAACCAACCTAACCTAACCATCACCGAAGTCAGAGATTTCGACATTGCCAAAATATCCACAAAAAGTTTTTTCCTACCAAACCTCACCCATCTGAACCTAACCTTTACCGAAATCGAAGAATTAGACATTGCCAAAATATCCACAATACGTGCTTACTTCACAATAACTAACCCAACCTAACCTAACCATCACTGAATTCAGAGAATTCGACATTGCCAAAATATCCACAAAAAGTTCTTATCCTACCAAACCTCACCCATCTGAACCTAACCATCACCGAAATCGAAGAATTAGACATTGCCAAAATATCCACAAAACGTGCTTACCTCACAATACCAAACCTAACCTAACCTAACCATCACTGAAGTCAGAGAATTCGACATTGCCAAAATATCCACAAAAAGTTCTTATTCTACCAAACTTCACCCATCTGAACCTAACCATCACCGAAATTTAAGAATTGGACATTGCCAAAATATCCACAAAACATGCTTTCCTCACAATACCTAACCCAACCTAACATAACCATCACCGAAGTCAGAGAATTCGACATTGCCAAAATATCCACAAAAAGTGCTTATCCTACCAAACCTCACCCATCTGAACCTAACCATCACCTAAATCAAAGAATTAGACATTAATAAAATATTCAAAAAACGTGCTTACCTCACAATACCTAACCCAACCTAACCTAACCATCACCGAAGTCAGAGAATTCGACATTGCCAAAATATCCACAAAAAGTTCTTATCCTACCAAACCTTACCCATCTGAACCTTACCATCACCGAAATCAAAGAATTGAACATTGCAAAAATATCCACAAAACGTGCTTACCGCACAATACCTAACCCAACATAACCTAAACATCACCGAAGTCAGAGAATTCGACAATGCCAAAATATCCACAAAAAGTTCTTATCCTACCAAACCTCACCCATCTGAACCTTACCATCACCGAAATCAAAGAATTGAACATTGCAAAAATATCCAAAAAACGTGCTTACCTCACAATACCTAAACCAACCTAACCTAACCATCACCGAAGTCAGAGATTTCGACATTGCCATAATATCCACAAAAAGTTTTTTCCTACCAAACCTCACCCATATGAACCTTACCTTCACCGAAATTAAAGAATTGGACATTTATAAAATATCCACAAAACGTGCTTACCTCACAATACCTAACCCAACCTAACCTAACCATCACCGAAGTCAGAGAATTCGACATTGCCAAAATATCCACAAAAAGTTCTTATCCTACATAACCTCACCCATTTGAACCTAACCATCACCGAAATCAAAGATTTGGACATTGCTAAAATATCCACAAAACGTGCTTACCTCACAATACCTAACCCAATCTAACCTAACCATCACCGAAGTCAGAGATTTCGACATTGCCAAAATATCCACAAAAAGTTCTTATCCTACCAAAGCTCACCCATCTGAACCTTACCATCACCGAAATCAAAGAATTGAACATTGCAAAAATATTCACAAAACATGCTTACCTCACAATACCTAACCCAACATAACCTAACCATCACCGAAGTCAGAGAATTCAACATTGCCAAAATATCCACAAAAAGTTCATACCCCACCAAACCTCACCCATCTGAACCTAACCATCACCGAAATCGAAGAATTAGACATTGCCAAAATATCCACAAAACGTGCTTACCTCACAATACCTAACCCAACCTAACCTAACCATCACTGAAGTCAGAGAATTCGACATTGCCAAAATATCCACAAAAAGTTCTTATCCTACCAAACCTCACCCATCTGAACCTAACCATCACCTAAATCAAAGAATTGGACATTAATAAAATATTCAAAAAACGTGCTTACCTCACAATACCTAACCCAACCTAACCTAACCATCACCGAAGTCAGAGAATTCGACATTGCCAAAATATCCAAAAAAAGTTCTTATCCTACCAAACCTTACCCATCTGAACCTTACCATCACCGAAATCAAAGAATTGAACATTGCAAAAATATCCACAAAACGTGCTTACCGCACAATACCTAACCCAACCTAACCTAACCATCACTGAATTCAGAGAATTCGACATTGCCAAAATATCCACAAAAAGTTCTTATCCTACCAAACCTCACCCATCTGAACCTAACCATCACCGAAATCGAAGAATTAGACATTGCCAAAATATCCACAAAACGTGCTTACCTCACAATACCAAACCTAACCTAACCTAACCATCACTGAAGTCAGAGAATTCGACATTGCCAAAATATCCACAAAAAGTTCTTATTCTACCAAACTTCACCCATCTGAACCTAACCATCACCGAAATTTAAGAATTGGACATTGCCAAAATATCCACAAAACATGCTTTCCTCACAATACCTAACCCAACCTAACATAACCATCACCGAAGTCAGAGAATTCGACATTGCCAAAATATCCACAAAAAGTGCTTATCCTACCAAACCTCACCCATCTGAACCTAACCATCACCTAAATCAAAGAATTAGACATTAATAAAATATTCAAAAAACGTGCTTACCTCACAATACCTAACCCAACCTAACCTAACCATCACCGAAGTCAGAGAATTCGACATTGCCAAAATATCCACAAAAAGTTCTTATCCTACCAAACCTTACCCATCTGAACCTTACCATCACCGAAATCAAAGAATTGAACATTGCAAAAATATCCACAAAACGTGCTTACCGCACAATACCTAACCCAACATAACCTAAACATCACCGAAGTCAGAGAATTCGACAATGCCAAAATATCCACAAAAAGTTCTTATCCTACCAAACCTCACCCATCTGAACCTTACCATCACCGAAATCAAAGAATTGAACATTGCAAAAATATCCAAAAAACGTGCTTACCTCACAATACCTAAACCAACCTAACCTAACCATCACCGAAGTCAGAGATTTCGACATTGCCATAATATCCACAAAAAGTTTTTTCCTACCAAACCTCACCCATATGAACCTAACCTTCACCGAAATTAAAGAATTGGACATTTATAAAATATCCACAAAACGTGCTTACCTCACAATACCTAACCCAACCTAACCTAACCATCACCGAAGTCAGAGAATTCGACATTGCCAAAATATCCACAAAAAGTTCTTATCCTACATAACCTCACCCATTTGAACCTAACCATCACCGAAATCAAAGATTTGGACATTGCTAAAATATCCAAAAAACGTGCTTACCTCACAATACCTAACCCAACCTAACCTAACCATCACCGAAGTCAGAGATTTCGACATTGCCAAAATATCCACAAAAAGTTCTTATCCTACCAAAGCTCACCCATCTGAACCTAACCATCACCGAAATCGAAGAATTAGACATTGCCAAAATATCCACAAAACGTGCTTAATTCACAATACCTAACCCAACCTAACCTAACCATCACTGAAGTCAGAGAATTCGACATTGCCAAAATATCCACAAAAAGTTCTTATCCTACCAAACCTCACCCATCTGAACCTAACCATCACCTAAATCAAAGAATTGGACATTAATAAAATATTCAAAAAACGTGCTTACCTCACAATACCTAACCCAACCTAACCTAACCATCACCGAAGTCAGAGAATTCGACATTGCCAAAATATCCAAAAAAAGTTCTTATCCTACCAAACCTTACCCATCTGAACCTTACCATCACCGAAATCAAAGAATTGAACATTGCAAAAATATCCACAAAACGTGCTTACCGCACAATACCTAACCCAACATAACCTAAACATCACCGAAGTCAGAGAATTCGACATTGCCAAAATATCCACAAAAAGTTCTTATCCTACCAAACCTCACCCATCTGAACCTAACCTTCACCGAAATCAAAGAATTGGACATTGCTAAAATATCCACAATACGTGCTTACTACACAATACCTAACCCAACCTAACCTAACCATCACTGAATTCAGAGAATTCGACATTGCCAAAATATCCACAAAAAGTTCTTATCCTACCAAACCTCACCCATCTGAACCTAACCATCACCTAAATCAAAGGATTGGACATTAATAAAATATCCACAAAACGTGCTTACCTCACAATACCTAACCCAACCTAACCTAACCATCACCGAAGTCAGAGAATTCGACATTGCCAAAATATCCAAAAAAAGTTCTTATCCTACCAAACCTTACCCATCTGAACCTTACCATCACCGAAATCAAAGAATTGAACATTGCAAAAATATCCACAAAACGTGCTTACCGCACAATACCTAACCCAACATAACCTAAACATCACCGAAGTCAGAGAATTCGACATTGCCAAAATATCCACAAAAAGTTCTTATCCTACCAAACCTCACCCATCTGAACCTAACCTTCACCGAAATCAAAGAATTGGACATTGCTAAAATATCCACAATACGTGCTTACTACACAATACCTAACCCAACCTAACCTAACCATCACTGAATTCAGAGAATTCGACATTGCCAAAATATCCACAAAAAGTTCTTATCCTACCAAACCTCACCCATCTGAACCTTACCATCACCGAAATCAAAAAATTAAACATAGCAAAAATATCCACAAAACGTGCTTACCTCACAATACCTAACCCAACCTAACCTAACCATCACCGAAGTCAGAGAATTCGACATTGCCAAAATATCCACAAAAAGTTCTTATCCTACCAAACCTCACCCATCTGAACCTTACCATCACCGAAATCAAAGAATTGAACATTGCAAAAATATCTACAAAACGTGCTTACCTCACAATACCTAAACCAACCTAACCTAACCATCACCGAAGTCAGAGATTTCGACATTGCCAAAATATCCACAAAAAGTTTTTTCCTACCAAACCTCACCCATATGAACCTAACCTTCACCGAAATTAAAGAATTGGACATTTATAAAATATCCACAAAACGTGCTTACCTCACAATACCTAACCCAACCTAACCTAACCATCACCGAAGTCAGAGAATTCGACATTGCCAAAATATCCACAAAAAGTTCTTATCCTACATAACCTCACCCATCTGAACCTAACCATCACCGAAATCAAAGATTTGGACATTGCTAAAATATCCACAAAACGTGCTAACCTCACAATACCTAACCCAACCTAACCTCACCATCACCGAAGTCAGAGATTTCGACATTGCCAAAATATCCACAAAAAGTTCTTATCCTACCAAAGCTCACCCATCTGAACCTTACCATCACCGAAATCAAAGAATTGAACATTGCAAAAATATTCACAAAATATGCTTACCTCACAATACCTAACCCAACATAACCTAACCATCACCGAAGTCAGAGAATTCAACATTGCCAAAATATCCACAAAAAGTTCATACCCCACCAAACCTCACCCATCTGAACCTAACCATCACCGAAATCGAAGAATTAGACATTGCCAAAATATCCACAAAACGTGCTTACCTCACAATACCTAACCCAACCTAACCTAACCATCACCGAAGTCAGAGAATTCGACATTTCCAAAATATCCACAAAAAGTTCTTATCCTACCAAACCTCACCCATCTGAACCTAATCATCACCGCAATCAAAGAATTGGACATTAATAAAATATCCACAAAACGTGCTTACCTCACAATACCTAACCTAATCTAACCTAACCATCACCGAAGTCAGAGAATTCGACATTGCCAAAATATCCACAAAAAGTTCTTATCATACCAAACCTCACCCATCTGAATCCAACCATCACGGAAACCAAAGAATTGGACATTGCGAAAATATCCACAAAACGTGCTTACCTCACAATACCTAACCCAACCTAACCTTACCATCACCGAAGTCAGAGAATTCAACATTGCCAAAATATCCACAAAAAGTTCATACCCCACCAAACCTCACCCATCTGAACCTAACCATCACCGAAATCGAAGAATTGGACATTGCCAAAATATCCACAAAACGTGCTAACCTCACAATACCTTACCCAACCTTACCTAACAATCACTAAAGTCAGAGAATTCGACATTGCCAAAATATCCACAAAAAGTTCTTATCCTACCAAACCTCACCCATCTGAACCTTACCATCACCGAAATCAAAGAATTGAACATTGCAAAAATATTCACAAAACGTGCTTACCTCACAATACCTAACCCAACATAACCTTACCATCACCGAAGTCAGAGAATTCGACATTGCCAAACTATCCACAAAAAGTTCTTATCCTACAAAACCTCACCCATCTGAACCTAACCTTCACCGAAATCAAAGAATTGGACATTGCTTAAATATCCACAAAACGTGCTTACCTAGCAATACCTAACCCAACCTAAACTAACCATCACCGAAGTCAGAGAATTCAACATTGCCAAAATATCCAAAAAAAGGTCATACCCAAACAAACCTCTCCCATCTCAACCTAACCATCACCGAAATCGAAGAATTAGACATTGCTAAAATATCCACAAAACGTGCTTACCTCACAATACCTAACCCAACCTAACCTAACCATCACTGAAGTCAGAGAATTCGACATTGCCAAAATATCCACAAAAAGTTCTTATCCTACCAAACCTCACCCATCTAAACCTAACCATCACCGAAATCAAAGAATTGGATATTGATAAAATATCCACAAAACGTGCCCACCTCACAATACCTAACCCAACCTAACCTAACCATCACGGAAGTCAGAGAATTCGACATTTCCAAAATATCCACAAAAAGTTCTTATCCTACCAAACCTCACCCATCTGAACCTAATCATCACCGAAATCAAAGAATTGGACATTAATAAAATATCCACAAAACGTGCTTACCTCACAATACCTAACCTAATCTAACCTAACCATCACCGAAGTCAGAGAATTCGACATTGCCAAAATATCCACAAAAAGTTCTTATCATACCAAACCTCACCCATCTGAACCTTACCATCACCGAAATCAAAAAATAAAACATAGCAAAAATATCCACAAAACGTGCTTACCTCACAATACCTAACCCAACCTAACCTAACCATCACCGAAGTCAGAGAATTCGACATTGCCAAAATATCCACAAAAAGTTCTTATCCTACCAAACCTCACCCATCTGAACCTTACCATCACCGAAATCAAAGAATTGAACATTGCAAAAATATCCACAAAACGTGCTTACCTCACAATACCTAAACCAACCTAACCTAACCATCACCGAAGTCAGAGATTTCGACATTGCCAAAATATCCACAAAAAGTTTTTTCCTACCAAACCTCACCCATATGAACCTAACCTTCACCGAAATTAAAGAATTGGACATTTATAAAATATCCACAAAACGTGCTTACCTCACAATACCTAACCCAACCTAACCTAACCATCACCGAAGTCAGAGAATTCGACATTGCCAAAATATCCACAAAAAGTTCTTATCCTACATAACCTCACCCATCTGAACGTTACCATCACCGAAATCAAAGAATTGGACATTGCTAAAATATCCACAAAACGTGCTTACCTAGCAATACCTAACCCAACCTAACCTAACCATCACCGAAGTCAGAGAATTCAACATTGCCAAAATATCCAAAAAAAGGTCATACCCCACCAAACCTCACCCATCTGAACCTAACCATCACCGAAATCGAAGAATTAGACATTGCCAAAATATCCACAAAACGTGCTTACCTCACAATACCAAACCCAACCTAACCTAACCATCACCGAATACAGAGAATTCGACATTGCCAAAATATCCACAAAAAGTTCTTATCCTACCAAACCTCACCCATCTGAACCTAACCTTCACCGAAATCAAAGAATTAGACATTGCTAAAATATCCACAATACGTGCTTACTTCACAATACCTAACCCAACCTAACCTAACCATCACTGAATTCAGAGAATTCGACATTGCCAAAATATCCACAAAAAGTTCTTATCCTACCAAACCTCACCCATCTGAACCTAACCATCACCTAAATCAAAGAATTGGACATTAATAAAATATCCACAAAACGTGCTTACCTCACAATACCTAACCCAACCTAACCTAACCATCACCGAAGTCAGAGAATTCCACATTGGCAAAATATCCACAAAAAGTTCTTATCCTACCAAACCTCACCCATCTGAACCTTACCATCACCGAAATCAAAGAATTGAACATTGCAAAAATATCCACAAAACGTGCTTACCTCACAATACCTAAACCAACCTAACCTAACCATCACCGAAGTCAGAGATTTCGACATTGCCAAAATATCCACAAAAAGTTCTTATCCTACATAACCTCACCCATCTGAACGTTACCATCACCGAAATCAAAGAATTGGACATTGCTAAAATATCCACAAAACGTGCTTACCTAGCAATACCTAACCCAACCTAACCTAACCATCACCGAAGTCAGAGAATTCAACATTGCCAAAATATCCAAAAAAAGGTCATACCCCACCAAACCTCACCCATCTGAACCTAACCATCACCGAAATCGAAGAATTAGACATTGTCAAAATAGCCACAAAACGTGCTTACCTCACAATACCAAACCCAACCTAACCTAACCATCACTGAAGTCAGAGAATTCGACATTGCCAAAATATCCACAAAAAGTTCTTATTCTACCAAACTTCACCCATCTGAACCTAACCATCACCGAAATTTAAGAATTGGACATTGCCAAAATATCCACAAAACATGCTTTCCTCACAATACCTAACCCAACCTAACCTAACCATCACCGAAGTCAGAGAATTCGACATTGCCAAAATATCCACAAAAAGTGCTTATCCTACCAAACCTCACCCATCTGAACCTAACCATCACCTAAATCAAAGAATTGGACATTAATAAAATATTCAAAAAACGTGCTTACCTCACAATACCTAACCCAACCTAACCTAACCATCACCGAAGTCAGAGAATTCGACATTGCCAAAATATCCACAAAAAGTTCTTATCCTACCAAACCTTACCCATCTGAACCTAACCTTCACCGAAATCAAAGAATTGGACATTGCTCAAATATCCACAATACGTGCTTACTTCACAATACCTAACCCAACCTAACCTAACCATCACTGAATTCAGAGAATTCGACATTGCCAAAATATCCACAAAAAGTTCTTATCCTACCAAACCTCACCCATCTGAACCTAACCATCACCTAAATCAAAGAATTTACTATTAATAAAATATCCACCAAACCTGCTTACCTCACAATACCTAACCCAACCTAACCTAACCATCACCGAAGTCAGAGAATTCCACATTGGCAAAATATCCACAAAAAGTTCTTATCCTACCAAACCTCACCCATCTGAACCTTACCATCACCGAAATCAAAAAATTAAACATAGCAAAAATATCCACAAAACGTGCTTACCTCACAATACCTAACCCAACCTAACCTAACCATCACCGAAGTCAGAGAATTCGACATTGCCAAAATATCCACAAAAAGTTTTTTCCTACCAAACCTCACCCATATGAACCTAACCTTCACCGAAATTAAAGAATTGGACATTTATAAAATATCCACAAAACGTGCTTACCTCACAATACCTAACCCAACCTAACCTAACCATCACCGAAGTCAGAGAATTCGACATTGCCAAAATATCCACAAAAAGTTCTTATCCTACATAACCTCACCCATCTGAACCTAACCATCAACGAAATCAAAGATTTGGACATTGCTAAAATATCCACAAAACGTGCTTACCTCACAATACCTAACCCAACCTAACCTAACCATCACCGAAGTCAGAGATTTCGACATTGCCAAAATATCCACAAAAAGTTCTTATCCTACCAAAGCTCACCCATCTGAACCTTACCATCACCGAAATCAAAGAATTGAACATTGCAAAAATATTCACAAAACATGCTTACCTCACAATACCTAACCCAACATAACCTAACCATCACCGAAGTCAGAGAATTCAACATTGCCAAAATATCCACAAAAAGTTCATACCCCACCAAACCTCACCCATCTGAACCTAACCATCACCGAAATCGAAGAATTAGACATTGCCAAAATATCTACAAAACGTGCTTACCTCACAATACCTAACCTAACCTAACCTAACCATCACTGAAGTCAGAGAATTCGACATTGCCAAAATATCCACAAAAAGTTCTTATCCTACCAAAGCTCACCCATCTGAACCTTACCATCACCGAAATCAAAAAATAGAACATTGCAAAAATATTCACAAAACATGCTTACCTCACAATACCTAACCCAACCTAACCTAACCATCACCGAAGTCAGAGAATTCAACATTGCCAAAATATCCAAAAAAAGGTCATACCCCACCAAACCTCACCCATCTGAACCTAACCATCACCGAAATCGAAGAATTAGACATTGCCAAAATATCCACAAAACGTGCTTACCTCACAATACCAAACCCAACCTAACCTAACCATCACCGAAGTCAGAGAATTCGACATTGCCAAAATATCCACAAAAAGTTCTTATCCTACCAAACCTCACCCATCTGAACCTAACCTTCACCGAAATCAAAGAATTGGACATTGCTAAAATATCCACAATACGTGCTTACTTTACAATACCTAACCCAACCTAACCTAACCATCACTGAATTCAGAGAATTCGACATTGCCAAAATATCCACAAAAAGTTCTTATCCTACCAAACCTCACCCATCTGAACCTTACCATCACCAAAATCAAAGAATTGAACATTGCAAAAATATTCACAAAACGTGCTTACCTCACAATACCTAACCCAACATAACCTAACCATCACCGAAGTCAGAGAATTCGACATTGCCAAAATATCCACAAAAAGTTCTTATCCTACAAAACCTCACCCATCTGAACCTAACCTTCACCGAAATCAAAGAATTGGACATTGCTTAAATATCCACAAAACGTGCTTACCTAGCAATACCTAACCCAACCTTACCTAACCATCACCGAAGTCAGAGAATTCAACATTGCCAAAATATCCAAAAAAAGGTCATACCCAAACAAACCTCTCCCATCTCAACCTAACCATCACCGAAATCGAAGAATTAGACATTGCCAAAATATCCACAAAACGTGCTTACCTCACAATACCTTACCCAACCTAACCTAATAATCACTGAAGTCAGAGAATTCGACATTGCCAAAATATCCACAAAAAGTTCTTATCCTACCAAACCTCACCCATCTTAACCTAACCATCACCGAAATCAAAGAATTGGATATTGATAAAAGATCCACAAAACGTGCCGACCTCACAATACCTAACCCAACCTAACCTAACCATCACCGAAGTCAGAGAATTCGACATTTCCAAAATATCCACAAAAAGTTCTTATCATACCAAACCTCACCCATCTGAATCCAACCATCACGGAAACCAAAAAATTGGACATTGCGAAAATATCCACAAAACGTGCTTACCTCACAATACCTAACCCAACCTAACCTAACCATCACCGAAGTCAGAGAATTCGACATTGCCAAAATATCCACAAAAAGTTCTTATCCTACATAACCTCACCCATCTGAACGTTACCATCACCGAAATCAAAGAATTGGACATCGCTAAAATATCCACAAAACGTGCTTACCTAGCAATACCTAACCCAACCTAACCAAACCATCACCGAAGTCAGAGAATTCAACATTGCCAAAATATCCAAAAAAAGGTCATACCCCACCAAACCTCACCCATCTGAACCTAACCATCACCGAAATCGAAGAATTAGACATTGCCAAAATATCCACAAAACGTGCTTACCTCACAATACCAAACCCAACCTAACCTAACCATCACCGAAGTCAGAGAATTCGACATTGCCAAAATATCCACAAAAAGTTCTTATCCTACCAAACCTCACCCATCTGAACCTAACCTTCACCGAAATCAAAGAATTGGACATTGCTTAAATATCCACAATACGTGCTTACTTCACAATACCTAACCCAACCTAACCTAACCATCACTGAATTCAGAGAATTCGACATTGCCAAAATATCCACAAAAAGTTCTTATCCTACCAAACCTCACCCATCTGAACCTAACCATCACCTAAATCAAAGAATTGAACATTAATAAAATATCCACAAAACGTGCTTACCTCACAATACCTAACCCAACCTAACCTAACCATCACCGAAGTCAGAGAATTCCACATTGGCAAAATATCCACAAAAAGTTCTTATCCTACCAAACCTCACCCATCTGAACCTTACCATCACCGAAATCAAAAAATTAAACATAGCAAAAATATCCACAAAACGTGCTTACCTCACAATACCTAACCCAACCTAACCTAACCATCACCGAAGTCAGAGAATTCGACATTGCCAAAATATCCACAAAAAGTTCTTATCCTACCAAACCTCACCCATCTGAACCTTACCATCACCGAAATCAAAGAATTTAACATTGCAAAAATATCCACAAAACGTGCTTACCTCACAATACCTAAACCAACCTAACCTAACCATCACCGAAGTCAGAGATTTCGACATTGCCAAAATATCCACAAAAAGTTTTTTCCTACCAAACCTCACCAATATGAACCTAACCTTCACCGAAATTAAAGAATTGGACATTTATAAAATATCCACAAAACGTGCTTACCTCACAATACCTAACCCAACCTAACCTAACCATCACCGAAGTCAGAGAATTCGACATTGCCAAAATATCCACAAAAAGTTCTTATCCTACATAACCTCACCCATCTGAACCTAACCATCACCGAAATCAAAGATTTGGACATTGCTAAAATATCCACAAAACGTGCTTACCTCACAATACCTAACCCAACCTAACCTAACCATCACCGAAGTCAGAGATTTCGACATTGCCAAAATATCCACAAAAAGTTCTTATCCTACCAAACCTCACCCATCTGAACCTTTCCATCACCGAAATCAAAGAATTGAACATTGCAGAAATATCCACAAAACGTGCTTACCTCACAATACCTAACCCAACCTAACCTAACCATCACCGAAGTCAGAGAATTCGACATTGCCAAAATATCCACAAAAAGTTCTTATCCTACCAAACCTCACCCATCTGAACCTAACCATCACCGAAATCGAAGAATTAGACATTGCCAAAATATCCACAAAACGTGCTTACCTCACAATACCTAACCCAACCTAACCTAATAATCACTGAAGTCAGAGAATTCGACATTACCAAAATATCCACAAAAAGTTCTTATCCTACCAAACCTCACCCATCTGAACCTAACCATCACCTAAATCAAAGAATTGGACATTAATAAAATATCCACAAAACGTGTTTACCTCACAATACCTAACCCAACCTAACCTAACCATCACCGAAGTCAGAGAATTCCACATTGGCAAAATATCCACAAAAAGTTCTTATCCTACCAAACCTCACCCATCTGAACCTTACCATCACCGAAATCAAAAAATTAAACATAGCAAAAATATCCACAAAACGTGCTTACCTCACAATACCTAACCCAACCTAACCTAACCATCACCGAAGTCAGAGAATTCGACATTGCCAAAATATCCACAAAAAGTTCTTATCCTACCAAACCTCACCCATCTGATCCTTACCATCACCGAAATCAAAGAATTGAACATTGCAAAAATATCCACAAAACGTGCTTACCTCACAATACCTAACCCAACCTAACCTAACCATCACCGAAGTCAGAGAATTCGACATTGCCAAAATATCCACAAAAAGTTCTTATCCTACATAACCTCACCCATCTGAACGTTACCATCACCGAAATCAAAGAATTGGACATTGCTAAAATATCCACAAAACGTGCTTACCTAGCAATACCTAACCCAACCTAACCTAACCATCACCGAAGGCAGAGAATTCAACATTGCCAAAATATCCAAAAAAAGGTCATACCCCACCAAACCTCACCCATCTGAACCTAACCATCACCGAAATCGAAGAATTCGACATTTCCAAAATATCCACAAAAAGTTCTTATCCTACCAAACCTCACCCATCTGAACCTAACCTTCACCGAAATCAAAGAATTGGACATTGCTAAAATATCCACAATACGTGCTTACTTCACAATACCTAACCCAACCTAACCTAACCATCACTGAATTCAGAGAATTCGACATTGCCAAATTATCCACAAAAAGTTCTTATCCTACCAAACCTCACCCATCTGAATCTAACCATCACCTAAATCAAAGAATTGGACATTAATAAAATATCCACAAAACGTGCTTACCTCACAATACCTAACCCAACCTAACCTAACCATCACCGAAGTCAGAGAATTCCACATTGGCAAAATATCCACAAAAAGTTCTTATCCTACCAAACCTCACCCATCTGAACCTTACCATCACCGAAATCAAAAAATTAAACATAGCAAAAATATCCACAAAACGTGCTTACCTCACAATACCTAACCCAACCTAACCTAACCATCACCGAAGTCAGAGAATTCGACATTGCCAAAATATCCACAAAAAGTTCTTATCCTACCAAACCTCACCCATCTGAACCTTACCATCACCGAAATCAAAGAATTGAACATTGCAAAAATATCCACAAAACGTGCTTTCCTCACAATACCTAAACCAACCTAACCTAACCATCACCGAAGTCAGAGATTTCGACATTGCCAAAATATCCACAAAAAGTTCTTATCCTACATAACCTCACCCATCTGAACGTTACCATCACCGAAATCAAAGAATTGGACATTGCTAAAAATATCCACAAAACGTGCTTACCTAGCAATACCTAACCCAACCTAACCTAACCATCACCGAAGTCAGAGAATTCAACATTGCCAAAATATCCAAAAAAAGGTCATACCCCACCAAACCTCACCCATCTGAACCTAACCATCACCGAAATCGAAGAATTAGACATTGCCAAAATATCCACAAAACGTGCTTACCTCACAATACCAAACCCAACCTAACCTTACCATCACTGAAGTCAGAGAATTCGACATTGCCAAAATATCCACAAAAAGTTCTTATTCTACCAAACTTCACCCATCTGAACCTAACCATCACCGAAATTTAAGAATTGGACATTGCCAAAATATCCACAAAACATGCTTTCCTCACAATACCTAACCCAACCTAACCTAACCATCACCGAAGTCAGAGAATTCGACATTGCCAAAATATCCACAAAAAGTGCTTATCCTACCAAACCTCACCCATCTGAACCTAACCATCACCTAAATCAAAGAATTGGACATTAATAAAATATTCAAAAAACGTGCTTACCTCACAATACCTAACCCAACCTAACCTAACCATCACCGAAGTCAGAGAATTCGACATTGCCAAAATATCCACAAAAAGTTCTTATCCTACCAAACCTTACCCATCTGAACCTAACCTTCACCGAAATCAAAGAACTGGACATTGCTAAAATATCCACAATACGTGCTTACTTCACAATACCTAACCCAACCTAACCTAACCATCACTGAATTCAGAGAATTCGACATTGCCAAAATATCCACAAAAAGTTCTTATCCTACCAAACCTCACCCATCTGAACCTAACCATCACCTAAATCAAAGAATTGGACATTAATTAAATATCCACAAAACGTGTTTACCTCACAATACCTAACCCAACCTAACCTAACCATCACCGAAGTCAGAGAATTCCACATTGGCAAAATATCCACAAAAAGTTCTTATCCTACCAAACCTCACCCATCTGAACCTTACCATCACCGAAATCAAAAAATTAAACATAGCAAAAATATCCACAAAACATGCTTACCTCACAATACCTAACCCAACCTAACCTAACCATCACCGAAGTCAGAGAATTCGACATTGCCAAAATATCCACAAAAAGTTCTTATCCTACCAAACCTCACCCATCTGAACCTTACCATCACCGAAATCAAAGAATTGAACATTGCAAAAATATCCACAAAACGTGCTTACCTCACAATACCTAAACCAACCTAACCTAACCATCACCGAAGTCAGAGATTTCGACATTGCCAAAATATCCACAAAAAGTTCTTATCCTACATAACCTCACCCATCTGAACGTTACCATCACCGAAATCAAAGAATTGGACATTGCTAAAAATATCCACAAAACGTGTTTACCTAGCAATACCTAACCCAACCTAACCTAACCATCACCGAAGTCAGAGAATTCAACATTGCCAAAATATCCAAAAAAAGGTCATACCCCACCAAACCTCACCCATCTGAACCTAACCATCACCGAAATCGAAGAATTAGACATTGCCAAAATATCCACAAAACGTGCTTACCTCACAATACCAAACCCAACCTAACCTTACCATCACTGAAGTCAGAGAATTCGACATTGCCAAAATATCCACAAAAAGTTCTTATCCTACCAAACCTCACCCATCTGAACCTTACCATCACCGAAATCAAAAAATTAAACATAGCAAAAATATCCACAAAACGTGCTTACCTCACAATACCTAACCCAACCTAACCTAACCATCACCGAAGTCAGAGAATTCGACATTGCCAAAATATCCACAAAAAGTTCTTATCCTACCAAACCTCACCCATCTGAACCTTACCATCACCGAAATCAAAGAATTGAACATTGCAAAAATATCCACAAAACGTGCTTACCTCACAATACCTAAACCAACCTAACCTAACCATCACCGAAGTCAGAGATTTCGACATTGCCAAAATATCCACAAAAAGTTTTTTCCTACCAAACCTCACCCATATGAACCTAACCTTCACCGAAATTAAAGAATTGGACATTTATAAAATATCCACAAAACGTGCTTACTTCACAATACCTAACCCAACCTAACCTAACCATCACCGAAGTCAGAGAATTCGACATTGCTAAAATATCCACAAAAAGTTCTTATCCTACCAAACCTCACCCATCTGAACCTAACCATCACCTAAATCAAAGAATTGGACATTAATAAAATATCCACAAAACGTGCTTACCTCACAATACCTAACCCAACCTAACCTAACCATCACCGAAGTCAGAGAATTCCACATTGGCAAAATATCCACAAAAAGTTCTTATCCTACCAAACCTCACCCATCTGAACCTTACCATCACCGAAATCAAAAAATTAAACATAGCAAAAATATCCACAAAACGTGCTTACCTCACAATACCTAACCCAACCTAACCTAACCATCACCGAAGTCAGAGAATTCGACATTGCCAAAATATCCACAAAAAGTTCTTATCCTACCAAACCTCACCCATCTGAACCTTACCATCACCGAAATCAAAGAATTGAACATTGCAAAAATATCCACAAAACGTGCTTACCTCACTATACCTAAACCAACCTAACCTAACCATCACCGAAGTCAGAGATTTCGACATTGCCAAAATATCCACAAAAAGTTTTTTCCTACCAAACCTCACCCATATGAACCTAACCTTCACCGAAATTAAAGAATTGGACATTTATAAAATATCCACAAAACGTGCTTACCTCACAATACCTAACCCAACCTAACCTAACCATCACCGAAGTCAGAGAATTCGACATTGCCAAAATATCCACAAAAAGTTCTTATCCTACATAACCTCACCCATCTGAACCTAACCATCACCGAAATCAAAGATTTGGACAATGCTTAAATATCCACAAAACGTGCTTACCTCACAATACCTAACCCAACCTAACCTAACCATCACCGAAGTCAGAGATTTCGACATTGCCAAAATATCCACAAAAAGTTCTTATCCTACCAAAGCTAACCCATCTGAACCTTACCATCACCGAAATCAAAAAATAGAACATTGCAAAAATATTCACAAAACATGCTTACCTCACAATACCTAACCCAACATAACCTAACCATCACCGAAGTCAGAGAATTCAACATTGCCAAAATATCCACAAAAAGTTCATACCCCACCAAACCTCACCCATCTGAACCTAACCATCACCGAAATCGAAGAATTAGACATTGCCAAAATATCTACAAAACGTGCTTACCTCACAATACCTAACCTAACCTAACCTAACCATCACTGAAGTCAGAGAATTCGACATTGCCAAAATATCCACAAAAAGTTCTTATCCTACCAAACCTCACCCATCTAAACCTAACCATCACCGAAATCGAAGAATTGGATATTGATAAAATATCCACAAAACGTGCCCACCTCACAATACCTAACCCAACCTAACCTAACCATCACCGAAGTCAGAGAATTCGACATTTCCAAAATATCCACAAAAAGTTCTTATCCTACCAAACCTCACCCATCTGAACCTAATCATCACCGAAATCAAAGAATTGGACATTAATAAAATATCCACAAAACGTGCTTACCTCACAATA
Organism: Arctopsyche grandis; assembly: GCF_051622035.1. Taxonomy (NCBI): domain Eukaryota; kingdom Metazoa; phylum Arthropoda; class Insecta; order Trichoptera; family Hydropsychidae; genus Arctopsyche; species Arctopsyche grandis. The sequence goes on from NW_027518427.1 coordinate 65,634, forward strand.
CCTAACCTAATCTAACCTAACCATCACCGAAGTCAGAGAATTCGACATTGCCAAAATATCCACAAAAAGTTCTTATCATACCAAACCTCACCCATCTGAACCTTACCATCACCGAAATCAAAAAATAAAACATAGCAAAAATATCCACAAAACGTGCTTACCTCACAATACCTAACCCAACCTAACCTAACCATCACTGAAGTCAGAGAATTCGACATTGCCAAAATATCCACAAAAAGTTCTTATCCTACCAAACCTCACCCATCTAAACCTAACCATCACCGAAATCAAAGAATTGGATATTGATAAAATATCCACAAAACGTGCCCACCTCACAATACCTAACCCAACCTAACCTTACCATCACCGAAGTCAGAGAATTCGACATTTCCAAAATATCCACAAAAAGTTCTTATCCTACCAAACCTCACCCATCTGAACCTAATCATCACCAAAATCAAAGAATTGGACATAAATAAAATATCCACAAAACGTGCTTACCTCACAATACCTAACCTAATCTAACCTAACCATCACCGAAGTCAGAGAATTCGACATTGCCAAAATATCCACAAAAAGTTCTTATCATACCAAACCTCACCCATCTGAACCTTACCATCACCGAAATCAAAAAATAAAACATAGCAAAAATATCCACAAAACGTGCTTACCTCACAATACCTAACCCAACCTAACCTAACCATCACCGAAGTCAGAGAATTCGACATTGCTAAAATATCCACAAAAAGTTCTTATCCTACCAAACCTCACCCATCTGAACCTAACCATCACCTAAATCAAAGAATTGGACATTAATAAAATATCCACAAAACGTGCTTACCTCACAATACCTAACCCAACCTAACCTAACCATCACCGAAGTCAGAGAATTCCACATTGGCAAAATATCCACAAAAAGTTCTTATCCTACCAAACCTCACCCATCTGAACCTTACCATCACCGAAATCAAAAAATTAAACATAGCAAAAATATCCACAAAACGTGCTTACCTCACAATACCTAACCCAACCTAACCTAACCATCACCGAAGTCAGAGAATTCGACATTGCCAAAATATCCACAAAAAGTTCTTATCCTACCAAACCTCACCCATCTGAACCTTACCATCACCGAAATCAAAGAATTGAACATTGCAAAAATATCCACAAAACGTGCTTACCTCACAATACCTAAACCAACCTAACCTAACCATCACCGAAGTCAGAGATTTCGACATTGCCAAAATATCCACAAAAAGTTTTTTCCTACCAAACCTCACCCATATGAACCTAACCTTCACCGAAATTAAAGAATTGGACATTTATAAAATATCCACAAAACGTGCTTACCTCACAATACCTAACCCAACCTAACCTAACCATCACCGAAGTCAGAGAATTCGACATTGCCAAAATATCCACAAAAAGTTCTTATCCTACATAACCTCACCCATCTGAACCTAACCATCACCGAAATCAAAGATTTGGACATTGCTAAAATATCCACAAAACGTGCTTACCTCACAATACCTAACCCAACCTAACCTAACCATCACCGAAGTCAGAGATTTCGACATTGCCAAAATATCCACAAAAAGTTCTTATCCTACCAAAGCTCACCCATCTGAACCTTACCATCACCGAAATCAAAAAATAGAACATTGCAAAAATATTCACAAAACATGCTTACCTCACAATACCTTACCCAACATAACCTAACCATCACCGAAGTCAGAGAATTCAACATTGCCAAAATATCCACAAAAAGTTCATACCCCACCAAACCTCACCCATCTGAACCTAACCATCACCGAAATCGAAGAATTAGACATTGCCAAAATATCCACAAAACGTGCTTACCTCACAATACCTAACCCAACCTAACCTAACCATCACTGAAGTCAGAGAATTCGACATTGCCAAAATATCCACAAAAAGTTCTTATCCTACCAAACCTCACCCATCTAAACCTAACCATCACCGAAATCAAAGAATTGGATATTGATAAAATATCCACAAAACGTGCCCACCTCACAATACCTAACCCAACCTAACCTAACCATCACCGAAGTCAGAGAATTCGACATTTCCAAAATATCCACAAAAAGTTCTTATCCTACCAAACCTCACCCATCTGAACCTAATCATCACCGAAATCAAAGAATTGGACATTAATAAAATATCCACAAAACGTGCTTACCTCACAATACCTAACCTAATCTAACCTAACCATCACCGAAGTCAGAGAATTCGACATTGCCAAAATATCCACAAAAAGTTCTTATCATACCAAACCTCACCCATCTGAACCTTACCATCACCGAAATCAAAAAATAAAACATAGCAAAAATATCCACAAAACGTGCTTACCTCACAATACCTAACCCAACCTAACCTAACCATCACCGAAGTCAGAGAATTCGACATTGCTAAAATATCCACAAAAAGTTCTTATCCTACCAAACCTCACCCATCTGAACCTAACCATCACCTAAATCAAAGAATTGGACATTAATAAAATATCCACAAAACGTGCTTACCTCACAATACCTAACCCAACCTAACCTAACCATCACCGAAGTCAGAGAATTCCACATTGGCAAAATATCCACAAAAAGTTCTTATCCTACCAAACCTCACCCATCTGAACCTTACCATCACCGAAATCAAAAAATTAAACATAGCAAAAATATCCACAAAACGTGCTTACCTCACAATACCTAACCCAACCTAACCTAACCATCACCGAAGTCAGAGAATTCGACATTGCCAAAATATCCACAAAAAGTTCTTATCCTACCAAACCTCACCCATCTGAACCTTACCATCACCGAAATCAAAGAATTAAACATTGCAAAAATATCCACAAAACGTGCTTACCTCACAATACCTAAACCAACCTAACCTAACCATCACCGAAGTCAGAGAATTCGACATTGCCAAAATATCCACAAAAAGTTCTTATCCTACCAAACCTCACCCATCTGAACCTAACCTTCACCGAAATCAAAGAATTGGACATTGCTTAAATATCCACAATACGTGCTTACTTCACAATACCTAACCCAACCTAACCTAACCATCACTGAATTCAGAGAATTCGACATTGCCAAAATATCCACAAAAAGTTCTTATCCTACCAAACCTCACCCATCTGAACCTAACCATCACCTAAATCAAAGAATTGGACATTAATAAAATATCCACAAAACGTGCTTACCTCACAATACCTAACCCAACCTAACCTAACCATCACCGAAGTCAGAGAATTCCACATTGGCAAAATATCCACAAAAAGTTCTTATCCTACCAAACCTCACCCATCTGAACCTTACCATCACCGAAATCAAAGAATTGAACATTGCAAAAATATCCACAAAACGTGCTTACCTCACAATACCTAAACCAACCTAACCTAACCATCACCGAAGTCAGAGATTTCGACATTGCCAAAATATCCACAAAAAGTTCTTATCCTACATTACCTCACCCATCTGAACGTTACCATCACCGAAATCAAAGAATTGGACATTGCTAAAATATCCACAAAACGTGCTTACCTAGCAATACCTAACCCAACCTAACCTAACCATCACCGAAGTCAGAGAATTCAACATTGCCAAAATATCCAAAAAAAGGTCATACCCCACCAAACCTCACCCATCTGAACCTAACCATCACCGAAATCGAAGAATTAGACATTGTCAAAATAGCCACAAAACGTGCTTACCTCACAATACCAAACCCAACCTAACCTAACCATCACTGAAGTCAGAGAATTCGACATTGCCAAAATATCCACAAAAAGTTCTTATTTTACCAAACTTCACCCATCTGAACCTAACCATCACCGAAATTTAAGAATTGGACATTGCCAAAATATCCACAAAACATGCTTTCCTCACAATACCTAACCCAACCTAACCTAACCATCACCGAAGTCAGAGAATTCGACATTGCCAAAATATCCACAAAAAGTGCTTATCCTACCAAACCTCACCCATCTGAACCTAACCATCACCTAAATCAAAGAATTGGACATTAATAAAATATTCAAAAAACGTGCTTACCTCACAATACCTAACCCAACCTAACCTAACCATCAACGAAGTCAGAGAATTCGACATTGCCAAAATATCCACAAAAAGTTCTTATCCTACCAAACCTTACCCATCTGAACCTAACCTTCACCGAAATCAAAGAATTGGACATTGCTCAAATATCCACAATACGTGCTTACTTCACAATACCTAACCCAACCTAACCTAACCATCACTGAATTCAGAGAATTCGACATTGCCAAAATATCCACAAAAAGTTCTTATCCTACCAAACCTCACCCATCTGAACCTAACCATCACCTAAATCAAAGAATTTACTATTAATAAAATATCCACCAAACCTGCTTACCTCACAATACCTAACCCAACCTAACCTAACCATCACCGAAGTCAGAGAATTCCACATTGGCAAAATATCCACAAAAAGTTCTTATCCTACCAAACCTCACCCATCTGAACCTTACCATCACCGAAATCAAAAAATTAAACATAGCAAAAATATCCACAAAACGTGCTTACCTCACAATACCTAACCCAACCTAACCTAACCATCACCGAAGTCAGAGAATTCGACATTGCCAAAATATCCACAAAAAGTTCTTATCCTACATAACCTCACCCATCTGAACCTAACCATCAACAAAATCAAAGATTTGGACATTGCTAAAATATCCACAAAACGTGCTTACCTCACAATACCTAACCCAACCTAACCTAACCATCACCGAAGTCAGAGATTTCGACATTGCCAAAATATCCACAAAAAGTTCTTATCCTACCAAAGCTCACCCATCTGAACCTTACCATCACCGAAATCAAAGAATTGAACATTGCAAAAATATTCACAAAACATGCTTACCTCACAATACCTAACCCAACATAACCTAACCATCACCGAAGTCAGAGAATTCAACATTGCCAAAATATCCACAAAAAGTTCATACCCCACCAAACCTCACCCATCTGAACCTAACCATCACCGAAATCGAAGAATTAGACATTGCCAAAATATCCACAAAACGTGCTTACCTCACAATACCTAACCCAACCTAACCTAACCATCACTGAAGTCAGAGAATTCGACATTTCCAAAATATCCACAAAAAGTTCTTATCCTACCAAACCTCACCCATCTAAACCTAACCATCACCGAAATCAAAGAATTGGATATTGATAAAATATCCACAAAACGTGCCCACCTCACAATACCTAACCCAACCTAACCTAACCATCACCGAAGTCAGAGAATTCGACATTTCCAAAATATCCACAAAAAGTTCTTATCCTACCAAACCTCACCCATCTGAACCTAATCATCATCGAAATCAAAGAATTGGACATTAATAAAATATCCACAAAACGTGCTTACCTCACAATACCTAACCTAATCTAACCTAACCATCACCGAAGTCAGAGAATTCGACATTGCCAAAATATCCACAAAAAGTTCTTATCATACCAAACCTCACCCATCTGAATCCAACCATCACGGAAACCAAAGAATTGGACATTGCGAAAATATCCACAAAACGTGCTTACCTCACAATACCTAACTTAACCTAACCTTACCATCACCGAAGTCAGAGAATTCAACATTGCCAAAATATCCACAAAAAGTTCATACCCCACCAAACCTCACCCATCTGAACCTAACCATCACCGAAATCGAAGAATTGGACATTGCCAAAATATCCACAAAACGTGCTAACCTCACAATACCTTACCCAACCTAACCTAACAATCACTAAAGTCAGAGAATTCGACATTGCCAAAATATCCACAAAAAGTTCTTATCCTACCAAACCTCACCCATCTGAACCTTACCATCACCGAAATCAAAGAATTGAACATTGCAAAAATATTCACAAAACGTGCTTACCTCACAATACCTAACCCAACATAACCTAACCATCACCGAAGTCAGAGAATTCGACATTGCCAAAATATCCACAAAAAGTTCTTATCCTACAAAACCTCACCCATCTGAACCTAACCTTCACCGAAATCAAAGAATTGGACATTGCTAAAATATCCACAAAACGTGCTTACCTAGCAATACCTAACCCAACCTAACCTAACCATCACCGAAGTCAGAGAATTCAACATTGCCAAAATATCCAAAAAAAGGTCATACCCAAACAAACCTCTCCCATCTCAACCTAACCATCACCGAAATCGAAGAATTTGACATTGCCAAAATATCCACAAAACGTGCTTACCTCACAATACCTAACCCAACCTAACCTAATAATCACTGAAGTCAGAGAATTCGACATTGCCAAAATATCCACAAAAAGTTCTTATCCTACCAAACCTCACCCATCTAAACCTAACCATCACCGAAATCAAAGAATTGGATATAGATAAAATATCCACAAAACGTGCCCACCTCACAATACCTAACCCAACCTAACCTAACCATCACCGAAGTCAGAGAATTCGACATTTCCAAAATATCCACAAAAAGTTCTTATCATACCAAACCTCACCCATCTGAATCCAACCATCACGGAAACCAAAAAATTGGACATTGCGAAAATATCCACAAAACGTGCTTACCTCACAATACCTAACCCAACCTAACCTAACCATCACCGAAGTCAGAGAATTCGACATTGCCAAAATATCCACAAAAAGTTCTTATCCTACATAACCTCACCCATCTGAACGTTACCATCACCGAAATCAAAGAATTGGACATTGCTTAAATATCCACAAAACGTGCTTACCTAGCAATACCTAACCCAACCTAACCTAACCATCACCGAAGTCAGAGAATTCAACATTGCCAAAATATCCAAAAAAAGGTCATACCCCACCAAACCTCACCCATCTGAACCTAACCATCACCGAAATCGAAGAATTAGACATTGCCAAAATATCCACAAAACGTGCTTACCTCACAATACCTAACCCAACCTAACCTAACCATCACTGAAGTCAGAGAATTCGACATTTCCAAAATATCCACAAAAAGTTCTTATCCTACCAAACCTCACCCATCTAAACCTAACCATCACCGAAATCAAAGAATTGGATATTGATAAAATATCCACAAAACGTGCCCACCTCACAATACCTAACCCAACCTAACCTAACCATCACCGAAGTCAGAGAATTCGACATTTCCAAAATATCCACAAAAAGTTCTTATCCTACCAAACCTCACCCATCTGAACCTAATCATCACCGAAATCAAAGAATTGGACATTAATAAAATATCCACAAAACGTGCTTACCTCACAATACCTAACCTAATCTAACCTAACCATCACCGAAGTCAGAGAATTCGACATTGCCAAAATATCCACAAAAAGTTCTTATCATACCAAACCTCACCCATCTGAATCCAACCATCACGGAAACCAAAGAATTGGACATTGCGAAAATATCCACAAAACGTGCTTACCTCACAATACCTAACTTAACCTAACCTTACCATCACCGAAGTCAGAGAATTCAACATTGCCAAAATATCCACAAAAAGTTCATACCCCACCAAACCTCACCCATCTGAACCTAACCATCACCGAAATCGAAGAATTGGACATTGCCAAAATATCCACAAAACGTGCTAACCTCACAATACCTTACCCAACCTAACCTAACAATCACTAAAGTCAGAGAATTCAACATTGCCAAAATATCCACAAAAAGTTCTTATCCTACCAAACCTCACCCATCTGAACCTTACCATCACCGAAATCAAAGAATTGAACATTGCAAAAATATTCACAAAACGTGCTTACCTCACAATACCTAACCCAACATAACCTAACCATCACCGAAGTCAGAGAATTCGACATTGCCAAAATATCCACAAAAAGTTCTTATCCTACAAAACCTCACCCATCTGAACCTAACCTTCACCGAAATCAAAGAATTGGACATTGCTAAAATATTTACAAAACGTGCTTACCTAGCAATACCTAACCCAACCTAACCTAACCATCACCGAAGTCAGAGAATTCAACATTGCCAAAATATCCAAAAAAAGGTCATACCCAAACAAACCTCTCCCATCTCAACCTAACCATCACCGAAATCGAAGAATTAGACATTGCCAAAATATCCACAAAACGTGCTTACCTCACAATACCTAACCCAACCTAACCTAATAATCACTGAAGTCAGAGAATTCGACATTGCCAAAATATCCACAAAAAGTTCTTATCCTACCAAACCTCACCCATCTAAACCTAACCATCACCGAAATCAAAGAATTGGATATAGATAAAATATCCACAAAACGTGCCCACCTCACAATACCTAACCCAACCTAACCTAACCATCACCGAAGTCAGAGAATTCGACATTTCCAAAATATCCACAAAAAGTTCTTATCATACCAAACCTCACCCATCTGAATCCAACCATCACGGAAACCAAAAAATTGGACATTGCGAAAATATCCACAAAACGTGCTTACCTCACAATACCTAACCCAACCTAACCTAACCATCACCGAAGTCAGAGAATTCGACATTGCCAAAATATCCACAAAAAGTTCTTATCCTACATAACCTCACCCATCTGAACGTTACCATCACCGAAATCAAAGAATTGGACATTGCTAAAATATCCACAAAACGTGCTTACCTAGCAATACCTAACCCAACCTAACCTAACCATCACCGAAGTCAGAGAATTCAACATTGCCAAAATATCCAAAAAAAGGTCATACCCCACCAAACCTCACCCATCTGAACCTAACCATCACCGAAATCGAAGAATTAGACATTGCCAAAATATCCACAAAACGTGCTTACCGAACAATACCTAACCCAACCTAACCTAACCATCACTGAAGTCAGAGAATTCGACATTTCTAAAATATCCACAAAAAGTTCTTATCCTACCAAACCTCACCCATCTAAACCTAACCATCACCGAAATCAAAGAATTGGATATTGATAAAATATCCACAAAACGTGCCCACCTCACAATACCTAACCCAACCTAACCTAACCATCACCGAAGTCAGAGAATTCGACATTTCCAAAATATCCACAAAAAGTTCTTATCCTACCAAACCTCACCCATCTGAACCTAATCATCACCGAAATCAAAGAATTGGACATTAATAAAATATCCACAAAACGTGCTTACCTCACAATACCTAACCTAATCTAACCTAACCATCACCGAAGTCAGAGAATTCGACATTGCCAAAATATCCACAAAAAGTTCTTATCATACCAAACCTCACCCATCTGAATCCAAACATCACGGAAACCAAAGAATTGGACATTGCGAAAATATCCACAAAACTTGCTTACCTCACAATACCTAACTTAACCTAACCTTACCATCACCGAAGTCAGAGAATTCAACATTGCCAAAATATCCACAAAAAGTTCATACCCCACCAAACCTCACCCATCTGAACCTAACCATCACCGAAATCGAAGAATTGGACATTGCCAAAATATCCACAAAACGTGCTAACCTCACAATACCTTACCCAACCTAACCTAACAATCACTAAAGTCAGAGAATTCGACATTGCCAAAATATCCACAAAAAGTTCTTATCCTACCAAACCTCACCCATCTGAACCTTACCATCACCGAAATCAAAGAATTGAACATTGCAAAAATATTCACAAAACGTGCTTACCTCACAATACCTAACCCAACATAACCTAACCATCACCGAAGTCAGAGAATTCGACATTGCCAAAATATCCACAAAAAGTTCTTATCCTACAAAACCTCACCCATCTGAACCTAACCTTCACCGAAATCAAAGAATTGGACATTGCTAAAATATCCACAAAACGTGCTTACCTAGCAATACCTAACCCAACCTAACCTAACCATCACCGAAGTCAGAGAATTCAACATTGCCAAAATATCCAAAAAAAGGTCATACCCAAACAAACCTCTCCCATCTCAACCTAACCATCACCGAAATCGAAGAATTAGACATTGCCAAAATATCCACAAAACGTGCTTACCTCACAATACCTAACCCAACCTAACCTAATAATCACTGAAGTCAGAGAATTCGACATTGCCAAAATATCCACAAAAAGTTCTTATCCTACCAAACCTCACCCATCTAAACCTGACCATCACCGAAATCAAAGAATTGGATATTGATAAAATATCCACAAAACGTGCCCACCTCACAATACCTAACCCAACCTAACCTAACCATCACCGAAGTCAGAGAATTCGACATTTCCAAAATATCCACAAAAAGTTCTTATCATACCAAACCTCACCCATCTGAATCCAACCATCACGGAAACCAAAAAATTGGACATTGCGAAAATATCCACAAAACGTGCTTACCTCACAATACCTAACCCAACCTAACCTAACCATCACCGAAGTCAGAGAATTCGACATTGCCAAAATATCCACAAAAAGTTCTTATCCTACATAACCTCACCCATCTGAACGTTACCATCACCGAAATCAAAGAATTGGACATTGCTAAAATATCCACAAAACGTGCTTACCTAGCAATACCTAACCCAACCTAACCTAACCATCACCGAAGTCAGAGAATTCAACATTGCCAAAATATCCAAAAAAAGGTCATACCCCACCAAACCTCACCCATCTGAACCTAACCATCACCGAAATCGAAGAATTAGACATTGCCAAAATATCCACAAAACGTGCTTACCTCACAATACCAAACCCAACCTAACCTAACCATCACCGAAGTCAGAGAATTCGACATTGCCAAAATATCCACAAAAAGTTCTTATCCTACCAAACCTCACCCATCTGAACCTAACCTTCACCGAAATCAAAGAATTGGACATTGCTAAAATATCCACAATACGTGCTTACTTTACAATACCTAACCCAACCTAACCTAACCATCACTGAATTCAGAGAATTCGACATTGCCAAAATATCCACAAAAAGTTCTTATCCTACCAAACCTCACCCATCTGAACCTTACCATCACCAAAATCAAAGAATTGAACATTGCAAAAATATTCACAAAACGTGCTTACCTCACAATACCTAACCCAACATAACCTAACCATCACCGAAGTCAGAGAATTCGACATTGCCAAAATATCCACAAAAAGTTCTTATCCTACAAAACCTCACCCATCTGAACCTAACCTTCACCGAAATCAAAGAATTGGACATTGCTTAAATATCCACAAAACGTGCTTACCTAGCAATACCTAACCCAACCTAACCTAACCATCACCGAAGTCAGAGAATTCAACATTGCCAAAATATCCAAAAAAAGGTCATACCCAAACAAACCTCTCCCATCTCAACCTAACCATCACCGAAATCGAAGAATTAGACATTGCCAAAATATCCACAAAACGTGCTTACCTCACAATACCTTACCCAATCTAACCTAATAATCACTGAAGTCAGAGAATTCGACATTGCCAAAATATCCACAAAAAGTTCTTATCCTACCAAACCTCACCCATCTTAACCTAACCATCACCGAAATCAAAGAATTGGATATTGATAAAAGATCCACAAAACGTGCCCACCTCACAATACCTAACCCAACCTAACCTAACCATCACCGAAGTCAGAGAATTCGACATTTCCAAAATATCCACAAAAAGTTCTTATCATACCAAACCTCACCCATCTGAATCCAACCATCACGGAAACCAAAAAATTGGACATTGCGAAAATATCCACAAAACGTGCTTACCTCACAATACCTAACCCAACCTAACCTAACCATCACCGAAGTCAGAGAATTCGACATTGCCAAAATATCCACAAAAAGTTCTTATCCTACATAACCTCACCCATCTGAACGTTACCAGCACCGAAATCAAAGAATTGGACATTGCTAAAATATCCACAAAACGTGCTTACCTAGCAATACCTAACCCAACCTAACCAAACCATCACCGAAGTCAGAGAATTCAACATTGCCAAAATATCCAAAAAAAGGTCATACCCCACCAAACCTCACCCATCTGAACCTAACCATCACCGAAATCGAAGAATTAGACATTGCCAAAATATCCACAAAACGTGCTTACCTCACAATACCAAACCCAACCTAACCTAACCATCACCGAAGTCAGAGAATTCGACATTGCCAAAATATCCACAAAAAGTTCTTATCCTACCAAACCTCACCAATCTGAACCTAACCTTCACCGAAATCAAAGAATTGGACATTGCTTAAATATCCACAATACGTGCTTACTTCACAATACCTAACCCAACCTAACCTAACCATCACTGAATTCAGAGAATTCGACATTGCCAAATCATCCACAAAAAGTTCTTATCCTACCAAACCTCACCCATCTGAACCTAACCATCACCTAAATCAAAGAATTGAACATTAATAAAATATCCACAAAACGTGCTTACCTCACAATACCTAACCCAACCTAACCTAACCATCACCGAAGTCAGAGAATTCCACATTGGCAAAATATCCACAAAAAGTTCTTATCCTACCAAACCTCACCCATCTGAACCTTACCATCACCGAAATCAAAAAATTAAACATAGCAAAAATATCCACAAAACGTGCTTACCTCACAATACCTAACCCAACCTAACCTAACCATCACCGAAGTCAGAGAATTCGACATTGCCAAAATATCCACAAAAAGTTCTTATCCTACCAAACCTCACCCATCTGAACCTTACCATCACCGAAATCAAAGAATTTAACATTGCAAAAATATCCACAAAACGTGCTTACCTCACAATACCTAAACCAACCTAACCTAACCATCACCGAAGTCAGAGATTTCGACATTGCCAAAATATCCACAAAAAGTTTTTTCCTACCAAACCTCACCAATATGAACCTAACCTTCACCGAAATTAAAGAATTGGACATTTATAAAATATCCACAAAACGTGCTTACCTCACAATACCTAACCCAACCTAACCTTACCATCACCGAAGTCAGAGAATTCGACATTGCCAAAATATCCACAAAAAGTTCTTATCCTACATAACCTCACCCATCTGAACCTAACCATCACCGAAATCAAAGATTTGGACATTGCTAAAATATCCACAAAACGTGCTTACCTCACAATACCTAACCCAACCTAACCTAACCATCACCGAAGTCAGAGATTTCGACATTGCCAAAATATCCACAAAAAGTTCTTATCCTACCAAACCTCACCCATCTGAACCTTACCATCACCGAAATCAAAGAATTTAACATTGCAAAAATATCCACAAAACGTGCTTACCTCACAATACCTAAACCAACCTAACCTAACCATCACCGAAGTCAGAGATTTCGACATTGCCAAAATATCCACAAAAAGTTTTTTCCTACCAAACCTCACCAATATGAACCTAACCTTCACCGAAATTAAAGAATTGGACATTTATAAAATATCCACAAAACGTGCTTACCTCACAATACCTAACCCAACCTAACCTTACCATCACCGAAGTCAGAGAATTCGACATTGCCAAAATATCCACAAAAAGTTCTTATCCTACATAACCTCACCCATCTGAACCTAACCATCACCGAAATCAAAGATTTGGACATTGCTAAAATATCCACAAAACGTGCTTACCTCACAATACCTAACCCAACCTAACCTAACCATCACCGAAGTCAGAGATTTCGACATTGCCAAAATATCCACAAAAAGTTCTTATCCTACCAAACCTCACCCATCTGAACCTTTCCATCACCGAAATCAAAGAATTGAACATTGCAGAAATATCCACAAAACGTGCTTACCTCACAATACCTAACCCAACCTAACCTAACCATCACCGAAGTCAGATAGTTCGACATTGCCAAAATATCCACAAAAAGTTCTTATCCTACCAAACCTCACCCATCTGAACCTAACCATCACCGAAATCGAAGAATTAGACATTGCCAAAATATCCACAAAACGTGCTTACCTCACAATACCTAACCCAACCTAACCTAATAATCACTGAAGTCAGAGAATTCGACATTACCAAAATATCCACAAAAAGTTCTTATCCTACCAAACCTCACCCATCTAAACCTAACCATCACCGAAATCAAAGAATTGGATATTGATAAAATATCCACAAAACGTGCCCACCTCACAATACCTAACCCAACCTAACCTAACCATCACCGAAGTCAGAGAATTCGACATTTCCAAAATATCCACAAAAAGTTCTTATCATACCAAACCTCACCCATCTGAATCCAACCATCACGGAAACCAAAAAATTGGACATTGCGAAAATATCCACAAAACGTGCTTACCTCACAATACCTAACCCAACCTAACCTAACCATCACCGAAGTCAGAGAATTCGACATTGCCAAAATATCCACAAAAAGTTCTTATCCTACCAAACCTCACCCATCTGAACCTTACCATCACCGAAATCAAAGAATTGAACATTGCAAAAATATCCACAAAACGTGCTTACCTCACAATACCTAACCCAACCTAACCTAACCATCACCGAAGTCAGAGAATTCGACATTGCCAAAATATCCACAAAAAGTTCTTATCCTACATAACCTCACCCATCTGAACGTTACCATCACCGAAATCAAAGAATTGGACATTGCTAAAATATCCACAAAACGTGCTTACCTAGCAATACCTAACCCAACCTAACCTAACCATCACCGAAGGCAGAGAATTCAACATTGCCAAAATATCCAAAAAAAGGTCATACCCCACCAAACCTCACCCATCTGAACCTAACCATCACCGAAATCGAAGAATTCGACATTGCCAAAATATCCACAAAAAGTTCTTATCCTACCAAACCTCACCCATCTGAACCTAACCTTCACCGAAATCAAAGAATTGGACATTGCTAAAATATCCACAATACGTGCTTACTTCACAATACCTAACCCAACCTAACCTAACCATCACTGAATTCAGAGAATTCGACATTGCCAAATTATCCACAAAAAGTTCTTATCCTACCAAACCTCACCCATCTGAATCTAACCATCACCTAAATCAAAGAATTGGACATTAATAAAATATCCACAAAACGTGCTTACCTCACAATACCTAACCCAACCTAACCTAACCATCACCGAAGTCAGAGAATTCCACATTGGCAAAATATCCACAAAAAGTTCTTATCCTACCAAACCTCACCCATCTGAACCTTACCATCACCGAAATCAAAAAATTAAACATAGCAAAAATATCCACAAAACGTGCTTACCTCACAATACCTAACCCAACCTAACCTAACCATCACCGAAGTCAGAGAATTCGACATTGCCAAAATATCCACAAAAAGTTCTTATCCTACCAAACCTCACCCATCTGAACCTTACCATCACCGAAATCAAAGAATTGAACATTGCAAAAATATCCACAAAACGTGCTTTCCTCACAATACCTAAACCAACCTAACCTAACCATCACCGAAGTCAGAGATTTCGACATTGCCAAAATATCCACAAAAAGTTCTTATCCTACATAACCTCACCCATCTGAACGTTACCATCACCGAAATCAAAGAATTGGACATTGCTAAAAATATCCACAAAACGTGCTTACCTAGCAATACCTAACCCAACCTAACCTAACCATCACCGAAGTCAGAGAATTCAACATTGCCAAAATATCCAAAAAAAGGTCATACCCCACCAAACCTCACCCATCTGAACCTAACCATCACCGAAATCGAAGAATTAGACATTGCCAAAATATCCACAAAACGTGCTTACCTCACAATACCAAACCCAACCTAACCTTACCATCACTGAAGTCAGAGAATTCGACATTGCCAAAATATCCACAAAAAGTTCTTATTCTACCAAACTTCACCCATCTGAACCTAACCATCACCGAAATTTAAGAATTGGACATTGCCAAAATATCCACAAAACATGCTTTCCTCACAATACCTAACCCAACCTAACCTAACCATCACCGAAGTCAGAGAATTCGACATTGCCAAAATATCCACAAAAAGTGCTTATCCTACCAAACCTCACCCATCTGAACCTAACCATCACCTAAATCAAAGAATTGGACATTAATAAAATATTCAAAAAACGTGCTTACCTCACAATACCTAACCCAACCTAACCTAACCATCACCGAAGTCAGAGAATTCGACATTGCCAAAATATCCACAAAAAGTTCTTATCCTACCAAACCTTACCCATCTGAACCTAACCTTCACCGAAATCAAAGAACTGGACATTGCTAAAATATCCACAATACGTGCTTACTTCACAATACCTAACCCAACCTAACCTAACCATCACTGAATTCAGAGAATTCGACATTGCCAAAATATCCACAAAAAGTTCTTATCCTACCAAACCTCACCCATCTGAACCTAACCATCACCTAAATCAAAGAATTGGACATTAATAAAATATCCACAAAACGTGTTTACCTCACAATACCTAACCCAACCTAACCTAACCATCACCGAAGTCAGAGAATTCCACATTGGCAAAATATCCACAAAAAGTTCTTATCCTACCAAACCTCACCCATCTGAACCTTACCATCACCGAAATCAAAAAATTAAACATAGCAAAAATATCCACAAAACGTGCTTACCTCACAATACCTAACCCAACCTAACCTAACCATCACCGAAGTCAGAGAATTCGACATTGCCAAAATATCCACAAAAAGTTCTTATCCTACCAAACCTCACCCATCTGAACCTTACCATCACCGAAATCAAAGAATTGAACATTGCAAAAATATCCACAAAACGTGCTTACCTCACAATACCTAAACCAACCTAACCTAACCATCACCGAAGTCAGAGATTTCGACATTGCCAAAATATCCACAAAAAGTTCTTATCCTACATAATCTCACCCATCTGAACGTTACCATCACCGAAATCAAAGAATTGGACATTGCTAAAAATATCCACAAAACGTGCTTACCTAGCAATACCTAACCCAACCTAACCTAACCATCACCGAAGTCAGAGAATTCAACATTGCCAAAATATCCAAAAAAAGGTCATACCCCACCAAACCTCACCCATCTGAACCTAACCATCACCGAAATCGAAGAATTAGACATTGCCAAAATATCCACAAAACGTGCTTACCTCACAATACCAAACCCAACCTAACCTTACCATCACTGAAGTCAGAGAATTCGACATTGCCAAAATATCCACAAAAAGTTCTTATTCTACCAAACTTCACCCATCTGAACCTAACCATCACCGAAATTTAAGAATTGGACATTGCCAAAATATCCACAAAACATACTTTCCTCACAATACCTAACCCAACCTAACCTAACCATCACCGAAGTCAGAGAATTCGACATTGCCAAAATATCCACAAAAAGTTCTTATCCTACCAAACCTCACCCATCTGAACCTTACCATCACCGAAATCAAAAAATTAAACATAGCAAAAATATCCACAAAACGTGCTTACCTCACAATACCTAACCCAACCTAACCTAAACATCACCGAAGTCAGAGAATTCGACATTGCCAAAATATCCACAAAAAGTTCTTATCCTACCAAACCTCACCCATCTGAACCTTACCATCACCGAAATCAAAGAATTGAACATTGCAAAAATATCCACAAAACGTGCTTACCTCACAATACCTAAACCAACCTAACCTAACCATCACCGAAGTCAGAGATTTCGACATTGCCAAAATATCCACAAAAAGTTTTTTCCTACCAAACCTCACCCATATGAACCTAACCTTCACCGAAATTAAAGAATTGGACATTTATAAAATATCCACAAAACGTGCTTACCTCACAATACCTAACCCAACCTAACCTAACCATCACCGAAGTCAGAGAATTCGACATTGCTAAAATATCCACAAAAAGTTCTTATCCTACCAAACCTCACCCATCTGGACCTAACCATCACCCAAATCAAAGAATTGGACATTAATAAAATATCCACAAAACGTGCTTACCTCACAATACCTAACCCAACCTAACCTAACCATCACCGAAGTCAGAGAATTCCACATTGGCAAAATATCCACAAAAAGTTCTTATCCTTCCAAACCTCACCCATCTGAACCTTACCATCACCGAAATCAAAAAATTAAACATAGCAAAAATATCCACAAAACGTGCTTACCTCACAATACCTAACCCAACCTAACCTAACCATCACCGAAGTCAGAGAATTCGACATTGCCAAAATATCCACAAAAAGTTCTTATCCTACCAAACCTCACCCATCTGAACCTTACCATCACCGAAATCAAAGAATTGAACATTGCAAAAATATCCACAAAACGTGCTTACCTCACAATACCTAAACCAACCTAACCTAACCATCACCGAAGTCAGAGATTTCGACATTGCCAAAATATCCACAAAAAGTTTTTTCCTACCAAACCTCACCCATATGAACCTAACCTTCACCGAAATTAAAGAATTGGACATTTATAAAATATCCACAAAACGTGCTTACCTCACAATACCTAACCCAACCTAACCTAACCATCACTGAAGTCAGAGAATTCGACATTGCCAAAATATCCACAAAAAGTTCTTATCCTACATAACCTCACCCATCTGAACCTAACCATCACCGAAATCAAAGATTTGGACATTGCTAAAATATCCACAAAACGTGCTTACCTCACAATACCTAACCCAACCTAACCTAACCATCACCGAAGTCAGAGATTTCGACATTGCCAAAATATCCACAAAAAGTTCTTATCCTACCAAAGCTCACCCATCTGAACCTTACCATCACCGAAATCAAAAAATAGAACATTGCAAAAATATTCACAAAACATGCTTACCTCACAATACCAAACCCAACATAACCTAACCATCACCGAAGTCAGAGAATTCAACATTGCCAAAATATCCACAAAAAGTTCATACCCCACCAAACCTCACCCATCTGAACCTAACCATCACCGAAATCGAAGAATTAGACATTGCCAAAATATCCACAAAACGTGCTTACCTCACAATACCTAACCCAACCTAACCTAACCATCACCGAAGTCAGAGAATTCGACATTTCCAAAATATCCACAAAAAGTTCTTATCCTACCAAACCTCACCCATCTGAACCTAATCATCACCGAAATCAAAGAATTGGACATTAATAAAATATCCACAAAACGTGCTTACCTCACAATACCTAACCTAATCTAACCTAACCATCACCGAAGTCAGAGAATTCGACATTGCCAAAATGTCCACAAAAAGTTCTTATCATACCAAACCTCACCCATCTGAATCCAACCATCACGGAAACCAAAGAATTGGACATTGCGAAAATATCCACAAAACGTGCTTACCTCACAATACCTAACCCAACCTAACCTTACCATCACCGAAGTCAGAGAATTCAACATTGCCAAAATATCCACAAAAAGTTCATACCCCACCAAACCTCACCCATCTGAACCTAACCATCACCGAAATCGAAGAAGTGGACATTGCCAAAATATCCACAAAACGTGCTAACCTCACAATACCTTACCCAACCTAACCTAACAATCACTAAAGTCAGAGAATTCGACATTGCCAAAATATCCACAAAAAGTTCTTATCCTACCAAACCTCACCCATCTGAACCTTACCATCACCGAAATCAAAGAATTGAACATTGCAAAAATATTCACAAAACGTGCTTACCTCACAATACCTAACCCAACATAACCTAACCATCACCGAAGTCAGAGAATTCGACATTGCCAAAATATCCACAAAAAGTTCTTATCCTACAAAACCTCACCCATCTGAACCTAACCTTCACCGAAATCAAAGAATTGGACATTGCTAAAATATCCACAAAACGTGCTTACCTAGCAATACCTAACCCAACCTAACCTAACCATCACCGAAGTCAGAGAATTCAACATTGCCAAAATATCCAAAAAAAGGTCATACCCCACCAAACCTCACCCATCTGAACCTAACCATCACCGAAATCGAAGAATTAGACATTGCCAAAATATCCACAAAACGTGCTTACCTCACAATACCAAACCCAACCTAACCTAACCATCACCGAAGTCAGAGAATTCGACATTGCCAAAATATCCACAAAAAGTTCTTATCCTACCAAACCTCACCCATCTGAACCTAACCTTCACCGAAATCAAAGAATTGGACATTGCTAAAATATCCACAATACGTGCTTACTTCACAATACCTAACCCAACCTAACCTTACCATCACTGAATTCAGAGAATTCGACATTGCCAAAATATCCACAAGAAGTTCTTATCCTACCAAACCTCACCCATCTGAACCTAACCATCACCTAAATCAAAGAATTGAACATTAATAAAATATCCACAAAACGTGCTTACCTCACAATACCTAACCCAACCTAACCTAACCATCACCGAAAACAGAGAATTCCACATTGGCAAAATATCCACAAAAAGTTCTTATCCTACCAAACCTCACCCATCTGAACCTTACCATCACCGAAATCAAAAAATTAAACATAGCAAAAATATCCACAAAACGTGCTTACCTCACAATACCTAACCTAATCTAACCTAACCATCACCGAAGTCAGAGAATTCGACATTGCCAAAATATCCACAAAAAGTTCTTATCATACCAAACCTCACCCATCTGAATCCAACCATCACGGAAACCAAAGAATTGGACATTGCGAAAATATCCACAAAACGTGCTTACCTCACAATACCTAACCTTACCTAACCTAACCATCACCGAAGTCAGAGAATTCGACATTGCCAAAATATCCACAAAAAGTTCTTATCCTAC
Source organism: Arctopsyche grandis (assembly GCF_051622035.1). Lineage (NCBI taxonomy): Eukaryota > Metazoa > Arthropoda > Insecta > Trichoptera > Hydropsychidae > Arctopsyche > Arctopsyche grandis. The sequence continues at coordinate 86,367 of NW_027518427.1, forward strand.
CAAACCTCACCCATCTGAACCTTACCATCACCGAAATCAAAGAATTGAACATTGCAAAAATATCCACAAAACGTGCTTACCTCACAATACCTAACCCAACATAACCTAACCATCACCGAAGTCAGAGAATTCGACATTGCCAAAATATCCACAAAAAGTTCTTATCCTACCAAACCTCACCCATCTGAACCTTACCATCACCGAAATCAAAGAATTGGACATTGCTTAAATATCCACAAAACGGGCTTACCTTACAATACCTAAACCAACCTAACCTAACCATCACCGAAGTCAGAAAATTCAACATTGCCAAAATATCCACAAAAAGTTCATACCTTACCAAACCTCACCCATCTGAACCTTACCATCACCGAAATCAAAGAATTGGACATTGCTTAAATATCCACAAAACGGGCTTACCTTACAACACCTAACCCAACCTAACCTAACCATCACCGAAGTCAGAAAATTCAACATTGCCAAAATATCCACAAAAAGTTCATACCTTACCAAACCTCAGCCATCTGAACCTAACTATCACTGAAATCGAAAAATTGGACATTGCTTAAATATCCACAAAACGTGCTTACCTCACAATACCTAACTTAACCTAACCTAACCATCACTGAAGTCAGAGATTTCGACATTGCCAAAATATTCAAAAAAAGTTCTTATCCTACCAAACCTCACCCATCTGAACCTAACCATCACCGAAATCAAAGAATTGGACATTAAAAAAATATCCACAATACGTGCTTACCTCACAATACCTAACCCAACCTAACCTAACCATCACCGAAGTCAGAGAATTCGACATTGCCAAAATATCCACAAAAAGTGCTTATCCTACCAAACCTCACCCATCTGAACCTAACCATCACCGAAATCAAAGAATTGGACATTGCTAAAATATCCACAAAACGTGCTTACCTTACAATACCTTACCCAACCTAACCTAAACATCACCGAAGTCAGAAAATTCAACATTGCCAAAATATCCACAAAAAGTTCATACCCCACCAAACCTCACCCATCTGAACCTAACCATCACCGAAATCGAAGAATTGAACATTGCAAAAATATCCACAAAACGTGCTTACCTCAAAATACCTAACCCAACCTAACCTAACCATCACCGAAGTCAGAGAATTCGACATTTCCAAAATATCCAGAAAAAGTTCTTATCCTACCAAACCTCACCCATCTGAACCTAATCATCACCGAAATCAAAGAATTGGACATTAATAAAATATCCACAAAACGTGCTTACCTCACAATACCTAACCTAATCTAACCTAACCATCACCGAAGTCAGAGAATTCGACATTGCCAAAATATCCACAAAAAGTTCTTATCATACCAAACCTCACCCATCTGAATCCAACCATCACGGAAACCAAAGAATTGGACATTGCGAAAATATCCACAAAACGTGCTTACCTCACAATACCTAACCCAACCTATCCTTACCATCACCGATGTCAGAGAATTCAACATTGCCAAAATATCCACAAAAAGTTCATACCCCACCAAACCTCACCCATCTGAACCTAACCATCACCGAAATCGAAGAATTGGACATTGCCAAAATATCCACAAAACGTGCTAACCTCACAATACCTTACCCAACCTAACCTAACAATCACTAAAGTCAGAGAATTCGACATTGCCAAAATATCCACAAAAAGTTCTTATCCTACCAAACCTCACCCATCTGAACTTTACCATCACCGAAATCAAAGAATTGGACATTAAAAAAATATCCACAAAACGTGCTTACCTCACAATACCTAACCCAACATAACCTAACCATCACCGAAGTCAGAGAATTCGACATTGCCAAAATATCCACAAAAAGTTCTTATCCTACAAAACCTCACCCATCTGAACCTAACCTTCACCGAAATCAAAGAATTGGACATTGCTTAAATATCCACAAAACGTGCTTACCTAGCAGTACCTAACCCAACCTAACCTAACCATCACCGAAGTCAGAGAATTCAACATTGCCAAAATATCCAAAAAAAGGTCATACCCAAACAAACCTCTCCCATCTCGACCTAACCATCACCGAAATCGAAGAATTAGACATTGCCAAAATATCCACAAAACGTGCTTACCTCACAATACCTAACCCAACCTAACCTAACCATCACCGAAATTAGAGAATTCGACATTGCCAAAATATCCACAAAAAGTTCTTATCCTACCAAACCTCACCCATCTAAACCTAACCATCACCGAAATCAAAGAATTGGATTTTGATAAAATATCCACAAAACGTGCCCACCTCACAATACCTAACCCAACCTAACCTAACCATCACCGAAGTCAGAGAATTCGACATTTCCAAAATATCCACAAAAAGTTCTTATCCTACCAAACCTCACCCATCTGAACCTAATCATCACCGAAATCAAAGAATTGGACATTAATAAAATATCCACAAAACGTGCTTACCTCACAATACCTAACCTAGTCTAACCTAACCATCACCGAAGTCAGAGAATTCGACATTGCCAAAATATCCACAAAAAGTTCTTATCATACCAAACCTCACCCATCTGAATCCAACCATCACGGAAACCAAAGAATTGGACATTGCGAAAATATCCACAAAACGTGCTTACCTCACAATACCTAACCTAACCTAACCTAACCATCACCGAAGTCAGAGAATTCGACATTGCCAAAATATCCACAAAAAGTTCTTATCCTACCAAACCTCACCCATCTGAACCTTACCATCACCGAAATCAAAGAATTGAACATTGCAAAAATATCCACAAAACGTGCTTACCTCACAATACCTAAACCAACCTAACCTAACCATCACCGAAGTCAGAGATTTCGACATTGCCAAAATATCCACAAAAAGTTCTTATCCTACATAACCTCACCCATCTGAACGTTACCATCACCGAAATCAAAGAATTGGACATTGCTAAAAATATCCACAAAACGTGCTTACCTAGCAATACCTAACCCAACCTAACCTAACCATCACCAAAGTCAGAGAATTCAACATTGCCAAAATATCCAAAAAAAGGTCATACCCCACCAAACCTCACCCATCTGAACCTAACCATCACCGAAATCGAAGAATTAGACATTGCCAAAATATCCACAAAACGTGCTTACCTCACAATACCAAACCCAACCTAACCTTACCATCACTGAAGTCAGAGAATTCGACATTGCCAAAATATCCACAAAAAGTTCTATCCTACCAAACCTCACCCATCTGAACCTTACCATCACCGAAATCAAAAAATTAAACATAGCAAAAATATCCACAAAACGTGCTTACCTCACAATACCTAACCCAACCTAACCTAACCATCACCGAAGTCAGAGAATTCGACATTGCCAAAATATCCACAAAAAGTTCTTATCCTACCAAACCTCACCCATCTGAACCTTACCATCACCGAAATCAAAGAATTGAACATTGCAAAAATATCCACAAAACGTGCTTACCTCACAATACCTAAACCAACCTAACCTAACCATCACCGAAGTCAGAGATTTCGACATTGCCAAAATATCCACAAAAAGTTTTTTCCTACCAAACCTCACCCATATGAACCTAACCTTCACCGAAATTAAAGAATTGGACATTTATAAAATATCCACAAAACGTGCTTACCTCACAATACCTAACCCAACCTAACCTAACCATCACCGAAGTCAGAGAATTCGACATTGCTAAAATATCCACAAAAAGTTCTTATCCTACCAAACCTCACCCATCTGAACCTAACCATCACCTAAATCAAAGAATTGGACATTAATAAAATATCCACAAAACGTGCTTACCTCACAATACCTAACCCAACCTAACCTAACCATCACCGAAGTCAGAGAATTCCACATTGGCAAAATATCCACAAAAAGTTCTTATCCTACCAAACCTCACCCATCTGAACCTAACCATCACCGAAATCGAAGAATTAGACATTGCCAAAATATCCACAAAACGTGCTTACCTCACAATACCTAACCCAACCTAACCTAACCATCACTGAAGTCAGAGAATTCGACATTGCCAAAATATCCACAAAAAGTTCTTATCCTACCAAACCTCAACCATCTAAACCTAACCATCACCGAAATCAAAGAATTGGATATTGATAAAATATCCACAAAACGTGCCCACCTCACAATACCTAACCCAACCTAACCTAACCATCACCGAAGTCAGAGAATTCGACATTTCCAAAATATCCACAAAAAGTTCTTATCCTACCAAACCTCACCCATCTGAACCTAATCATCACCGAAATCAAAGAATTGGACATTAATCAAATATCCACAAAACGTGCTTACCTCACAATACCTAACCTAATCTAACCTAACCATCACCGAAGTCAGAGAATTCGACATTGCCAAAATATCCACAAAAAGTTCTTATCATACCAAACCTCACCCATCTGAATCCAACCATCACGGAAACCAAAGAATTGGACATTGCGAAAATATCCACAAAACGTGCTTACCTCACAATACCTAACCCAACCTAACCTTACCATCACCGAAGTCAGAGAATTCAACATTGCCAAAATATCCACAAAAAGTTCATACCCCACCAAACCTCACCCATCTGAACCTAACCATCACCGAAATCGAAGAATTGGACATTGCCAAAATATCCACAAAACGTGCTAACCTCACAATACCTTACCCAACCTAACCTAACAATCACTAAAGTCAGAGAATTCGACATTGCCAAAATATCCACAAAAAGTTCTTATCCTACCAAACCTCACCCATCTGAACCTTACTATCACCGAAATCAAAGAATTGAACATTGCAAAAATATTCACAAAACGTGCTTACCTCACAATACCTAACCCAACATAACCTAACCATCACCGAAGTCAGAGAATTCGACATTGCCAAAATATCCACAAAAAGTTCTTATCCTACAAAACCTCACCCATCTGAACCTAACCTTCACCGAAATCAAAGAATTGGACATTGCTAAAATATCCACAAAACGTGCTTACCTAGCAATACCTAACCCAACCTTACCTAACCATCACCGAAGTCAGAGAATTCAACATTGCCAAAATATCCAAAAAAAGGTCATACCCCACCAAACCTCACCCATCTGAACCTAACCATCACCGAAATCGAAGAATTAGACATTGCCAAAATATCCACAAAACGTGCTTACCTCACAATACCAAACCCAACCTAACCTTACCATCACCGAAGTCAGAGAATTCGACATTGCCAAAATATCCACAAAAAGTTCTTATCCTACCAAACCTCACCCATCTGAACCTAACCTTCACCGAAATCAAAGAATTGGACATTGCTAAAATATACACAATACGTGCTTACTTCACAATACCTAACCCAACCTAACCTTACCATCACTGAATTCAGAGAATTCGACATTGCCAAAATATCCACAAGAAGTTCTTATCCTACCAAACCTCACCCATCTGAACCTTACCATCACCGAAATCAAAAAATTAAACATAACAAAAATATCCACAAAACGTGCTTACCTCACAATACCTAACCCAACCTAACCTAACCATCACCGAAGTCAGAGAATTCCACATTGGCAAAATATCCACAAAAAGTTCTTATCCTACCAAACCTCACCCATCTGAACCTTACCATCACCGAAATCAAAAAATTAAACATAGCAAGAATATCCACAAAACGTGCTTACCTCACAATACCTAACCCAACCTAACCTAACCATCACTGAATTCAGAGAATTCGACATTGCCAAAATATCCACAAGAAGTTCTTATCCTACCAAACCTCACCCATCTGAACCTTACCATCACCGAAATCAAAAAATTAAACATAACAAAAATATCCACAAAACGTGCTAACCTCACAATACCTAACCCAACCTAACCTTACCATCACCGAAGTCAGAGAATTCCACATTGGCAAAATATCCACAAAAAGTTCTTATCCTACCAAACCTCACCCATCTGAACCTGACCATCACCGAAATCAAAAAATTAAACATAGCAAAAATATCCACAAAACGTGCTTACCTCACAATACCTAACCCAACCTAACCTAACCATCACCGAAGTCAGAGAATTCGACATTGCCAAAATATCCACAAAAAGTTCTTATCCTACAAAACCTCACCCATCTGAACCTAACCTTCACCGAAATCAAAGAATTGGACATTGCTAAAATATCCACAAAACGTGCTTACCTAGCAGTACCTAACCCAACCTAACCTAACCATCACCGAAGTCAGAGAATTCAACATTGCCAAAATATCCAAAAAAAGGTCATACCCAAACAAACCTCTCCCATCTCGACCTAACCATCACCGAAATCGAAGAATTAGACATTGCCAAAATATCCACAAAACGTGCTTACCTCACAATACCTAACCCAACCTAACCTAACCATCACCGAAATTAGAGAATTCGACATTGCCAAAATATCCACAAAAAGTTCTTATCCTACCAAACCTCACCCATCTAAACCTAACCATCACCGAAATCAAAGAGTTGGATTTTGATAAAATATCCACAAAACGTGCCCACCTCACAATACCTAACCCAACCTAACCTAACCATCACCGAAGTAAGAGAATTCGACATTTTCCTAAATATCCACAAAAAGTTCTTATCCTACCAAACCTCACCCATCTGAACCTAATCATCACCGAAATCAAAGAATTGGACATTAATAAAATATCCACAAAACGTGCTTACCTCACAATACCTAACCTAATCTAACCTAACCATCACCGAAGTCAGAGAATTCGACATTGCCAAAATATCCACAAAAAGTTCTTATCATACCAAACCTCACCCATCTGAATCCAACCATCACGGAAACCAAAGAATTGGACATTGCGAAAATATCCACAAAACGTGCTTACCTCACAATACCTAACCCAACCTAACCTAACCATCACCGAAGTCAGAGAATTCGACATTGCCAAAATATCCACAAAAAGTTCTTATCCTACCAAACCTCACCCATCTGAACCTTACCATCACCGAAATCAAAGAATTGAACATTGCAAAAATATCCACAAAACGTGCTTACCTCACAATACCTAAACCAACCTAACCTAACCATCACCGAAGTCAGAGATTTCGACATTGCCAAAATATCCACAAAAAGTTCTTATCCTACATAACCTCACCCATCTGAACGTTACCATCACCGAAATCAAAGAATTGGACATTGCTAAAAATATCCACAAAACGTGCTTACCTAGCAATACCTAACCCAACCTAACCTAACCATCACCAAAGTCAGAGAATTCAACATTGCCAAAATATCCAAAAAAAGGTCATACCCCACCAAACCTCACCCATCTGAACCTAACCATCACCGAAATCGAAGAATTAGACATTGCCAAAATATCCACAAAACGTGCTTACCTCACAATACCAAACCCAACCTAACCTTACCATCACTGAAGTCAGAGAATTCGACATTGCCAAAATATCCACAAAAAGTTCTTATTCTACCAAACTTCACCCATCTGAACCTAACCATCACCGAAATTTAAGAATTGGACATTGCCAAAATATCCACAAAACATGCTTTCCTCACAATACCTAACCCAACCTAACCTAACCATCACCGAAGTCAGAGAATTCGACATTGCCAAAATATCCACAAAAAGTTCTATCCTACCAAACCTCACCCATCTGAACCTTACCATCACCGAAATCAAAAAATTAAACATAGCAAAAATATCCACAAAACGTGCTTACCTCACAATACCTAACCCAACCTAACCTAACCATCACCGAAGTCAGAGAATTCGACATTGCCAAAATATCCACAAAAAGTTCTTATCCTACCAAACCTCACCCATCTGAACCTTACCATCACCGAAATCAAAGAATTGAACATTGCAAAAATATCCACAAAACGTGCTTACCTCACAATACCTAAACCAACCTAACCTAACCATCACCGAAGTCAGAGATTTCGACATTGCCAAAATATCCACAAAAAGTTTTTTCCTACCAAACCTCACCCATATGAACCTAACCTTCACCGAAATTAAAGAATTGGACATTTATAAAATATCCACAAAACGTGCTTACCTCACAATACCTAACCCAACCTAATCTAACCATCACCGAAGTCAGAGAATTCGACATTGCTAAAATATCCACAAAAAGTTCTTATCCTACCAAACCTCACCCATCTGAACCTAACCATCACCTAAATCAAAGAATTGGACATTAATAAAATATCCACAAAACGTGCTTACCTCACAATACCTAACCCAACCTAACCTAACCATCACCGAAGTCAGAGAATTCCACATTGGCAAAATATCCACAAAAAGTTCTTATCCTACCAAACCTCACCCATCTGAACCTTACCATCACCGAAATCAAAAAATTAAACATAGCAAAAATATCCACAAAACGTGCTTACCTCACAATACCTAACCCAACCTAACCTAACCATCAACGAAGTCAGAGAATTCGACATTGCCAAAATATCCACAAAAAGTTCTTATCCTACCAAACCTCACCCATCTGAACCTTACCATCACCGAAATCAAAGAATTGAACATTGCAAAAATATCCACAAAACGTGCTTACCTCACAATACCTAAACCAACCTAACCTAACCATCACCGAAGTCAGAGATTTCGACATTGCCAAAATATCCACAAAAAGTTTTTTCCTACCAAACCTCACCCATATGAACCTAACCTTCACCGAAATTAAAGAATTGGACATTTATAAAATATCCACAAAACGTGCTTACCTCACAATACCTAACCCAACCTAACCTAACCATCACCGAAGTCAGAGAATTCGACATTGCCAAAATATCCACAAAAAGTTCTTATCCTACATAACCTCACCCATCTGAACCTAACCATCACCGAAATCAAAGATTTGGACATTGCTTAAATATCCACAAAACGTGCTTACCTCACAATACCTAACCCAACCTAACCTAACCATCACCGAAGTCAGAGATTTCGACATTGCCAAAATATCCACAAAAAGTTCTTATCCTACCAAAGCTCACCCATCTGAACCTTACCATCACCGAAATCAAAAAATAGAACATTGCAAAAATATTCACAAAACATGCTTACCTCACAATACCTAACCCAACATAACCTAACCATCACCGAAGTCAGAGAATTCAACATTGCCAAAATATCCACAAAAAGTTCATACCCCACCAAACCTCACCCATCTGAACCTAACCATCACCGAAATCGAAGAATTAGACATTGCCAAAATATCCACAAAACGTGCTTACCTCACAATACCTAACCCAACCTAACCTAGGCATCACTGAAGTCAGAGAATTCGACATTGCCAAAATATCCACAAAAAGTTCTTATCCTACCAAACCTCACCCATCTAAACCTAACCATCACCGAAATCAAAGAATTGGATATTGATAAAATATCCACAAAACGTGCCCACCTCACAATACCTAACCCAACCTAACCTAACCATCACCGAAGTCAGAGAATTCGACATTTCCAAAATATCCACAAAAAGTTCTTATCCTACCAAACCTCACCCATCTGAACCTAATCATCACCGAAATCAAAGAATTGGACATTAATCAAATATCCACAAAACGTGCTTACCTCACAATACCTAACCTAATCTAACCTAACCATCACCAAAGTCAGAGAATTCGACATTGCCAAAATATCCACAAAAAGTTCTTATCATACCAAACCTCACCCATCTGAATCCAACCATCACGGAAACCAAAGAATTGGACATTGCGAAAATATCCACAAAACGTGCTTACCTCACAATACCTAACCCAACCTAACCTTACCATCACCGAAGTCAGAGAATTCAACATTGCCAAAATATCCACAAAAAGTTCATACCCCACCAAACCTCACCCATCTGAACCTAACCATCACCGAAATCGAAGAATTGGACATTGCCAAAATATCCACAAAACGTGCTAACCTCACAATACCTTACCCAACCTAACCTAACAATCACTAAAGTCAGAGAATTCGACATTGCCAAAATATCCACAAAAAGTTCTTATCCTACCAAACCTCACCCATCTGAACCTTACTATCACCGAAATCAAAGAATTGAACATTGCAAAAATATTCACAAAACGTGCTTACCTCACAATACCTAACCCAACATAACCTAACCATCACCGAAGTCAGAGAATTCGACATTGCCAAAATATCCACAAAAAGTTCTTATCCTACAAAACCTCACCCATCTGAACCTAACCTTCACCGAAATCAAAGAATTGGACATTGCTAAAATATCCACAAAACGTGCTTACCTAGCAATACCTAACCCAACCTTACCTAACCATCACCGAAGTCAGAGAATTCAACATTGCCAAAATATCCAAAAAAAGGTCATACCCCACCAAACCTCACCCATCTGAACCTAACCATCACCGAAATCGAAGAATTAGACATTGCCAAAATATCCACAAAACGTGCTTACCTCACAATACCAAACCCAACCTAACCTAACCATCACTGAAGTCAGAGAATTCGACATTGCCAAAATATCCACAAAAAGTTCTTATCCTACCAAACCTCACCCATCTGAACCTAACCTTCACCGAAATCAAAGAATTGGACATTGCTAAAATATACACAATACGTGCTTACTTCACAATACCTAACCCAACCTAACCTTACCATCACTGAATTCAGAGAATTCGACATTGCCAAAATATCCACAAGAAGTTCTTATCCTACCAAACCTCACCCATCTGAACCTTACCATCACCGAAATCAAAAAATTAAACATAACAAAAATATCCACAAAACGTGCTTACCTCACAATACCTAACCCAACCTAACCTAACCATCACAGAAGTCAGAGAATTCCACATTGGCAAAATATCCACAAAAAGTTCTTATCCTACCAAACCTCACCCATCTGAACCTTACCATCACCGAAATCAAAAAATTAAACATAGCAAAAATATCCACAAAACGTGCTTACCTCACAATACCTAACCCAACCTAACCTAACCATCACCGAAGTCAGAGAATTCGACATTGCCAAAATATCCACAAAAAGTTCTTATCCTACCAAACCTCACCCATCTGAACCTTACCATCACCGAAATTAAAGAATTAAACATTGCAAAAATATCCACAAAACGTGCTTACCTCACAATACCTAAACCAACCTAACCTAACCATCACCGAAGTCAGAGATTTCGACATTGCCAAAATATCCACAAAAAGTTTTTTCCTACCAAACCTCACCAATATGAACCTAACCTTCACCGAAATTAAAGAATTGGACATTTATAAAATATCCCCAAAACGTGCTTACCTCACAATACCTAACCCAACCTAACCTAACCATCACCGAAGTCAGAGAATTCGACATTGCCAAAATATTCACAAAAAGTTCTTATCCTACATAACCTCACCCATCTGAACCTAACCATCACCGAAATCAAAGATTTGGACATTGCTAAAATATCCACAAAACGTGCTTACCTCACAATACCTAACCCAACCTAACCTAACCATCACCGAAGTCAGAGATTTCGACATTGCCAAAATATCCACAAAAAGTTCTTATCCTACCAAACCTCACCCATCTGAACCTAACCATCACCGAAATTAAAAAATTGGACAATAATAAAATATTTACAAAACGTGCTTACCTCACAATACCTAACCCAACCTAACCTAACCATCACTGAAGTCAGAGAGTTCGACATTGCCAAAATATCCACAAAAAGTTCTTATCCTACCAAACCTCACCCATCTGAACCTTACCATCACCGAAATCAAAGAATTGAACTTTGCAAAAATATCCACAAAACGTGCTTACCTCACAATACCTAACCCAACATAACCTAACCATTACCGAAGTCAGAGAATTCGACATTTCCAAAATATCCACAAAAAGTTCTAATCCTACCAAACCTCACCCAACTGAACCTCATTTTCACCGAAATCAAAGAATTGGACATTGCTAAAATATCCACAAAACGTGCTTACTTCACAATACCTAACCCAACCTAACCTAACCATCACTGAATTCAGAGAATTCGACATTGCCAAAATATCCACAAAAAGTTCTTATCCTACCAAACCTCACCCATCTGAACCTAACCATCACCTAAATCAAAGAATTGGACATTAATAAAATATCCAAAAAACGTGCTTACCTCACAATACCTAACCCAACCTAACCTAACCATCACTGAATTCAGAGAATTCGACATTTCCAAAATATCCACAAAAAGTTCTTATCCTACCAAACCTCACCCATCTGAACCTAATCATCACCGAAATCAAAGAATTGGACATTAATAAAATATCCACAAAACGTGCTTACCTCACAATACCTAACCCAACCTAACCTAACCATCACCGAAGTCAGAGAATTCGACATTGCCAAAATATCCACAAAAAGTTCTTATCCTACCAAACCTCACCCATCGGAACCTTACCATCACCGAAATCAAAGAATTGAACATTGCAGAAATATCCACAAAACGTGCTTACCTCACAATACCTAACCCAACCTAACCTAACCATCACCGAAGTCAGAGAATTCGACATTGCCAAAATATCCACAAAAAGTTCTTATCCTACCAAACCTCACCCATCTGAACCTAACCATCACCGAAATTAAAAAATTGGACAAGAATAAAATATTTACAAAACGTGCTTACCTCACAATACCTAACCCAACCTAACCTAACCATCACTGAAGTCAGAGAGTTCGACATTGCCAAAATATCCACAAAAAGTTCTTATCCTACCAAACCTCACCCATCTGAACCTTACCATCACCGAAATCAAAGAATTGAACTTTGCAAAAATATCCACAAAACGTGCTTACCTCACAATACCTAACCCAACATAACCTAACCATCACCGAAGTCAGAGAATTCGACATTTCCAAAATATCCACAAAAAGTTCTAATCCTACCAAACCTCACCCAACTGAACCTCATTTTCACCGAAATCAAAGAATTGGACATTGCTAAAATATCCACAAAACGTGCTTACTTCACAATACCTAACCCAACCTAACCTAACCATCACTGAATTCAGAGAATTCGACATTGCCAAAATATCCACAAAAAGTTCTTATCCTACCAAACCTCACCCATCTGAACCTAACCATCACCTAAATCAAAGAATTGGACATAAATAAAATATCCAAAAAACGTGCTTACCTCACAATACCTAACCCAACTCACCTAACCATCACTGAATTCAGAGAATTCGACATTTCCAAAATATCCACAAAAAGTTCTTATCCTACCAAACCTCACCCATCTGAACCTAATCATCACCGAAATCAAAGAATTGGACATTAATAAAATATCCACAAAACGTGCTTACCTCACAATACCTAACCCAACCTAACCTAACCATCACCGAAGTCAGAGAATTCGACATTGCCAAAATATCCACAAAAAGTTCTTAACCTACCAAACCTCACCCATCTGAACCTTACCATCACCGAAATCAAAGAATTAAACATTGCAAAAATATCCACAAAACGTGCTTACCTCACAATACCTAACCCAACCTAACCTAACCATCACCGAAGTCAGAGAATTCGACATTGCCAAAATATCCACAAAAAGTTCTTATCCTACCAAACCTCACCCATCTGAACCTAATCATCACCGAAATCAAAGAATTGGACATTAATTAAATATCCACAAAACGTGCTTACCTCACAATTCCTAACCCAATCTAACCTAACCATCACCGAAGTCAGAGAATTCGACATTGCCAAAATATCCACAAAAAGTTCTTATATTACCAAACCTCACACATCTGAATCCAACCACCACAGAAACCAAAGAATTGGACATTGCGAAAATATCCACAAAACGTGCTTACCTCACAATACCTAACCCAACATAACCTAACCATCACCGAAGTCAGAGAATTCGACATTGCCAAAATATCCACAAAAAGTTCCTATCCTACCAAACCTCACCCATCTGAACCTTACCATCACCGAAATCAAAGAATCGGACATTGCTTAAATATCCACAAAACGGGCTTACCTTACAATACCTAACCCAACCTAACCTAACCATCACCGAAGACAGAGAATTCGACATTTCCAAAATATCCACAAAAAGTTCTTATCCTACCAAACCTCACCCATCTGAACCTAATCATCACCGACATAAAAGAATTGGACATTAATAAAATATCCACAAAACGTGCTTACCTCACAATACCTAACCTAATCTAACCTTACCATCACCGAAGTCAGAGAATTCGACATTGCCAAAATATCCACAAAAAGTTCTTATCATACCAAACCTCACCCATCTGAACCTAATCATTACCGAAATCAAAGAATTGGACATTAATAAAACATCCACAAAACGTGCTTACCTCACAATACCTAACCTAATCTAACCTAACCATCACCGAAGTCAGAGAATTCGACATTGCCAAAGTATCCACAAAAAGTGCTTATCCTACCAAACCTCACCCATCTGAACCTAACCATCACCTAAATCAAAGAATTGGACATTAATTAAATATCCAAAAAACGTGCTTACCTCACAATACCTAACCCAACCTAACCTAACCATCACCGAAGTCAGAGAATTCGACATTGCCAAAATATCCACAAAAAGTTCTTATCCTACCAAACCTCACCCATCTGAACCTTACCATCACCGAAATCAAAGAATTGAACATTGCAAAAATATCCACAAAACGTGCTTACCTCACAATACCTAATCCAACATAACCTTACCATCACCGAAGTCAGAGAATTCGACATTGCCAAAATATCCACAAAAAGTTCTTATCCTACCAAACCTCACCCATCTGAACCTTACCATCACCGAAATCAAAGAATTAGACATTGCTTAAATATCCACAAAACGGGCTTACCTTACAATACCTAACCCAACCTAACCTAACCATCACCGAAGTCAGAAAATTCAATATTGCCAAAATATCCACAAAAAGTTCATACCTTACCAAACCTCAGCCATCTGAACCTAACTATCACCGAAATCGAAAAATTGGACATTGCTAAAATATCCACAAAACGTGCTTACCTCACAATACCTAACTTAACCTAACCTAACCATCACTGAAGTCAGAGATTTCGACATTGCCAAAATATTCACAAAAAGTTCTTATCCTACCAAACCTCACCCATCTGAACCTAACCATCACCGAAATCAAAGAATTGGACATTAAAAAAATATCCACAATACGTGCTTACCTCACAATACCTAACCCAACCTAACCTAACCATCACCGAAGTCAGAGAATTCGACATTGCCAAAATATTCACAAAAAGTTCTTTTCCTACCAAACCTCACCCATCTGAACCTTACCATCACCGAAATCAAAGAATTGGACATTGCTTAAATATCCACAAAACGGGCTTACCTTACAATACCTAACCCAACCTAACCTAACCATCACCGAAGTCAGAGAATTCGACATTTCCAAAATATCCACAAAAAGTTCTTATCCTACCAAACCTCACCCATCTGAACCTAATCATCACCGAAATCAAAGAATTGGACATTAATAAAATATCCACAAAACGTGCTTACCTCACAATACCTCACCTAATCTAACCTAACCATCACCGAAGTCAGAGAATTCGACATTGCCAAAATATCCACAAAAAGTTCTTATCATACCAAACCTCACCCATCTGAATCCAACCATCACGGAAACCAAAGAATTGGACATTGCGAAAATATCCAC
The DNA here is from genome assembly GCF_051622035.1 of Arctopsyche grandis. Taxonomy (NCBI): domain Eukaryota; kingdom Metazoa; phylum Arthropoda; class Insecta; order Trichoptera; family Hydropsychidae; genus Arctopsyche; species Arctopsyche grandis. The sequence goes on from NW_027518427.1 coordinate 102,070, forward strand.
AAAACGTGCTTACCTCACAATACCTAACCCAACCTAACCTAACCATCACCGAAGTCAGAGAATTCGACATTGCCAAAGTATCCACAAAAAGTGCTTATCCTACCAAACCTCACCCATCTGAACCTAACCATCACCTAAATCAAAGAATTGGACATTAATAAAATATCCAAAAAACGTGCTTACCTCACAATACCTAACCCAACCTAACCTAACCATCACCGAAGTCAGAGAATTCGACATTGCCAAAATATCCACAAAAAGTTCTTATCCTACCAAACCTCACCCATCTGAACCTTACCATCACCGAAATCAAAGAATTGAACATTGCAAAAATATCCACAAAACGTGCTTACCTCACAATACCTAACCCAACATAACCTTACCATCACCGAAGTCAGAGAATTCGACATTGCCAAAATATCCACAAAAAGTTCTTATCCTACCAAACCTCACCCATCTGAACCTTACCATCACCGAAAACAAAGAATTGGACATTGCTTAAATATCCACAAAACGGGCTTACCTTACAATACCTAACCCAACCTAACCTAACCATCACCGAAGTCAGAAAATTCAACATTGCCAAAATATCCACAAAAAGTTCATACCTTACCAAACCTCAGCCATCTGAACCTAACTATCACCGAAATCGAAAAATTGGACATTGCTAAAATATCCACAAAACGTGCTTACCTCACAATACCTAACTTAACCTAACCTAACCATCACTGAAGTCAGAGATTTCGACATTGCCAAAATATTCACAAAAAGTTCTTATCCTACCAAACCTCACCCATCTGAACCTAACCATCACCGAAATCAAAGAATTGGACATTGCTAAAATATCCACAAAACGTGCTTACCTTACAATACCTAACCCAACCTAACCTAAACATCACCGAAGTCAGAAAATTCAACATTGCCAAAATATCCACAAAAAGTTCATACCCCACCAAACCTCACCCATCTGAACCTAACCATCACCGAAATCGAAGAATTGAACATTGCAAAAATATCCACAAAACGTGCTTACCTCAAAATACCTAACCCAACCTAACCTAACCATCACCGAAGTCAGAGAATTCGACATTTCCAAAATATCCACAAAAAGTTCTTATCCTACCAAACCTCACCCATCTGAACCTAATCATCACCGAAATCAAAGAATTGGACATTAATAAAATATCCACAAAACGTGCTTACCTCACAATACCTAACCTAATCTAACCTAACCATCACCGAAGTCAGAGAATTCGACATTGCCAAAATATCCACAAAAAGTTCTTATCATACCAAACCTCACCCATCTGAATCCAACCATCACGGAAACCAAAGAATTGGACATTGCGAAAATATCCACAAAACGTGCTTACCTCACAATACCTAACCCAACCTAACCTTACTATCACCGAAGTCAGAGAATTCAACATTGCCAAAATATCCACAAAAAGTTCTTATCCTACAAAACCTCACCCATCTGAACCTAACCTTCACCGAAATCAAAGAATTGGACATTGCTTAAATATCCACAAAACGTGCTTACCTAGCAATACCTAACCCAACCTAACCTAACCATCACCGAAGTCAGAGAATTCAACATTGCCAAAATATCCAAAAAAAGGTCATACCCAAACAAACCTCTCCCATCTCGACCTAACCATCACCGAAATCGAAGAATAAGACATTGCCAAAATATCCACAAAACGTGCTTACCTCACAATACCTAACCCAACCTAACCTAACCATCACTGAAGTCAGAGAATTCGACATTGCCAAAATATCCACAAAAAGTTCTTATCCTACCAAACCTCACCCATCTAAACCTAACCATCACCGAAATCAAAGAATTGGATTTTAATAAAATATCCACAAAACGTGCTTACCTCACAATACCTAACCTAATCTAACCTAACCATCACCAAAGTCAGAGAATTCGACATTGCCAAAATATCCACAAAAAGTTCTTATCATACCAAACCTCACCCATCTGAATCCAACCATCACGGAAACCAAAGAATTGGACATTGCGAAAATATCCACAAAACGTGCTTACCTCACAATACCTAACCCAACCTAACCTAACCATCACCGAAGTCAGAGAATTCGAAATTGCCAAAATATCCACAAAAAGTTCTTATCCTACATAACCTCACCCATCTGAACGTTACCATCACCGAATTCAAAGAATTGGACATTGCTAAAATATCCACAAAACGTGCTTACCTAGCAATACCTAACCCAACCTAACCTAACCATCACCGAAGTCAGAGAATTCAACATTGCCAAAATATCCAAAAAAAGGTCATACTCCACCAAACCTCACCCATCTGAACCTAACCATCACCGAAATCGAAGAATTAGACATTGCCAAAATATCCACAAAACGTGCTTACCTCACAATACCAAACCCAACCTAACCTAACCATCACTGAAGTCAGAGAATTCGACATTGCCAAAATATCCACAAAAAGTTCTTATTCTACCAAACTTCACCCATCTGAACCTAACCATAACCGAAATTTGCGAATTGGACATTGCCAAAATATCCACAAAACATGCTTTCCTCACAATACCTAACCCAACCTAACCTAACCATCACCGAAGTCAGAGAATTAGACATTGCCAAAATATCCACAAAAAGTGCTTATCCTACCAAACCTCACCCATCTGAACCTAACCATCACCTAAATCAAAGAATTGGACATTAATAAAATATTCAAAAAACGTGCTTACCTCACAATACCTAACCCAACCTAACCTAACCATCACCGAAGTCAGAGAATTCGACATTGCCAAAATATCCACAAAAAGTTCTTATCCTACCAAACCTCACCCATCTGAACCTTACCATCACCGAAATCAAAGAATTGAACATTGCAAAAATATCCACAAAACGTGCTTACCGCACAATACCTAACCCAACATAACCTAAACATCACCGAAGTCAGAGAATTCGACATTGCCAAAATATCCACAAAAAGTTCTTATCCTACATAACCTCACCCATCTGAACGTTACCATCACCGAATTCAAAGAATTGGACATTGCTAAAATATCCACAAAACGTGCTTACCTAGCAATACCTAACCCAACCTAACCTAACCATCACCGAAGTCAGAGAATTCAACATTGCCAAAATATCCAAAAAAAGGTCATACCCCACCAAACCTCACCCATCTGAACCTAACCATCACCGAAATCGAAGAATTAGACATTGCCAAAATATCCACAAAACGTGCTTACCTCACAATACCTAACTTAACCTAACCTAACCATCACTGAAGTCAGAGATTTCGACATTGCCAAAATATTCACAAAAAGTTCTTATCCTACCAAACCTCACCCATCTGAACCTTACCATCACCGAAATCAAAGAATTGGACATTGCTAAAATATCCACAAAACGTGCTTACCTTACAATACCTAACCCAACCTAACCTAAACATCACCGAAGTCAGAAAATTCAACATAGCCAAAATATCCATAAAAAGTTCATACCCCACCAAACCTCACCCATCTGAACCTAACCATCACCGAAATCGAAGAATTGAACATTGCAAAAATATCCACAAAACGTGCTTACCTCAAAATACCTAACCCAACCTAACCTAACCATCACCGAAGTCAGAGAATTCGACATTTCCAAAATATCCACAAAAAGTTCTTATCCTACCAAACCTCACCCATCTGAACCTAATCATCACCGAAATCAAAGAATTGGACATTAATAAAATATCCACAAAACGTGCTTACCTCACAATACCTAACCTAATCTAACCTAACCATCACCGAAGTCAGAGAATTCGACATTGCCAAAATATCCACAAAAAGTTCTTATCATACCAAACCTCACCCATCTGAATCCAACCATCACGGAAACCAAAGAATTGGACATTGCGAAAATATCCACAAAACGTGCTTACCTCACAATACCTAACCCAACCTAACCTAACCATCACCGAAGTCAGAGAATTCGACATTGCCAAAATATCCACAAAAAGTTCTTATCCTACATAACCTCACCCATCTGAACGTTACCATCACCGAATTCAAAGAATTGGACATTGCTAAAATATCCACAAAACGTGCTTACCTAGCAATACCTAACCCAACCTAACCTAACCATCACCGAAGTCAGAGAATTCAACATTGCCAAAATATCCAAAAAAAGGTCATACCCCACCAAACCTCACCCATCTGAACCTAACCATCACCGAAATCGAAGAATTAGACATTGCCAAAATATCCACAAAACGTGCTTACCTCACAATACCAAACCCAACCTAACCTAACCATCACTGAAGTCAGAGAATTCGACATTGCCAAAATATCCACAAAAAGTTCTTATTCTACCAAACTTCACCCATCTGAACCTAACCATAACCGAAATTTGAGAATTGGACATTGCCAAAATATCCACAAAACATGCTTTCCTCACAATACCTAACCCAACCTAACCTAACCATCACCGAAGTCACAGAATTAGACATTGCCAAAATATCCACAAAAAGTGCTTATCCTACCAAACCTCACCCATCTGAACCTTACCATCACCTAAATCAAAGAATTGGACATTAATAAAATATTCAAAAAACGTGCTTACCTCACAATACCTAACCCAACCTAACCTAACCATCACCGAAGTCAGAGAATTCGACATTGCCAAAATATCCACAAAAAGTTCTTATCCTACCAAACCTCACCCATCTGAACCTTACCATCACCGAAATCAAAGAATTGAACATTGCAAAAATATCCACAAAACGTGCTTACCGCACAATACCTAACCCAACATAACCTAAACATCACCGAAGTCAGAGAATTCGACATTGCCAAAATATCCACAAAAAGTTCTTATCCTACCAAACCTCACCCATCTGAACCTAACCTTCACCGAAATCAAAGAATTGGACATTGCTAAAATATCCACAAAACGTGCTTACTTCACAATACCTAACCCAACCTAACCTAACCATCACTGAATTCAGAGAATTCGACATTGCCAAAATATCCACAAAAAGTTCTTATCCTACCAAACCTCACCCATCTGAACCTAACCATCACCTAAATCAAAGAATTGGACATTATTAAAATATCTACAAAACGTGCTTACCTCACAATACCTAACCCAACCTAACCTAACCATCACCGAAGTCAGAGAATTCGACATTGCCAAAATATCCACAAAAAGTTCTTATCCTACCAAACCTCACCCATCTGAACCTTACCATCACCGAAATCAAAGAATTAAACATTGCAAAAATATCCACAAAACGTGCTTACCTCACAATACCTAACCCAACATTACCTAACCATGACCGAAGTCAGAGAATTCGACATTGCCAAAATATCCACAAAAAGTTCTTATCCTACCAAACCTCACCCATCTGAACCTAACCTTCACCGAAATCAAAGAATTGGACATTGCTAAAATATCTACAAAACGTGCTTACTTCACAATACTCAACCCAACCTAACCTCACCATCACTGAATTCAGAGAATTCGACATTGCCAAAATATCCACAAAAAGTTCTTATCCTACCAAACCTCACCCATCTGAACCTAACCATCACCTAAATCAAAGAATTGGACATTAATAAAATATCCACAAAACGTGCTTACCTCACAATACCTAACCCAACCTAACCTAACCATCATCGAAGTCAGAGAATTCCACATTGGCAAAATATCCACAAAAAGTTCTTATCCTACCAAACCTCACCCATCTGAACCTTACCATCACCGAAATCAAAGAATTAAACATAGCAAAAATATCCACAAAACGTGCTTACCTCACAATACCTAACCCAACCTAACCTAACCATCACCGAAGTCAGAGAATTCGACATTGCCAAAATATCCACAAAAAGTTCTTATCCTACCAAACCTCACCCATCTGAACCTTACCATCACCGAAATCAAAGAATTGAACATTGCAAAAATATCCACAAAACGTGCTTACCTCACAATACCTAACCCAACCTTACCTAACCATCACTGAAGTCAGAGAATTTGACATTGCCAAAATATCCACAAAAAGTTCTTATCCTACCAAACCTCACCCATCTGAACCTTACCATCACCGAAATCAAAGAATTAAACATTGCAAAAATATCCACAAAACGTGCTTACCTCACAATACCTAACCCAACATTACCTAACCATGACCGAAGTCAGAGAATTCGACATTGCCAAAATATCCACAAAAAGTTCTTATCCTACCAAACCTCACCCATCTGAACCTAACCTTCACCGAAATCAAAGAATTGGACATTGCTAAAATATCCACAAAACGTGCTTACTTCACAATACTCAACCCAACCTAACCTAACCATCACTGAATTCAGAGAATTCGACATTGCCAAAATATCCACAAAAAGTTCTTATCCTACCAAACCTCACCCATCTGAACCTTACCATCACCGAAATCAAAGAATTGAACATTGCAAAAATATTCACAAAACGTGCTTACCTCACAATACTTAACCCAACATAACCTAACCATCACCGAAGTCAGAGAATTCGACATTGCCAAAATATCCACAAAAAGTTCTTATCCTACAAAACCTCACCCATCTGAACCTAACCTTCACCGAAATCAAAGAACTGGACATTGCTAAAATATCCACAAAACGTGCTTACCTAGCAATACCTAACCCAACCTAACCTAACCATCACCGAAGTCAGAGAATTCAACATTGCCAAAATATCCAAAAAAAGGTCATACCCAAACAAACCTCTCCCATCTCGACCTAACCATCACCGAAATCAAAGAATTAGACATTGCCAAAATATCCACAAAACGTGCTTACCTCACAATACCTAACCCAACCTAACCTAACCATCACTGAAGTCAGAGAATTCGACATTGCCAAAATATCCACAAAAAGTTCTTATCCTACCAAACCTCACCCATCTGAACCTTACCATCACCGAAATCAAAGAATTGAACATTGCAAAAATATTCACAAAACGTGCTTACCTCACAATACTTAACCCAACATAACCTAACCATCACCGAAGTCAGAGAATTCGACATTGCCAAAATATCCACAAAAAGTTCTTATCCTACAAAACCTCACCCATCTGAACCTAACCTTCACCGAAATCAAAGAATTGGACATTGCTAAAATATCCACAAAACGTGCTTACCTAGCAATACCTAACCCAACCTAACCTAACCATCACCGAAGTCAGAGAATTCAACATTGCCAAAATATCCAAAAAAAGGTCATACCCAAACAAACCTCTCCTATCTCGACCTAACCATCACCGAAATCGAAGAATTAGACATTGCCAAAATATCCACAAAACGTGTTTACCTCACAATACCTAACCTAACCTAACCTAACCATCACCGAAGTCAGAGAATTCGACATTGCCAAAATATCCACAAAAAGTTCTTATCCTACCAAACCTCACCCATCTGAACCTAACCATCACCTAAATCAAAGAATTGGACATTATTAAAATATCTACAAAACGTGCTTACCTCACAATACCTAACCCAACCTAACCTAACCATGACCGAAGTCAGAGAATTCGACATTGCCAAAATATCCACAAAAAGTTCTTATCCTACCAAACCTCACCCATCTGAACCTAACCTTCACCGAAATCAAAGAATTGGACATTGCTAAAATATCCACAAAACGTGCTTACTTCACAATACTCAACCCAACCTAACCTAACCATCACTGAATTTAGAGAATTCGACATTGCCAAAATATCCACAAAAAGTTCTTATCCTACCAAACCTCACCCATCTGAACCTTACCATCACCGAAATCAAAGAATTGAACATTGCAGAAATATCCACAAAACGTGCTTACCTCACAATACCTAACCCAACCTAACCTAACCATCACCGAAGTCAGAGAATTCGACATTGCCAAAATATCCACAAAAAGTTCTTATCCTACCAAACCTCACCCATCTGAACCTAACCATCACCGAAATTAAAAAATTGGACAATAATAAAATATTTACAAAACGTGCTTACCTCACAATACCTAACCCAACCTAACCTAACCATCACTGAAGTCAGAGAGTTCGACATTGCCAAAATATCCACAAAAAGTTCTTATCCTACCAAACCTCACCCATCTGAACCTTAGCATCACCGAAATCAAAGAATTGAACATTGCAAAAATATATACAAAACGTGCTTACCTCACAATACCTAACCCAACATAACCTTACCATCACCGAAGTCAGAGATTTCGACATTGCCAAAATATCCACAAAAAGTTCTTATCCTACCAAACCTCACCCATCTGAACCTTACCATCACCGAAATCAAAGAATTGAACATTGCAGAAATATCCACAAAACGTGCTTCCCTCACAATACCTAACCCAACCTAACCTAACCATCACCGAAGTCAGAGAATTCGACATTGCCAAAATATCCACAAAAAGTTCTTATCCTACATAACCTCACCCATCTGAACCTAACCATCACCGAAATCAAAGATTTGGACATTGCTAAAATATCCACAAAACGTGCTTACCTCACAATACCTAACCCAACCTAACCTAACCATCACCGAAGTCAGAGAATTCGACATTGCCAAAATATCCACAAAAAGTTCTTATCCTACCAAACCTCACCCATCTGAACCTTACCATCACCGAAATCAAAGAATTGAACATTGCAAAAATATCCACAAAACGTGCTTACCTCACAATACCTAACCCAACCTTACCTAACCATCACCGAAGTCAGAGAATTTGACATTGCCAAAATATCCACAAAAAGTTCTTATCCTACCAAACCTCACCCATCTGAACTTTACCATCACCGAAATCAAAGAATTAAACATTGCAAAAATATCCACAAAACGTGCTTACCTCACAATACCTAACCCAACATTACCTAAACATGACCGAAGTCAGAGAATTCGACATTGCCAAAATATCCACAAAAAGTTCTTATCCTACCAAACCTCACCCATCTGAACCTAACCTTCACCGAAATCAAAGAATTGGACATTGCTAAAATATCCACAAAACGTGCTTACTTCACAATACTCAACCCAACCTAACCTAACCATCACTGAATTCAGAGAATTCGACATTGCCAAAATATCCACAAAAAGTTCTTATCCTACCAAACCTCACCCATCTGAACCTAACCTTCACCGAAATCAAAGAATTGGACATTGCTAAAATATCCACAAAACGTGCTTACTTCACAATACTCAACCCAACCTAACCTCACCATCACTGAATTCAGAGAATTTGACATTGCCAAAATATCCACAAAAAGTTCTTATCCTACCAAACCTCACCCATCTGAACCTTACCATCACCGAAATCAAAGAATTGAACATTGCAAAAATATTCACAAAACGTGCTAACCTCACAATACTTAACCCAACATAACCTAACCATCACCGAAGTCAGAGAATTCGACATTGCCAAAATATCCACAAAAAGTTCTTATCCTACAAAACCTCACCCATCTGAACCTAACCTTCACCGAAATCAAAGAATTGGACATTGCTAAAATATCCACAAAACGTGCTTACCTAGCAATACCTAACCCAACCTAACCTAACCATCACCGAAGTCAGAGAATTCAACATTGCCAAAATATCCAAAAAAAGGTCATACCCAAACAAACCTCTCCCATCTCGACCTAACCATCACCGAAATCAAAGAATTAGACATTGCCAAAATATCCACAAAACGTGCTTACCTCACAATACCTAACCCAACCTAACCTAACCATCACTGAAGTCAGAGAATTCGACATTGCCAAAATATCCACAAAAAGTTCTTATCCTACCAAACCTCACCCATCTGAACCTTACCATCACCGAAATCAAAGAATTGAACATTGCAAAAATATTCACAAAACGTGCTTACCTCACAATACTTAACCCAACATAACCTAACCATCACCGAAGTCAGAGAATTCGACATTGCCAAAATATCCACAAAAAGTTCTTATCCTACAAAACCTCACCCATCTGAACCTAACCTTCACCGAAATCAAAGAATTGGACATTGCTAAAATATCCACAAAACGTGCTTACCTAGCAATACCTAACCCAACCTAACCTAACCATCACCGAAGTCAGAGAATTCAACATTGCCAAAATATCCAAAAAAAGGTCATACCCAAACAAACCTCTCCCATCTCGACCTAACCATCACCGAAATCGAAGAATTAGACATTGCCAAAATATCCACAAAACGTGTTTACCTCACAATACCTAACCTAACCTAACCTAACCATCACCGAAGTCAGAGAATTCGACATTGCCAAAATATCCACAAAAAGTTCTTATCCTACCAAACCTCACCCATCTGAACCTAACCATCACCTAAATCAAAGAATTGGACATTATTAAAATATCAACAAAACGTGCTTACCTCACAATACCTAACCCAACCTAACCTAACCATGACCGAAGTCAGAGAATTCGACATTGCCAAAATATCCACAAAAAGTTCTTATCCTACCAAACCTCACCCATCTGAACCTAACCTTCACCGAAATCAAAGAATTGGACATTGCTAAAATATCCACAAAACGTGCTTACTTCACAATACTCAACCCAACCTAACCTAACCATCACTGAATTTAGAGAATTCGACATTGCCAAAATATCCACAAAAAGTTCTTATCCTACCAAACCTCACCCATCTGAACCTTACCATCACCGAAATCAAAGAATTGAACATTGCAGAAATATCCACAAAACGTGCTTACCTCACAATACCTAACCCAACCTAACCTAACCATCACCGAAGTCAGAGAATTCGACATTGCCAAAATATCCACAAAAAGTTCTTATCCTACCAAACCTCACCCATCTGAACCTAACCATCACCGAAATTAAAAAATTGGACAATAATAAAATATTTACAAAACGTGCTTACCTCACAATACCTAACCCAACCTAACCTAACCATCACTGAAGTCAGAGAGTTCGACATTGCCAAAATATCCACAAAAAGTTCTTATCCTACCAAACCTCACCCATCTGAACCTTAGCATCACCGAAATCAAAGAATTGAACATTGCAAAAATATCTACAAAACGTGCTTACCTCACAATACCTAACCCAACATAACCTTACCATCACCGAAGTCAGAGATTTCGACATTGCCAAAATATCCACAAAAAGTTCTTATCCTACCAAACCTCACCCATCTGAACCTTACCATCACCGAAATCAAAGAATTGAACATTGCAGAAATATCCACAAAACGTGCTTACCTCACAATACCTAACCCAACCTAACCTAACCATCACCGAAGTCAGAGAATTCGACATTGCCAAAATATCCACAAAAAGTTCTTATCCTACATAACCTCACCCATCTGAACCTAACCATCACCGAAATCAAAGATTTGGACATTGCTAAAATATCCACAAAACGTGCTTACCTCACAATACCTAACCCAACCTAACCTAACCATCACCGAAGTCAGAGAATTCGACATTGCCAAAATATCCACAAAAAGTTCTTATCCTACCAAACCTCACCCATCTGAACCTTACCATCACCGAAATCAAAGAATTGAACATTGCAAAAATATCCACAAAACGTGCTTACCTCACAATACCTAACCCAACCTTACCTAACCATCACCGAAGTCAGAGAATTTGACATTGCCAAAATATCCACAAAAAGTTCTTATCCTACCAAACCTCACCCATCTGAACCTTACCATCACCGAAATCAAAGAATTAAACATTGCAAAAATATCCACAAAACGTGCTTACCTCACAATACCTAACCCAACATTACCTAACCATGACCGAAGTCAGAGAATTCGACATTGCCAAAATATCCACAAAAAGTTCTTATCCTACCAAACCTCACCCATCTGAACCTAACCTTCACCGAAATCAAAGAATTGGACATTGCTAAAATATCCACAAAACGTGCTTACTTCACAATACTCAACCCAACCTAACCTAACCATCACTGAATTCAGAGAATTCGACATTGCCAAAATATCCACAAAAAGTTCTTATCCTACCAAACCTCACCCATCTGAACCTTACCATCACCGAAATCAAAGAATTGAACATTGCAAAAATATTCACAAAACGTGCTTACCTCACAATACTTAACCCAACATAACCTAACCATCACCGAAGTCAGAGAATTCGACATTGCCAAAATATCCACAAAAAGTTCTTATCCTACAAAACCTCACCCATCTGAACCTAACCTTCACCGAAATCAAAGAATTGGACATTGCTAAAATATCCACAAAACGTGCTTACCTAGCAATACCTAACCCAACCTAACCTTACCATCACCGAAGTCAGAGAATTCAACATTGCCAAAATATCCAAAAAAAGGTCATACCCAAACAAACCTCTCCCATCTCGACCTAACCATCACCGAAATCGAAGAATTAGACATTGCCAAAATATCCACAAAACGTGCTTACCTCACAATACCTAACCCAACCTAACCTAACCATCACTAAAGTCAGAGAATTCGACATTGCCAAAATATCCACAAAAAGTTCTTATCCTACCAAACCTCACCCATCTGAACCTAACTTTCACCGAAATCAAAGAATTGGACATTGCTAAAATATCCACAAAACGTGCTTACTTCACAATACCTAACCCAACCTAACCTAACCATCACTGAATTCAGAGAATTCGACATTGCCAAAATATCCACAAAAAGTTCTTATCCTACCAAACCTCACCCATCTGAACCTAACCATCACCTAAATCAAAGAATTGGACATTATTAAAATATCTACAAAACGTGCTTACCTCACAATACCTAACCCAACCTAACCTAACCATGACCGAAGTCAGAGAATTCGACATTGCCAAAATATCCACAAAAAGTTCTTATCCTACCAAACCTCACCCATCTGAACCTAACCTTCACCGAAATCAAAGAATTGGACATTGCTTAAATATCCACAAAACGTGCTTACTTCACAATACTCAACCCAACCTAACCTAACCATCACTGAATTCAGAGAATTCGACATTGCCAAAATATCCACAAAAAGTTCTTATCCTACCAAACCTCACCCATCTGAACCTTACCATCACCGAAATCAAAGAATTGAACATTGCAGAAATATCCACAAAACGTGCTTACCTCACAATACCTAACCCAACCTAACCTAACCATCACCGAAGTCAGAGAATTCGACATTGCCAAAATATCCACAAAAAGTTCTTATCCTACCAAACCTCACCCATCTGAACCTAACCATCACCGAAATTAAAAAATTGGACAATAATAAAATATTTACAAAACGTGCTTACCTCACAATACCTAACCCAACCTAACCTAACCATCACTGAAGTCAGAGAGTTCGACATTGCCAAAATATCCACAAAAAGTTCTTATCCTACCAAACCTCACCCATCTGAACCTTAGCATCACCGAAATCAAAGAATTGAACATTGCAAAAATATCTACAAAACGTGCTTACCTCACAATACCTAACCCAACACAACCTTACCATCACCGAAGTCAGAGATTTCGACATTGCCAAAATATCCACAAAAAGTTCTTATCCTACCAAACCTCACCCATCTGAACCTTACCATCACCGAAATCAAAGAATTGAACAATGCAGAAATATCCACAAAACGTGCTTACCTCACAATACCTAACCCAACCTAACCTAACCATCACCGAAGTCAGAGAATTCGACATTGCCAAAATATCCACAAAAAGTTCTTATCCTACATAACCTCACCCATCTGAACCTAACCATCACCGAAATCAAAGATTTGGACATTGCTAAAATATCCACAAAACGTGCTTACCTCACAATACCTAACCCAACCTAACCTAACCATCACCGAAGTCAGAGAATTCGACATTGCCAAAATATCCACAAAAAGTTCTTATCCTACCAAACCTCACCCATCTGAACCTTACCATCACCGAAATCAAAGAATTGAACATTGCAAAAATATCCACAAAACGTGCTTACCTCACAATACCTAACCCAACCTTACCTAACCATCACCGAAGTCAGAGAATTTGACATTGCCAAAATATCCACAAAAAGTTCTTATCCTACCAAACCTCACCCATCTGAACCTTACCATCACCGAAATCAAAGAATTAAACATTGCAAAAATATCCACAAAACGTGCTTACCTCACAATACCTAACCCAACATTACCTAACCATGACCGAAGTCAGAGAATTCGACATTGCCAAAATATCCACAAAAAGTTCTTATCCTACCAAACCTCACCCATCTGAACCTAACCTTCACCGAAATCAAAGAATTGGACATTGCTCAAATATCCACAAAACGTGCTTACTTCACAATACTCAACCCAACCTAACCTAACCATCACTGAATTCAGAGAATTCGACATTGCCAAAATATCCACAAAAAGTTCTTATCCTACCAAACCTCACCTATCTGAACCTTACCATCACCGAAATCAAAGAATTGAACATTGCAAAAATATTCACAAAACGTGCTTACCTCACAATACTTAACCCAACATAACCTTACCATCACCGAAGTCAGAGAATTCGACATTGCCAAAATATCCACAAAAAGTTCTTATCCTACAAAACCTCACCCATCTGAACCTAACCTTCACCGAAATCAAAGAATTAGACATTGCTAAAATATCCACAAAACGTGCTTACCTAGCAATACCTAACCCAACCTAACCTAACCATCACCGAAGTCAGAGAATTCAACATTGCCAAAATATCCAAAAAAAGGTCATACCCAAACAAACCTCTCCCATCTCGACCTAACCATCACCGAAATCGAAGAATTAGACATTGCCAAAATATCCACAAAACGTGCTTACCTCACAATACCTAACCCAACCTAACCTAACCATCACTAAAGTCAGAGAATTCGACATTGCCAAAATATCCACAAAAAGTTCTTATCCTACCAAACCTCACCCATCTGAACCTTACCATCACCGAAATCAAAGAATTGAACATTGCAAAAATATTCACAAAACGTGCTTACCTCACAATACTTAACCCAACATAACCTAACCATCACCGAAGTCAGAGAATTCGACATTGCCAAAATATCCACAAAAAGTTCTTATCCTACAAAACCTCACCCATCTGAACCTAACCTTCACCGAAATCAAAGAATTGGACATTGCTAAAATATCCACAAAACGTGCTTACCTAGCAATACCTAACCCAACCTAACCTAACCATCACCGAAGTCAGAGAATTCAACATTGCCAAAATATCCAAAAAAAGGTCATACCCAAACAAACCTCTCCCATCTCGACCTAACCATCACCGAAATCGAAGAATTAGACATTGCCAAAATATCCACAAAACGTGTTTACCTCACAATACCTAACCCAACCTAACCTAACCATCACCGAAGGCAGAGAATTCGACATTGCCAAAATATCCACAAAAAGTTCTTATCCTACCAAACCTCACCCATCTGAACCTAACTTTCACCGAAATCAAAGAATTGGACATTGCTAAAATATCCACAAAACGTGCTTACTTCACAATACCTAACCCAACCTAACCTAACCATCACTGAATTCAGAGAATTCGACATTGCCAAAATATCCACAAAAAGTTCTTATCCTACCAAACCTCACCCATCTGAACCTAACCATCACCTAAATCAAAGAATTGGACATTATTAAAATATCTACAAAACGTGCTTACCTCACAATACCTAACCCAACCTAACCTAACCATGACCGAAGTCAGAGAATTCGACATTGCCAAAATATCCACAAAAAGTTCTTATCCTACCAAACCTCACCCATCTGAACCTAACCTTCACCGAAATCAAAGAATTGGACATTGCTAAAATATCCACAAAACGTGCTTACTTCACAATACTCAACCCAACCTAACCTAACCATCACTGAATTCAGAGAATTCGACATTGCCAAAATATCCACAAAAAGTTCTTATCCTACCAAACCTCACCCATCTGAACCTTACCATCACCGAAATCAAAGAATTGAACATTGCAGAAATATCCACAAAACGTGCTTACCTCACAATACCTAACCCAACCTAACCTAACCATCACTGAAGTCAGAGAGTTCGACATTGCCAAAATATCCACAAAAAGTTCTTATCCTACCAAACCTCACCCATCTGAACCTTAGCATCACCGAAATCAAAGAATTGAACATTGCAAAAATATCTACAAAACGTGCTTACCTCACAATACCTAACCCAACACAACCTTACCATCACCGAAGTCAGAGATTTCGACATTGCCAAAATATCCACAAAAAGTTCTTATCCTACCAAACCTCACCCATCTGAACCTTACCATCACCGAAATCAAAGAATTGAACATTGCAGAAATATCCACAAAACGTGCTTACCTCACAATACCTAACCCAACCTAACCTAACCATCACCGAAGTCAGAGAATTCGACATTGCCAAAATATCCACAAAAAGCTCTTATCCTACATAACCTCACCCATCTGAACCTAACCATCACCGAAATCAAAGATTTGGACATTGCTAAAATATCCACAAAACGTGCTTACCTCACAATACCTAACCCAACCTAACCTAACCATCACCGAATTCAGAGATTTCGACATTGCCAAAATATCCACAAAAAGATCTTATCCTACCAAACCTCACCCATCTGAACCTTACCATCACCGAAATCAAAGAATTGAACATTGCAGAAATATCCACAAAACGTGCTTACTTCACAATACCTAACCCAACCTAACCTAACCATCACTGAATTCAGAGAATTCGACATTGCCAAAATATCCACAAAAAGTTCTTATCCTACCAAACCTCACCCATCTGAACCTTACCATCACCTAAATCAAAGAATTGGACATTATTAAAATATCTACAAAACGTGCTTACCTCACAATACCTAACCCAACCTAACCTAACCATCACCGAAGTCAGAGAATTCGACATTGCCAAAATATCCACAAAAAGTTCTTATCCTACCAAACCTCACCCATCTGAACCTTACCATCACCGAAATCAAAGAATTTAACATTGCAAAAATATCCACAAAACGTGCTTACCTCACAATACCTAACCCAACATTACCTAACCATGACCGAAGTCAGAGAATTCGACATTGCCAAAATATCCACAAAAAGTTCTTATCCTACCAAACCTCACCCATCTGAACCTAACCTTCACCGAAATCAAAAAATTGGACATTGCTAAAATATCCACAAAACGTGCTTACCTCACAATACCTAACCCAACCTAACCTAACCATCACCGAAGTCAGAGAATTCGACATTGCCAAAATATCCACAAAAAGTTCTTATCCTACATAACCTCACCCATCTGAACCTAACCATCACCGAAATCAAAGATTTGGACATTGCTAAAATATCCACAAAACGTGCTTACCTCACAATACCTAACCCAACCTAACCTAACCATCACCGAAGTCAGAGATTTCGACATTGCCAAAATATCCACAAAAAGTTCTTATCCTACCAAACCTCACCCATCTGAACCTTACCATCACCGAAATCAAAGAATTGAACATTGCAGAAATATCCACAAAACGTGCTTACCTCACAATACCTAACCCAACCTAACCTAACCATCACCATAGTCAGAGAATTCGACATTGCCAAAATATCCACAAAAAGTTCTTATCCTACCAAACCTCACCCATCTGAACCTATCCATCACCGAAATTAAAAAATTGGACAATAATAAAATATTTACAAAACGTGCTTACCTCACAATACCTAACCCAACCTAACCTAACCATCACCGACGTCAGAGAGTTCGACATTGCCAAAATATCCACAAAAAGTTCTTATCCTACCAAACCTCACCCATCTGAACCTTACCATCACCGAAATCAAAGAATTGAACATTGCAGAAATATCCACAAAACGTGCTTACCTCACAATTCCTAACCCAACCTAACCTAACCATCACCATAGTCAGAGAATTCGACATTGCCAAAATATCCACAAAAAGTTCTTATCCTACCTAACCTCACCCATCTGAACCTAACCATCACCGAAATTAAAAAAATTGGACAATAATAAAATATTTACAAAACGTGCTTACCTCACAATACCTAACCTAACCTAACCTAACCATCACCGAAGTCAGAGAATTCGACATTTCCAAAATATCCACAAAAAGTTCTTATCCTTCCAAACCTCACCCATCTGAATCCAACCATCACGGAAACCAAAGAATTGGACATTGCGAAAATATCCACAAAACGTGCTTACCTCACAATACCTAACCCAACCTAACCTTACCATCACCGAAGTCAGAGAATTCGACATTGCCAAAATATCCACAAAAAGTTCTTACCCTACATAACCTCACCCATCTGAACGTTACCATCACCGAAATCAAAGAATTAAACATAGCAAAAATATCCACAAAACGTGCTTACCTCACAATACCTAACCCAACCTAACCTAACCATCACCGAAGTCAGAGAATTCCACATTGGCAAAATATCCACAAAAAGTTCTTATCCTACCAAACCTCACCCATCTGAACCTTACCATCACCGAAATCAAAGAATTAAACATAGCAAAAATATCCACAAAACGTGCTTACCTCACAATACCTGACCCAACCTAACCTAACCATCACCGAAGTCAGAGAATTCGACATTGCCAAAATATCCACAAAAAGTTCTTATCCTACCAAACCTCACCCATCTGAACCTTACCATCACCGAAATCAAAGAATTGGACATTATTAAAATATCCACAAAACGTGCCCACCTCACAATACCTAACCCAACCTAACCTAACCATCACCGAAGTCAGAGAATTCGACATTTCCAAAATATCCACAAAAAGTTCTTATCCTACCAAACCTCACCCATCTGAATCCAACCATCACGGAAACCAAAGAATTGGACATTGCGAAAATATCCACAAAACGTGCTTACCTCACAAAACCTAACCCAACCTAACCTAACCATCACCGAAGTCAGAGAATTCGACATTGCCAAAATATCCACAAAAAGTTCTTATCCTACCAAACCTCACCCATCTGAATCCAACCATCACGGAAACCAAATAATTGGACATTGCGAAAATATCCACAAAACGTGCTTACCTCACAAAACCTAACCCAACCTAACCTAACCATCACCGAAGTCAGAGAATTCGACATTGCCAAAATATCCACAAAAAGTTCTTATCCTACCAAACCTCACCCATCTGAACCTAATCATCACCGAAATCAAAGAATTGGACATTATTAAAATATCCACAAAACGTGCCCACCTCACAATACCTAACCCAACCTAACCTAACCATCACCGAAGTCAGAGAATTCGACATTTCCAAAATATCCACAAAAAGTTCTTATCCTACCAAACCTCACCCATCTGAACCTTACCATCACCGAAATCAAAGAATTAAACATAGCAAAAATATCCACAAAACGTGCTTACCTCACAATACCTGACCCAACCTAACCTAACCATCACCGAAGTCAGAGAATTCGACATTGCCAAAATATCCACAAAAAGTTCTTATCCTACCAAACCTCACCCATCTGAACCTTACCATCACCGAAATCAAAGAATTGGACATTATTAAAATATCCACAAAACGTGCCCACCTCACAATACCTAACCCAACCTAACCTAACCATCACCGAAGTCAGAGAATTCGACATTTCCAAAATATCCACAAAAAGTTCTTATCCTACCAAACCTCACCCATCTGAATCCAACCATCACGGAAACCAAAGAATTGGACATTGCGAAAATATCCACAAAACGTGCTTACCTCACAAAACCTAACCCAACCTAACCTAACCATCACCGAAGTCAGAGAATTCGACATTGCCAAAATATCCACAAAAAGTTCTTATCCTACATAACCTCACCCATCTGAACGTTACCATCACCGAAATCAAAGAATTGGACATTGCTTAAATATCCACAAAACGTGCTTACCTAGCAATACCAAACCCAACCTAACCTAACCATCACTGAATTCAGAGAATTCGACATTGCCAAAATATCCACAAAAAGTTCTTATCCTACCAAACCTCACCCATCTGAACCTAACCATCACCTAAATCAAAGAATTGGACATTAATAAAATATTCACAAAACGTGCTTACCTCACAATACCTAACCCAACCTAACCTAACCATCACCGAAGTCAGAGAATTCCACATTGGCAAAATATCCACAAAAAGTTCTTATCCTACCAAACCTCACCCATCTGAACCTTACCATCACCGAAATCAAAGAATTAAACATAGCAAAAATATCCACAAAACGTGCTTACCTCACAATACCTAACCCAACCTAACCTAACCATCACCGAAGTCAGAGAATTCGACATTGCCAAAATATCCACAAAAAGTTCTTATCCTACCAAACCTCACCCATCTGAACCTTACCATCACCGAAATCAAAGAACTAAACATAGCACAAATATCCACAAAACGTGCTTTCCTCACAATACCTAACCCAAACTAACCTAACCATCACCGAAGTCAGAGAATTCGACATTGCCAAAATATCCACAAAAAGTTCTTATCCTACCAAACCTCACCCATCTGAACCTAACCATCACCTAAATCAAAGAATTGGACATTAATAAAATATCCACAAAACGTGCTTACCTCACAATACCTAACCCAACCTAACCTAACCATCACCGAAGTCAGAGAATTCCACATTGGCAAAATATCCACAAAAAGTTCTTATCCTACCAAACCTCACCAATCTGAACCTTACCATCACCGAAATCAAAGAATTAAATATAGCAAAAATATCCACAAAACGTGCTTACCTCACAATACCTAACCCAACCTAACCTAACCATCACCGAAGTCAGAGAATTCGACATTGCCAAAATATCCACAAAAAGTTCTTATCCTACCAAACCTCACCCATCTGAACCTTACCAACACCGAAATCAAAGAATTAAACATTGCAAAAATATCCACAAAACGTGCTTACCTCACAATACCTAAACCAACCTAACCTAACCATCACCGAAGTCAGAGATTTCGACATTGCCAAAATATCCACAAAAAGTTTTTTCCTACCAAACCTCACCCATATGAACCTAACCATCACCGAAATTAAAAAATTGGACAATAATAAAATATTTACAAAACGTGCTTACCTCACAATACCTAACCCAACCTAACCTAACCATCACTGAAGTCAGAGAGTTCGACATTGCCAAAATATCCACAAAAAGTTCTTATCCTACCAAACCTCACCCATCTGAACCTTAGCATCACCGAAATCAAAGAATTGAACATTGCAAAAATATCTACAAAACGTGCTTACCTCACAATACCTAACCCAACATAACCTAACCATCACCGAAGTCAGAGAATTCGACATTGCCAAAATATCCACAAAAAGTTCTAATCCTACCAAACCTCACCCAACTGAACCTCATTTTCACCGAAATCAAAGAATTGGACATTGCTAAAATATCCACAAAACGTGCTTACTTCACAATACCTAACCCAACCTAACCTAACCATCACTGAATTCAGAGAATTTGACATTGCCAAAATATCCACAAAAAGTTCTTATCCTACCAAACCTCACCCATCTGAACCTAACCATCACCTAAATCAAAGAATTGGACATTAATAAAATATCCACAAAACGTGCTTACCTCACAATACCTAACCCAACCTAACCTAACCATCACCGAAGTCAGAGAATTCCACATTGGCAAAATATCCACAAAAAGTTCTTATCCTACCAAACCTCACCCATCTGAACCTTACCATCACCGAAATCAAAGAATTGGACATTATTAAAATATCCACAAAACGTGCCCACCTCACAATACCTAACCCAACCTAACCTAACCATCACCGAAGTCAGAGAATTCGACATTTCCAAAATATCCACAAAAAGTTCTTATCCTACCAAACCTCACCCATCTGAACCTAACCATCACCTAAATCTAAGAATTGGACATTAATAAAATATCCACAAAACGTGCTTACCTCACAATACCTAACCCAACCTAACCTAACCATCACCGAAGACAGAGAATTCCACATTGGCAAAATATCCACAAAAAGTTCTTATCCTACCAAACCTCACCCATCTGAACCTTACCATCACCGAAATCAAAGAATTAAACATAGCAAAAATATCCACAAAACGTGCTTACCTCACAATACCTAACCCAACCTAACCTAACCATCACCGAAGTCAGAGAATTCCACATTGGCAAAATATCCACAAAAAGTTCTTATCCTACCAAACCTCACCCATCTGAACCTTACCATCACCGAAATCAAAGAATTGGACATTATTAAAATATCCACAAAACGTGCCCACCTCACAATACCTAACCCAACCTAACCTAACCATCACCGAAGTCAGAGAATTCGACATTTCCAAAATATCCACAAAAAGTTCTTATCCTACCAAACCTCACCCATCTGAACCTTACCATCACCGAAATCAAAGAATTGGACATTATTAAAATATCCACAAAACGTGCCCACCTCACAATACCTAACCCAACCTAACCTAACCATCTCCGAAGTCAGAGAATTCGACATTTCCAAAATATCCACAAAAAGTTCTTATCCTACCAAACCTCACCCATCTGAACCTTACCATCACCGAAATCAAAGAATTAAACATAGCACAAATATCCACAAAACGTGCTTACCTCACAATACCTAACCCAAACTAACCTAACCATCACCGAAGTCAGAGAATTCGACATTGCCAAAATATCCACAAAAAGTTCTTATCCTACCAAACCTCACCCATCTGAACCTAACCATCACCTAAATCAAAGAATTGGACATTAATAAAATATCCACAAAACGTGCTTACCTCACAATACCTAACCCAACCTAACCTAACCATCACAGAAGTCAGAGAATTCGACATTGCCAAAATATCCACAAAAAGTTCTTATCCTACCATACCTCACCCATCTGAACCTTACCATCACCGAAATCAAAGAATTAAACATAGCAAAAATATCCACAAAACGTGCTTACCTCACAATACCTAACCCAACCTAACCTAACCATCACCGAAGTCAGAGAATTCCACATTGGCAAAATATCCACAAAAAGTTCTTATCCTACCAAACCTCACCCATCTGAACCTTACCATCACCGAAATCAAAGAATTAAACATAGCAAAAATATCCACAAAACGTGCTTACCTCACAATACCTAACCCAACCTAACCTAACCATCACCGAATTCAGAGAATTCCACATTGGCAAAATATCCACAAAAAGTTCTTATCCTACCAAACCTCACCCATCTGAACCTTACCATCACCGAAATCAAAGAATTGGACATTATTAAAATATCCACAAACCGTGCCCACCTCACAATACCTAACCCAACCTAACCTAACCATCACCGAAGTCAGAGAATTCGACATTTCCAAAATATCCACAAAAAGTTCTTATCCTACTAAACCTCACCCATCTGAACCTAACCATCACCTAAATCAAAGAATTGGACATTAATAAAATATCCACAAAACGTGCTTACCTCACAATACCTAACCCAACCTAACCTAACCATCACCGAAGTCAGAGAATTCCACATTGGCAAAATATCCACAAAAAGTTCTTATCCTACCAAACCTCACCCATCTGAACCTTACCATCACCGAAATCAAAGAATTAAACATAGCAAAAATATCCACAAAACGTGCTTACCTCACAATACCTAACCCAACCTAACCTAACCATCACCGAAGTCAGAGAATTCCACATTGGCAAAATATCCACAAAAAGTTCTTATCCTACCAAACCTCACCCATCTGAACCTTACCATCACCGAAATCAAAGAATTGGACATTATTAAAATATCCACAAAACGTGCCCACCTCACAATACCTAACCCAACCTAACCTAACCATCTCCGAAGTCAGAGAATTCGACATTTCCAAAATATCCACAAAAAGTTCTTATCCTACCAAACCTCACCCATCTGAACCTTACCATCACCGAAATCAAAGAATTAAACATAGCACAAATATCCACAAAACGTGCTTACCTCACAATACCTAACCCAAACTAACCTAACCATCACCGAAGTCAGAGAATTCGACATTGCCAAAATATCCACAAAAAGTTCTTATCCTACCAAACCTCACCCATCTGAACCTAACCATCACCTAAATCAAAGAATTGGACATTAATAAAATATCCACAAAACGTGCTTACCTCACAATACCTAACCCAACCTAACCTAACCATCACAGAAGTCAGAGAATTCCACATTGGCAAAATATCCACAAAAAGTTCTTATCCTACCAAACCTCACCAATCTGAACCTTACCATCACCGAAATCAAAGAATTAAATATAGCAAAAATATCCACAAAACGTGCTTACCTCACAATACCTAACCCAACCTAACCTAACCATCACCAAAGTCAGAGAATTCGACATTGCCAAAATATCCACAAAAAGTTCTTATCCTACCAAACCTCACCCATCTGAACCTTACCAACACCGAAATCAAAGAATTGAACATTGCAAAAATATCCACAAAACGTGCTTACCTCACAATACCTAAATCAACCTAACCTAACCATCACCGAAGTCAGAGATTTCGACATTGCCAAAATATCCACAAAAAGTTTTTTCCTACCAAACCTCACCCATCTGAACCTTAGCATCACCGAAATCAAAGAATTGAACATTGCAAAAATATCTACAAAACGTGCTTACCTCACAATACCTAACCCAACATAACCTAACCATCACCGAAGTCAGAGAATTCGACATTGCCAAAATATCCACAAAAAGTTCTTATCCTACCAAACCTCACCCAACTGAACCTCATTTTCACCGAAATCAAAGAATTGGACATTGCTCAAATATCCACAAAACGTGCTTACTTCACAATACCTAACCCAACCTAACCTAACCATCACTGAATTCAGAGAATTCGACATTGCCAAAATATCCACAAAAAGTTCTTATCCTACCAAACCTCACCCATCTGAACCTTACCATCACCTAAATCAAAGAATTAAACATAGCAAAAATATCCACAAAACGTGCTTACCTCACACTACCTAACCCAACCTAACCTAACCATCACCGAAGTCAGAGAATTCCACATTGGCAAAATATCCACAAAAAGTTCTTATCCTACCAAACCTCACCCATCTGAACCTTACCATCACCGAAATCAAAGAATTGGACATTATTAAAATATCCACAAAACGTGCCCACCTCACAATACCTAACCCAACCTAACCTTACCATCACCGAAGTCAGAGAATTCGACATTTCCAAAATATCCACAAAAAGTTCTTATCCTACCAAACCTCACCCATCTGAACCTAATCATCACCGAAATCAAAGAATTGGACATTAATAAAATATCCACAAAACGTGCTTACCTCACAATACCTAACCTAATCTAACCTAACCATCACCGAAGTCAGAGAATTCGACATTGCTAAAATATCCACAAAAAGTTCTTATCCTACCAAACCTCACCCATCTGAACCTTACCATCACCGAAATCAAAGAATTGGACATTATTAAAATATCCACAAAACGTGCCCACCTCACAATACCTAACCCAACCTAACCTAACCATCACCGAAGTCAGAGAATTCGACATTTCCAAAATATCCACAAAAAGTTCTTATCCTACCAAACCTCACCCATCTGAACCTAACCATCACCTAAATCAAAGAATTGGACATAAATAAAATATCCACAAAACGTGCTTACCTCACAATACCTAACCCAACCTAACCTAACCATCACCGAAGTCAGAGAATTCCACATTGGCAAAATATCCACAAAAAGTTCTTATCCTACCAAACCTCACCCATCTGAACCTTACCATCACCTAAATCAAAGAATTAAACATAGCAAAAATATCCACAAAACGTGCTTACCTCACACTACCTAACCCAACCTAACCTAACCATCACCGAAGTCAGAGAATTCCACATTGGCAAAATATCCACAAAAAGTTCTTATCCTACCAAACCTCACCCATCTGAACCTTACCATCACCGAAATCAAAGAATTGGACATTATTAAAATATCCACAAAACGTGCCCACCTCACAATACCTAACCCAACCTAACCTAACCATCACCGAAGTCAGAGAATTCGACATTTCCAAAATATCCACAAAAAGTTCTTATCCTACCAAACCTCACCCATCTGAACCTAATCATCACCGAAATCAAAGAATTGGACATTAATAAAATATCCACAAAACGTGCTTACCTCACAATACCTAACCTAATCTAACCTAACCATCACCGAAGTCAGAGAATTCGACATTGCTAAAATATCCACAAAAAGTTCTTATCCTACCAAACCTCACCCATCTGAACCTTACTATCACCGAAATCAAAGAATTAAACATAGCAAAAATATCCACAAAACGTGCTTACCTCACAATACCTAACCCAACCTAACCTAACCATCACCGAAGTCAGAGAATTCGACATTGCCAAAATATCCACAAAAAGTTCTTATCCTACCAAACCTCACCCATCTGAACCTTACCAACACCGAAATCAAAGAATTGAACATTGCAAAAATATCCACAAAACGTGCTTACCTCACAATACCTAAACCAACCTAACCTAACCATCACCGAAGTCAGAGATTTCGACATTGCCAAAATATCCACAAAAAGTTTTTTCCTACCAAACCTCACCCATATGAACCTAACCATCACCGAAATTAAAAAATTGGACAATAATAAAATATTTACAAAACGTGCTTACCTCACAATACCTAACCCAACCTAACCTAACCATCACTGAAGTCAGAGAGTTCGACATTGCCAAAATATCCACAAAAAGTTCTTATCCTACCAAACCTCACCCATCTGAACCTTAGCATCACCGAAATCAAAGAATTGAACATTGCAAAAATATCTACAAAACGTGCTTACCTCACAATACCTAACCCAACATAACCTAACCATCACCGAAGTCAGAGAATTCGACATTGCCAAAATATCCACAAAAAGTTCTAATCCTACCAAACCTCACCCAACTGAACCTCATTTTCACCGAAATCAAAGAATTGGACATTGCTAAAATATCCACAAAACGTGCTTACTTCACAATACCTAACCCAACCTAACCTAACCATCACTGAATTCAGAGAATTCGACATTGCCAAAATATCCACAAAAAGTTCTTATCCTACCAAACCTCACCCATCTGAACCTAACCATCACCTAAATCAAAGAATTGGACATTAATAAAATATCCACAAAACGTGCTTACCTCACAATACCTAACCCAACCTAACCTAACCATCACCGAAGTCAGAGAATTCCACATTGGCAAAATATCCACAAAAAGTTCTTATCCTACCAAACCTCACCCATCTGAACCTTACCATCACCGAAATCAAAGAATTGGACATTATTAAAATATCCACAAAACGTGCCCACCTCACAATACCTAACCCAACCTAACCTAACCATCACCGAAGTCAGAGAATTCGACATTTCCAAAATATCCACAAAAAGTTCTTATCCTACCAAACCTCACCCATCTGAACCTAACCATCACCTAAATCAAAGAATTGGACATTAATAAAATATCCACAAAACGTGCTTACCTCACAATACCTAACCCAACCTAACCTAACCATCACCGAAGTCAGAGAATTCCACATTGGCAAAATATCCACAAAAAGTTCTTATCCTACCAAACCTCACCCATCTGAACCTTACCATCACCGAAATCAAAGAATTAAACATAGCAAAAATATCCACAAAACGTGCTTACCTCACAATACCTAACCCAACCTAACCTAACCATCACCGAAGTCAGAGAATTCCACATTGGCAAAATATCCACAAAAAGTTCTTATCCTACCAAACCTCACCCATCTGAACCTTACCATCACCGAAATCAAAGAATTGGACATTATTAAAATATCCACAAAACGTGCCCACCTCACAATACCTAACCCAACCTAACCTAACCATCACCGAAGTCAGAGAATTCGACATTTCCAAAATATCCACAAAAAGTTCTTATCCTACCAAACCTCACCCATCTGAACCTAATCATCACCGAAATCAAAGAATTGGACATTAATAAAATATCCACAAAACGTGCTTACCTCACAATACCTAACCTAATCTAACCTAACCATCACCGAAGTCAGAGAATTCGACATTGCCAAAATATCCACAAAAAGTTCTTATCATACCAAACCTCACCCATCTGAATCCAACCATCACGGAAACCAAAGAATTGGACATTGCGAAAATATCCACAAAACGTGTTTACCTCACAATACCTAACCCAACCTAACCTAACCATCACCGAAGTCAGAGAATTCGACATTGCTAAAATATCCACAAAAAGTTCTTATCCTACCAAACCTCACCCATCTGAACGTTACCATCACCGAAATCAAAGAATTGGACATTGCTTAAATATCCACAAAACGTGCTTACCTAGCAATACCTAACCCAACCTAACCTAACCATCACCGAAGTCAGAGAATTCAACATTGCCAAAATATCCAAAAAAAGGTCATACCCCACCAAACCTCACCCATCTGAACCTAACCATCACCGAAATCGAAGATATAGACATTGCCAAAATATCCACAAAACGTGCATACCTCACAATACCAAACCCAACCTAACCTAACCATCACTGAATTCAGAGAATTCGACATTGCCAAAATATCCACAAAAAGTTCTTATCCTACCAAACCTCACCCATCTGAACCTAACCATCACCTAA
Source organism: Arctopsyche grandis (assembly GCF_051622035.1). Classification (NCBI taxonomy): domain Eukaryota; kingdom Metazoa; phylum Arthropoda; class Insecta; order Trichoptera; family Hydropsychidae; genus Arctopsyche; species Arctopsyche grandis. Next base: position 130,766 of record NW_027518427.1, read on the forward strand.
ATCAAAGAATTGGACATTAATAAAATATTCACAAAACGTGCTTACCTCACAATACCTAACCCAACCTAACCTAACCATCACCGAAGTCAGAGAATTCCACATTGGCAAAATATCCACAAAAAGTTCTTATCCTACCAAACCTCACCCATCTGAACCTTACCATCACCGAAATCAAAGAATTAAACATAGCAAAAATATCCACAAAACGTGCTTACCTCACAATACCTAACCCAACCTAACCTAACCATCACCGAAGTCAGAGAATTCGACATTGCCAAAATATCCACAAAAAGTTCTTATCCTACCAAACCTCACCCATCTGAACCTTACCATCACCGAAATCAAAGAATTAAACATAGCAAAAATATCCACAAAACGTGCTTACCTCACAATACCTAACCCAACCTAACCTAACCATCACCGAAGTCAGAGAATTCCACATTGGCAAAATATCCACAAAAAGTTCTTATCCTACCAAACCTCACCCATCTGAACATTACCATCACCGAAATCAAAGAATTAAACATAGCAAAAATATCCACAAAACGTGCTTACCTCACAATACCTAACCCAACCTAACCTAACCATCACCGAAGTCAGAGAATTCCACATTGGCAAAATATCCACAAAAAGTTCTTATCCTACCAAACCTCACCCATCTGAACCTTACCATCACCGAAATCAAAGAATTGGACATTATAAAAATATCCACAAAACGTGCCCACCTCACAATACCTAACCCAACCTAACCTAACCATCACCGAAGTCAGAGAATTCGACATTTCCAAAATATCCACAAAAAGTTCTTATCCTACTAAACCTCACCCATCTGAACCTAACCATCACCTAAATCAAAGAATTGGACATTAATAAAATATCCACAAAACGTGCTTACCTCACAATACCTAACCCAACCTAACCTAACCATCACCAAAGTCAGAGAATTCCACATTGGCAAAATATCCACAAAAAGTTCTTATCCTACCAAACCTCACCCATCTGAACCTTACCATCACCGAAATCAAAGAATTAAACATAGCAAAAATATCCACAAAACGTGCTTACCTCACAATACCTAACCCAACCTAACCTAACCATCACCGAAGTCAGAGAATTCCACATTGGCAAAATATCCACAAAAAGTTCTTATCCTACCAAACCTCACCCATCTGAACCTTACCATCACCGAAATCAAAGAATTGGACATTATTAAAATATCCACAAAACGTGCCACCTCACAATACCTAACCCAAACTAACCTAACCATCACCGAAGTCAGAGAATTCGACATTGCCAAAATATCCACAAAAAGTTCTTATCCTACCAAACCTCACCCATCTGAACCTAACCATCACCTAAATCAAAGAATTGGACATTAATAAAATATCCACAAAACGTGCTTACCTCACAATACCTAACCCAACCTAACCTAACCATCACCGAAGTCAGAGAATTCCACATTGGCAAAATATCCACAAAAAGTTCTTATCCTACCAAACCTCACCAATCTGAACCTTACCATCACCGAAATCAAAGAATTAAATATAGCAAAAATATCCACAAAACGTGCTTACCTCACAATACCTAACCCAACCTAACCTAACCATCACCGAAGTCAGAGAATTCGACATTGCCAAAATATCCACAAAAAGTTCTTATCCTACCAAACCTCACCCATCTGAACCTTACCAACACCGAAATCAAAGAATTGAACATTGCAAAAATATCCACAAAACGTGCTTACCTCACAATACCTAAATCAACCTAACCTAACCATCACCGAAGTCAGAGATTTCGACATTGCCAAAATATCCACAAAAAGTTTTTTCCTACCAAACCTCACCCATCTGAACCTTAGCATCACCGAAATCAAAGAATTGAACAATGCAAAAATATCTACAAAACGTGCTTACCTCACAATACCTAACCCAACATAACCTAACCATCACCGAAGTCAGAGAATTCGACATTGCCAAAATATCCACAAAAAGTTCTTATCCTACCAAACCTCACCCAACTGAACCTCATTTTCACCGAAATCAAAGAATTGGACATTGCTAAAATATCCACAAAACGTGCTTACTTCACAATACCTAACCCAACCTAACCTAACCATCACTGAATTCAGAGAATTCGACATTGCCAAAATATCCACAAAAAGTTCTTATCCTACCAAACCTCACCCATCTGAACCTAACCATCACCTAAATCAAAGAATTGGACATAAATAAAATATCCACAAAACGTGCTTACCTCACAATACCTAACCTAACCTAACCTAACCATCACCGAAGTCAGAGAATTCCACATTGGCAAAATATCCACAAAAAGTTCTTATCCTACCAAACCTCACCCATCTGAACCTTACCATCACCTAAATCAAAGAATTAAACGTAGCAAAAATATCCACAAAACGTGCTTACCTCACACTACCTAACCCAACCTAACCTAACCATCACCGAAGTCAGAGAATTCCACATTGGCAAAATATCCACAAAAAGTTCTTATCCTACCAAACCTCACCCATCTGAACCTTACCATCACCGAAATCAAAGAATTGGACATTATTAAAATATCCACAAAACGTGCCCACCTCACAATACCTAACCCAACCTAACCTAACCATCACCGAAGTCAGAGAATTCGACATTTCCAAAATATCCACAAAAAGTTCTTATCCTACCAAACCTCACCCATCTGAACCTAAACATCACCGAAATCAAAGAATTGGACATTAATAAAATATCCACAAAACGTGCTTACCTCACAATACCTAACCTAATCTAACCTAACCATCACCGAAGTCAGAGAATTCGACATTGCTAAAATATCCACAAAAAGTTCTTATCCTACCAAACCTCACCCATCTGAACCTTACTATCACCGAAATCAAAGAATTAAACATAGCAAAAATATCCACAAAACGTGCTTACCTCACAATACCTAACCCAACCTAACCTAACCATCACCGAAGTCAGAGAATTCGACATTGCCAAAATATCCACAAAAAGTTCTTATCCTACCAAACCTCACCCATCTGAACCTAACCATCACCTAAATCAAAGAATTGGACATTAATAAAATATCCACAAAACGTGCTTACCTCACAATACCTAACCTAACCTAACCTAACCATCACCGAAGTCAGAGAATTCCACATTGGCAAAATATCCACAAAAAGTTCTTATCCTACCAAACCTCACCCATCTGAACCTTACCATCACCGAAATCAAAGAATTAAACATAGCAAAAATATCCACAAAACGTGCTTACCTCACAATACCTAACCCAACCTAACCTAACCATCACCGAAGTCAGAGAATTCGACATTGCCAAAATATCCACAAAAAGTTCTTATCCTACCAAACCTCACCCATCTGAACCTAACCATCACCTAAATCAAAGAATTGGACATTAATAAAATATCCACAAAACGTGCTTACCTCACAATACCTAACCCAACCTAACCTAACCATCACCGAAGTCAGAGAATTCCACATTGGCAAAATATCCACAAAAAGTTCTTATCCTACCAAACCTCACCCATCTGAACCTTACCATCACCGAAATCAAAGAATTAAACATAGCAAAAATATCCACAAAACGTGCTTACCTCACAATACCTAACCCAACCTAACCTAACCATCACCGAAGTCAGAGAATTCCACATTGGCAAAATATCCACAAAAAGTTCTTATCCTACCAAACCTCACCCATCTGAACCTTACCATCACCGAAATCAAAGAATTAAACAGCAAAAATATCCACAAAGCGTGTTTACCTCACAATACCTAACCCAACCTAACCTAACCATCACCGAAGTCAGAGAATTCGACATTGCCAAAATATCCACAAAAAGTTCTTATCCTACCAAACCTCACCCATCTGAACCTTACCAACACCGAAATCAAAGAATTGAACATTTCAAAAATATCCACAAAACGTGCTTACCTCACAATACCTAAACCAACCTAACCTAACCATCACCGAAGTCAGAGATTTCGACATTGCCAAAATATCCACAAAAAGTTTTTTCCTACCAAACCTCACCCATATGAACCTAACCTTCACCGAAATTAAAGAATTGGACATTAATAAAATATCCACAAAACGTGCTTACCTCACAATACCTAACCCAACCTAACCTAACCATCACCGAAGTCAGAGAATTCGACATTGCCAAAATATCCACAAAAAGTTCTTATCCTACATAACCTCACCCATCTGAACCTAACCATCACCGAAATCAAAGATTTGGACATTGCTAAAATATCCACAAAACGTGCTTACCTCACAATACCTAACCCAACCTAACCTAACCATCACCGAAGTCAGAGATTTCGACATTGCCAAAATATCCACAAAAAGTTCTTATCCTACCAAACCTCACCCATCTGAACCTTACCATCACCGAAATCAAAGAATTGAACATTGCAGAAATATCCACAAAACGTGCTCTCCTCACAATACCTAACCCAACCTAACCTAACCATCACCATAGTCAGAGAATTCGACATTGCCAAAATATCCACAAAAAGTTCTTATCCTACCAAACCTCACCCATCTGAACCTAACCATCACCGAAATTAAAAAATTGGACAATAATAAAATATTTACAAAACGTGCTTACCTCACAATACCTAACCCAACCTAACCTAACCATCACTGAAGTCAGAGAGTTCGACATTGCCAAAATATCCACAAAAAGTTCTTATCCTACCAAACCTCACCCATCTGAACCTTAGCATCACCGAAATCAAAGAATTGAACATTGCAAAAATATCTACAAAACGTGCTTACCTCACAATACCTAACCCAACATAACCTAACCATCACCGAAGTCAGAGAATTCGACATTGCCAAAATATCCACAAAAATTTCTAATCCTACCAAACCTCACCCAACTGAACCTCATTTTCACCGAAATCAAAGAATTGGACATTGCTAAAATATCCACAAAACGTGCTTACTTCACAATACCTAACCCAACCTAACCTAACCATCACCGAAGTCAGAGAATTCGACATTGCCAAAATATCCACAAAAAGTTCTTATCCTACATAACCTCACCCATCTGAACCTAACCATCACCGAAATCAAAGATTTGGACATTGCTAAAATATCCACAAAACGTGCTTACCTCACAATACCTAAACCAACCTAACCTAACCATCTTCGAAGTCAGAGATTTCGACATTGCCAAAATATCCACAAAAAGTTCTTATCCTACAAAACCTCACCCATCTGAACCTCACCATCACCGAAATCAAAGAATTGAACATTGCAGAAATATCCACAAAACGTGCTTACCTCACAATACCTAACCCAACCTAACCTAACCATCACCATAGTCAGAGAATTCGACATTGCCAAAATATCCACAAAAAGTTCTTATCCTACCAAACCTCACCCATCTGAACCTAACCATCACCGAAATTAAAAAATTGGACAATTATAAAATATTTACAAAACGTGCTTACCTCACAATACCTAACCCAACCTAACCTAACCATCACCGAAGTCAGAGAGTTCGACATTGCCAAAATATCCACAAAAAGTTCTTATCCTACCAAACCTCACCCATCTGAACCTTACCATCACCGAAATCAAAGAATTGAACATTGCAGAAATATCCACAAAACGTGCTTACCTCACAATACCTAACCCAACCTAACCTAACCATCACCATAGTCAGAGAATTCGACATTGCCAAAATATCCACAAAAAGTTCTTATCCTACCAAACCTCACCCATCTGAACCTAACCATCACCGAAATTAAAAAATTGGACAATAATAAAATATTTACAAAACGTGTTTACCTCACAATACCTAACCTAACCTAACCTAACCATCACCGAAGTCAGAGAATTCGACATTTCCAAAATATCCACAAAAAGTTCTTATCCTACCAAACCTCACCCATCTGAATCCAACCATCACGGAAACCAAAGAATTGGACATTGCGAAAATATCCACAAAACGTGCTTACCTCACAATACCTAACCCAACCTAACCTAACCATCACCGAAGTCAGAGAATTCGACATTGCCAAAATATCCACAAAAAGTTCTTACCCTACATAACCTCACCCATCTGAACGTTACCATCACCGAAATCAAAGAATTGGACATTGCTTAAATATCCACAAAACGTGCTTACCTAGCAATACCTAACCCAACCTAACCTAACCATCACCGAAGTCAGAGAATTCAACATTGCCAAAATATCCAAAAAAAGGTCATACCCCACCAAACCTCACCCATCTGAACCTAACCATCACCGAAATCGAAGAATTAGACATTGCCAAAATATCCACAAAACGTGCATACCTCACAATACCAAACCCAACCTAACCTAACCATCACTGAATTCAGAGAATTCGACATTGCCAAAATATCCACAAAAAGTTCTTATCCTACCAAACCTCACCCATCTGAACCTAACCATCACCTAAATCAAAGAATTGGACATTAATAAAATATTCACAAAACGTGCTTACCTCACAATACCTAACCCAACCTAACCTAACCATCACCAAAGTCAGAGAATTCCACATTGGCAAAATATCCACAAAAAGTTCTTATCCTACCAAACCTCACCCATCTGAACCTTACCATCACCGAAATCAAAGAATTAAACATAGCAAAAATATCCACAAAACGTGCTTACCTCACAATACCTAACCCAACCTAACCTAACCATCACCGAAGTCAGAGAATTCCACATTGGCAAAATATCCACAAAAAGTTCTTATCCTACCAAACCTCACCCATCTGAACCTTACCATCACCGAAATCAAAAAATTAAACATAGCAAAAATATCCACAAAACGTGCTTACCTCACAATACCTGACCTAACCTAACCTAACCATCACCGAAGTCAGAGAATTCGACATTGCCAAAATATCCACAAAAAGTTCTTATCCTACCAAACCTCACCCATCTGAACCTTACCATCACCGAAATCAAAGAATTGGACATTATTAAAATATCCACAAAACGTGCCCACCTCACAATACCTAACCCAACCTAACCTAACCATCACCGAAGTCAGAGAATTCGACATTTCCAAAATATCCACAAAAAGTTCTTATCCTACCAAACCTCACCCATCTGAATCCAACCATCACGGAAACCAAAGAATTGGACATTGCGAAAATATCCACAAAACGTGCTTACCTCACAAAACCTAACCCAACCTAACCTAACCATCACCGAAGTCAGAGAATTCGACATTGCCAAAATATCCACAAAAAGTTCTTATCCTACATAACCTCACCCATCTGAACGTTACCATCACCGAAATCAAAGAATTGGACATTGCTTAAATATCCACAAAACGTGCTTACCTAGCAATACCTAACCCAACCTAACCTAACCATCACCGAAGTCAGAGAATTTAACATTGCCAAAATATCCAAAAAAAGGTCATACCCCACCAAACCTCACCCATCTGAACCTAACCATCACCGAAATCGAAGAATTAGACATTGCCAAAATATCCACAAAACGTGCATACCTCACAATACCAAACCCAACCTAACCTAACCATCACTGAATTCAGAGAATTCGACATTGCCAAAATATCCACAAAAAGTTCTTATCCTACCAAACCTCACCCATCTGAACCTAACCATCACCTAAATCAAAGAATTGGACATTAATAAAATATTCACAAAACGTGCTTACCTCACAATACCTAACCCAACCTAACCTAACCATCACCAAAGTCAGAGAATTCCACATTGGCAAAATATCCACAAAAAGTTCTTATCCTACCAAACCTCACCCATCTGAACCTTACCATCACCGAAATCAAAGAATTAAACATAGCAAAAATATCCACAAAACGTGCTTACCTCACAATACCTAACCCAACCTAACCTAACCATCACCGAAGTCAGAGAATTCCACATTGGCAAAATATCCACAAAAAGTTCTTATCCTACCAAACCTCACCCATCTGAACCTTACCATCACCGAAATCAAAGAATTAAACATAGCACAAATATCCACAAAACGTGCTTACCTCACAATACCTAACCCAAACTAACCTAACCATCACCGAAGTCAGAGAATTCGACATTGCCAAAATATCCACAAAAAGTTCTTATCCTACCAAACCTCACCCATCTGAACCTAACCATCACCTAAATCAAAGAATTGGACATTAATTAAATATCCACAAAACGTGCTTACCTCACAATACCTAACCCAACCTAACCTAACCATCACCGAAGTCAGAGAATTCCACATTGGCAAAATATCCACAAAAAGTTCTTATCCTACCAAACCTCACCCATCTGAACATTACCATCACCGAAATCAAAGAATTAAATATAGCAAAAATATCCACAAAACGTGCTTACCTCACAATACCTAACCCAACCTAACCTAACCATCACCGAAGTCAGAGAATTCGACATTGCCAAAATATCCACAAAAAGTTCTTATCCTACCAAACCTCACCCATCTGAACCTTACCAACACCGAAATCAAAGAATTGAACATTGCAAAAATATCCACAAAACGTGCTTACCTCACAATACCTAAACCAACCTAACCTAACCATCACCGAAGTCAGAGATTTCGACATTGCCAAAATATCCACAAAAAGTTTTTTCCTACCAAACCTCACCCATATGAACCTAACCATCACCGAAATTAAAAAATTGGACAATAATAAAATATTTACAAAACGTGCTTACCTCACAATACCTAACCCAACCTAACCTAACCATCACTGAAGTCAGAGTGTTCGACATTGCCAAAATATCCACAAAAAGTTCTTATCCTACCAAACCTCACCCATCTGAACCTTAGCATCACCGAAATCAAAGAATTTAACATTGCAAAAATATCTACAAAACGTGCTTACCTCACAATACCTAACCCAACATAACCTAACCATCACCGAAGTCAGAGAATTCGACATTGCCAAAATATCCACAAAAAGTTCTAATCCTACCAAACCTCACCCAACTGAACCTCATTTTCACCGAAATCAAAGAATTGGACATTGCTAAAATATCCACAAAACGTGCTTACTTCACAATACCTAACCCAACCTAACCTAACCATCACTGAATTCAGAGAATTCGACATTGCCAAAATATCCACAAAAAGTTCTTATCCTACCAAACCTCACCCATCTGAACCTAACCATCACCTAAATCAAAGAATTGGACATTAATAAAATATCCACAAAACGTGCTTACCTCACAATACCTAACCCAACCTAACCTAACCATCACCGAAGTCAGAGAATTCCACATTGGCAAAATATCCACAAAAAGTTCTTATCCTACCAAACCTCACCCATCTGAACCTTACCATCACCGAAATCAAAGAATTAAACATAGCAAAAATATCCACAAAACGTGCTTACCTCACAATACCTAACCCAACCTAACCTAACCATCACCGAAGTCAGAGAATTCCACATTGGCAAAATATCCACAAAAAGTTCTTATCCTACCAAACCTCACCCATCTGAACCTTACCATCACCGAAATCAAAGAATTGGACATTATTAAAATATCCACAAAACGTGCCCACCTCACAATACCTAACCCAACCTAACCTAACCATCACCGAAGTCAGATAATTCGACATTTCCAAAATATCCACAAAAAGTTCTTATCCTACCAAACCTCACCCATCTGAACCTAATCATCACCGAAATCAAAGAATTGGACATTAATAAAATATCCACAAAACGTGCTTACCTCACAATACCTAACCTAATCTAACCTAACCATCACCGAAGTCAGAGAATTCGACATTGCCAAAATATCCACAAAAAGTTCTTATCATACCAAACCTCACCCATCTGAATCCAACCATCACGGAAACCAAAGAATTGGACATTGCGAAAATATCCACAAAACGTGTTTACCTCACAATACCTAACCCAACCTAACCTAACCATCACCGAAGTCAGAGAATTCGACATTGCTAAAATATCCACAAAAAGTTCTTATCCTACCAAACCTCACCCATCTGAACCTTACTATCACCGAAATCAAAGAATTAAACATAGCAAAAATATCCACAAAACGTGCTTACCTCACAATACCTAACCCAACCTAACCTAACCATCACCGAAGTCAGAGAATTCGACATTGCCAAAATATCCACAAAAAGTTCTTATCCTACCAAACCTCACCCATCTGAACCTAACCATCACCTAAATCAAAGAATTGGACATTAATAAAATATCCACAAAACGTGCTTACCTCACAATACCTAACCTAACCTAACCTAACCATCACCGAAGTCAGAGAATTCCACATTGGCAAAATATCCACAAAAAGTTCTTATCCTACCAAACCTCACCCATCTGAACCTTACCATCACCGAAATCAAAGAATTAAACATAACAAAAATATCCACAAAACGTGCTTACCTCACAATACCTAACCCAACCTAACCTAACCATCACCGAAGTCAGAGAATTCGACATTGCCAAAATATCCACAAAAAGTTCTTATCCTACCAAACCTCACCCATCTGAACCTAACCATCACCTAAATCAAAGAATTGGACATTAATAAAATATCCACAAAACGTGCTTACCTCACAATACCTAACCCAACCTAACCTAACCATCACCGAAGTCAGAGAATTCCACATTGGCAAAATATCCACAAAAAGTTCTTATCCTACCAAACCTCACCCATCTGAACCTTACCATCACCGAAATCAAAGAATTAAACATAGCAAAAATATCCACAAAACGTGCTTACCTCACAATACCTAACCCAACCTAACCTAACCATCACCGAAGTCAGAGAATTCCACATTGGCAAAATATCCACAAAAAGTTCTTATCCTACCAAACCTCACCCATCTGAACATTACCATCACCGAAATCAAAGAATTAAACATAGCAAAAATATCCACAAAACGTGCTTACTTCACAATACCTAACCCAACCTAACCTAACCATCACCGAAGTCAGAGAATTCGACATTGCCAAAATATCCACAAAAAGTTCTTATCCTACCAAACCTCACCCATCTGAACCTTACCATCACCGAAATCAAAGAATTAAACATAGCAAAAATATCCACAAAACGTGCTTACCTCACAATACCTAACCCAACCTAACCTAACCATCACCGAAGTCAGAGAATTCGACATTGCCAAAATATCCACAAAAAGTTCTTATCCTACCAAACCTCACCCATCTGAACCTTACCATCACCGAAATCAAAGAATTGAACAATGCAAAAATATCCACAAAACGTGCTTACCTCACAATACCTAACCCAACCTAACCTAACCATCACCGAAGTCAGAGAATTCCACATTGGCAAAATATCCACAAAAAGTTCTTATCCTACCAAACCTCACCCATCTGAAACTTACCATCACCGAAATCAAAGAATTAAACATAGCAAAAATATCCACAAAACGTGCTTACCTCACAATACCTAACCCAACCTAACCTAACCATCACCGAAGTCAGAGAATTCGACATTACCAAAATATCCACAAAACGTGCTTACCTCACAATACCTAACCCAACCTAACCTAACCATCACTGAAGTCAGAGAATTCGACATTGCCAAAATATCCTCAAAAAGTGCTTATCCTACCAAACCTCACCCATCTGAACCTAACCATCACCTAAATCAAAGAATTGGACATTAATAAAATATCCAAAAAACGTGCTTACCTCACAATACCTAACCCAACCTAACCTAACCATCACCGAAGTCAGAGAATTCGACATTGCCAAAATATCCACAAAAAGTTCTTATCCTACCAAACCTCACCCATCTGAACCTTACCATCACCGAAATCAAAGAATTGAACATTGCAGAAATATCCACAAAACGTGCTTACCTCACAATACCTAACCCAACCTAACCTAACCATCACCATAGTCAGAGAATTCGACATTGCCAAAATATCCACAAAAAGTTCTTATCCTACCAAACCTCACCCATCTGAACCTAACCATCACCGAAATTAAAAAATTGGACAATAATAAAATATTTACAAAACGTGCTTACCTCACAATACCTAACCTAACCTAACCTAACCATCACCGAAGTCAGAGAATTCGACATTTCCAAAATATCCACAAAAAGTTCTTATCCTACCAAACCTCACCCATCTGAATCCAACCATCACGGAAACCAAAGAATTGGACATTGCAAAAATATCCACAAAACGTGCTTACCTCACAATACCTAACCCAACCTAACCTAACCATCACCGAAGTCAGAGAATTCGACATTGCCAAAATATCCACAAAAAGTTCTTACCCTACATAACCTCACCCATCTGAACGTTACCATCACCGAAATCAAAGAATTGGACATTGCTTAAATATCCACAAAACGTGCTTACCTAGCAATACCTAACCCAACCTAACCTAACCATCACCGAAGTCAGAGAATTCAACATTGCCAAAATATCCAAAAAAAGGTCATACCCCACCAAACCTCACCCATCTGAACCTAACCATCACCTAAATCAAAGAATTGGACATTAATAAAATATCCACAAAACGTGCTTACCTCACAATACCTAACCCAACCTAACCTAACCATCACCGAAGTCAGAGAATTCCACATTGGCAAAATATCCACAAAAAGTTCTTATCCTACCAAACCTCACCCATCTGAACCTTACCATCACCGAAATCAAAGAATTAAACATAGCAAAAATATCCACAAAACGTGCTTACCTCACAATACCTAACCCAACCTAACCTAACCATCACCGAAGTCAGAGAATTCCACATTGGCAAAATATCCACAAAAAGTTCTTATCCTACCAAACCTCACCCATCTGAACATTACCATCACCGAAATCAAAGAATTAAACATAGCAAAAATATCCACAAAACGTGCTTACTTCACAATACCTAACCCAACCTAACCTAACCATCACCGAAGTCAGAGAATTCGACATTGCCAAAATATCCACAAAAAGTTCTTATCCTACCAAACCTCACCCATCTGAACCTTACCAACACCGAAATCAAAGAATAGAACATTGCAAAAATATCCACAAAACGTGCTTACCTCACAATACCTAAACCAACCTAACCTAACCATCACCGAAGTCAGAGATTTCGACATTGCCAAAATATCCACAAAAAGTTTTTTCCTACCAAACCTCACCCATATGAACCTAACCATCACCGAAATTAAAAAATTGGACAATAATAAAATATTTACAAAACGTGCTTACCTCACAATACCTAACCCAACCTAACCTAACCATCACTGAATTCAGAGAATTCGACATTGCCAAAATATCCACAAAAAGTTCTTATCCTACCAAACCTCACCCATCTGAACCTAACCATCACCTAAATCAAAGAATTGGACATTAATAAAATATTCACAAAACGTGCTTACCTCACAATACCTAACCCAACCTAACCTAACCATCACCGAAGTCAGAGAATTCCACATTGGCAAAATATCCACAAAAAGTTCTTATCCTACATAACCTCACCCATCTGAACGTTACCATCACCGAAATCAAAGAATTGGACATTGCTTAAATATCCACAAAACGTGCTTACCTAGCAATACCTAACCCAACCTAACCTAACCATCACCGAAGTCAGAGAATTCAACATTGCCAAAATATCCAAAAAAAGGTCATACCCCACCAAACCTCACCCATCTGAACCTAACCATCACCGAAATCGAAGAATTAGACATTGCCAAAATATCCACAAAACGTGCATACCTCACAATACCAAACCCAACCTAACCTAACCATCACTGAATTCAGAGAATTCGACATTGCCAAAATATCCACAAAAAGTTCTTATCCTACCAAACCTCACCCATCTGAACCTAACCATCACCTAAATCAAAGAATTGGACATTAATAAAATATTCACAAAACGTGCTTACCTCACAATACCTAACCCAACCTAACCTAACCATCACCGAAGTCAGAGAATTCCACATTGGCAAAATATCCACAAAAAGTTCTTATCCTACCAAACCTCACCCATCTGAACCTTACCATCACCGAAATCAAAGAATTAAACATAGCAAAAATATCCACAAAACGTGCTTACCTCACAATACCTAACCCAACCTAACCTAACCATCACCGAAGTCAGAGAATTCGACATTGCCAAAATATCCACAAAAAGTTCTTATCCTACCAAACCTCACCCATCTGAACCTTACCATCACCGAAATCAAAGAATTAAACATAGCACAAATATCCACAAAACGTGCTTACCTCACAATACCTAACCCAAACTAACCTAACCATCACCGAAGTCAGAGAATTCCACATTGGCAAAATATCCACAAAAAGTTCTTATCCTACCAAACCTCACCCATCTGAACCTAACCATCACCTAAATCAAAGAATTGGACATTAATAAAATATCCACAAAACGTGCTTACCTCACAATACCTAACCCAACCTAACCTAACCATCACCGAAGTCAGAGAATTCCACATTGGCAAAATATCCACAAAAAGTTCTTATCCTACCAAACCTCACCCATCTGAACCTTACCATCACCGAAATCAAAGATTTAAATATAGCAAAAATATCCACAAAACGTGCTTACCTCACAATACCTAACCCAACCTAACCTAACCATCACCGAAGTCAGAGAATTCGACATTGCCAAAATATCCACAAAAAGTTCTTATCCTACCAAACCTCACCCATCTGAACCTTACCAACACCGAAATCAAAGAATTGAACATTGCAAAAATATCCACAAAACGTGCTTACCTCACAATACCTAAACCAACCTAACCTAACCATCACCGAAGTCAGAGATTTCGACATTGCCAAAATATCCACAAAAAGTTTTTTCCTACCAAACCTCACCCATATGAACCTAACCATCACCGAAATTAAAAAAGTGGACAATAATAAAATATTTACAAAACGTGCTTACCTCACAATACCTAACCCAACCTAACCTAACCATCACTGAATTCAGAGAATTCGACATTGCCAAAATATCCACAAAAAGTTCTTATCCTACCAAACCTCACCCA
Organism: Arctopsyche grandis; assembly: GCF_051622035.1. Taxonomy (NCBI): domain Eukaryota; kingdom Metazoa; phylum Arthropoda; class Insecta; order Trichoptera; family Hydropsychidae; genus Arctopsyche; species Arctopsyche grandis. The sequence goes on from NW_027518427.1 coordinate 145,781, forward strand.
TCTGAACCTAACCATCACCTAAATCAAAGAATTGGACATTAATAAAATATTCACAAAACGTGCTTACCTCACAATACCTAACCCAACCTAACCTAACCATCACCGAAGTCAGAGAATTCCACATTGGCAAAATATCCACAAAAAGTTCTTATCCTACCAAACCTCACCCATCTGAACCTTACCATCACCGAAATCAAAGAATTAAACATAGCAAAAATATCCACAAAACGTGCTTACCTCACAATACCTAACCCAACCTAACCTAACCATCACCGAAGTCAGAGAATTCGACATTGCCAAAATATCCACAAAAAGTTCTTATCCTACCAAACCTCACCCATCTGAACCTTACCAACACCGAAATCAAAGAATTGAACATTGCAAAAATATCCACAAAACGTGCTTACCTCACAATACCTAAACCAACCTAACCTAACCATCACCGAAGTCAGAGATTTCGACATTGCCAAAATATCCACAAAAAGTTTTTTCCTACCAAACCTCACCCATATGAACCTAACCATCACCGAAATTAAAAAATTGGACAATAATAAAATATTTACAAAACGTGCTTACCTCACAATACCTAACCCAACCTAACCTAACCATCACTGAAGTCAGAGAGTTCGACATTGCCAAAATATCCACAAAAAGTTCTTATCCTACCAAACCTCACCCATCTGAACCTTAGCATCACCGAAATCAAAGAATTTAACATTGCAAAAATATCTACAAAACGTGCTTACCTCACAATACCTAACCCAACATAACCTAACCATCACCGAAGTCAGAGAATTCGACATTGCCAAAATATCCACAAAAAGTTCTAATCCTACCAAACCTCACCCAACTGAACCTCATTTTCACCGAAATCAAAGAATTGGACATTGCTAAAATATCCACAAAACGTGCTTACTTCACAATACCTAACCCAACCTAACCTAACCATCACCGAAGTCAGAGAATTCCACATTGGCAAAATATCCACAAAAAGTTCTTATCCTACCAAACCTCACCCATCTGAACCTTACCATCACCGAAATCAAAGAATTAAACATAGCAAAAATATCCACAAAATGTGCTTACCTCACAATACCTAACCCAACCTAACCTAACCATCACCGAAGTCAGAGAATTCCACATTGGCAAAATATCCACAAAAAGTTCTTATCCTACCAAACCTCACCCATCTGAACCTTACCATCACCGAAATCAAAGAATTGGACATTATTAAAATATCCACAAAACGTGCCCACCTCACAATACCTAACCCAACCTAACCTAACCATCACCGAAGTCAGAGAATTCGACATTTCCAAAATATCCACAAAAAGTTCTTATCCTACCAAACCTCACCCATCTGAACATTACCATCACCGAAGTCAGAGAATTCCACATTGGCAAAATATCCACAAAAAGTTCTTATCCTACCAAACCTCACCCATCTGAACCTTACCATCACCGAAATCAAAGAATTAAACATAGCAAAAATATCCACAAAACGTGCTTACCTCACAATACCTAACCCAACCTAACCTAACCATCACCGAAGTCAGAGAATTCCACATTGGCAAAATATCCACAAAAAGTTCTTATCCTACCAAACCTCACCCATCTGAACCTTACCATCACCGAAATCAAAGAATTGGACATTATTAAAATATCCACAAAACGTGCCCACCTCACAATACCTAACCCAACCTAACCTAACCATCACCGAAGTCAGAGAATTCGACATTGCCAAAATATCCACAAAAAGTTCTAATCCTACCAAACCTCACCCAACTGAACCTCATTTTCACCGAAATCAAAGAATTGGACATTGCTAAAATATCCACAAAACGTGCTTACTTCACAATACCTAACCCAACCTAACCTAACCATCACTGAATTCAGAGAATTCGACATTGCCAAAATATCCACAAAAAGTTCTTATCCTACCAAACCTCACCCATCTGAACCTAATCATCACCGAAATCAAAGAATTGGACATTAATAAAATATCCACAAAACGTGCTTACCTCACAATACCTAACCTAATCTAACCTAACCATCACCGAAGTCAGAGCATTCGACATTGCCAAAATATCCACAAAAAGTTCTTATCATACCAAACCTCACCCATCTGAATCCAACCATCACGGAAACCAAAGAATTGGACATTGCGAAAATATCCACAAAACGTGTTTACCTCACAATACCTAACCCAACCTAACCTAACCATCACCGAAGTCAGAGAATTCGACATTGCTAAAATATCCACAAAAAGTTCTTATCCTACCAAACCTCACCCATCTGAACCTTACTATCACCGAAATCAAAGAATTAAACATAGCAAAAATATCCACAAAACGTGCTTACCTCACAATACCTAACCCAACCTAACCTAACCATCACCGAAGTCAGAGAATTCGACATTGCCAAAATATCCACAAAAAGTTCTTATCCTACCAAACCTCACCCATCTGAACCTAACCATCACCTAAATCAAAGAATTGGACATTAATAAAATATCCACAAAACGTGCTTACCTCACAATACCTAACCTAACCTAACCTAACCATCACCGAAGTCAGAGAATTCCACATTGGCAAAATATCCACAAAAAGTTCTTATCCTACCAAACCTCACCCATCTGAACCTTACCATCACCGAAATCAAAGAATTAAACATAGCAAAAATATCCACAAAACGTGCTTACCTCACAATACCTAACCCAACCTAACCTAACCATCACCGAAGTCAGAGAATTCGACATTGCCAAAATATCCACAAAAAGTTCTTATCCTACCAAACCTCACCCATCTGAACCTAACCATCACCTAAATCAAAGAATTGGACATTAATAAAATATCCACAAAACGTGCTTACCTCACAATACCTAACCCAACCTAACCTAACCATCACCGAAGTCAGAGAATTCCACATTGGCAAAATATCCACAAAAAGTTCTTATCCTACCAAACCTCACCCATCTGAACCTTACCATCACCGAAATCAAAGAATTAAACATGGCAAAAATATCCACAAAACGTGCTTACCTCACAATACCTAACCCAACCTAACCTAACCATCACCGAAGTCAGAGAATTCCACATTGGCAAAATATCCACAAAAAGTTCTTATCCTACCAAACCTCACCCATCTGAACATTACCATCACCGAAATCAAAGAATTAAACATAGCAAAAATATCCACAAAACGTGCTTACTTCACAATACCTAACCCAACCTAACCTAACCATCACCGAAGTCAGAGAATTCGACATTGCCAAAATATCCACAAAAAGTTCTTATCCTACCAAACCTCACCCATCTGAACCTTACCATCACCGAAATCAAAGAATTGAACAATGCAAAAATATCCACAAAACGTGCTTACCTCACAATACCTAACCCAACCTAACCTAACCATCACCGAAGTCAGAGAATTCCACATTGGCAAAATATCCACAAAAAGTTCTTATCCTACCAAACCTCACCCATCTGAACCTTACCATCACCGAAATCAAAGAATTAAACATAGCAAAAATATCCACAAAACGTGCTTACCTCACAATACCTAACCCAACCTAACCTAACCATCACCGAAGTCAGAGAATTCGACATAACCAAAATATCCACAAAACGTGCTTACCTCACAATACCTAACCCAACCTAACCTAACCATCACTGAAGTCAGAGAATTCGACATTGCCAAAATATCCTCAAAAAGTGCTTATCCTACCAAACCTCACCCATCTGAACCTAACCATCACCTAAATCAAAGAATTGGACATTAATAAAATATCCAAAAAACGTGCTTACCTCACAATACCTAACCCAACCTAACCTAACCATCACCGAAGTCAGAGAATTCGACATTGCCAAAATATCCACAAAAAGTTCTTATCCTACCAAACCTCACCCATCTGAACCTTACCATCACCGAAATCAAAGAATTAAACATTGCAAAAATATCCACAAAACGTGCTTACCTCACAATACCTAACTCAACATAACCTAACCATCACCGAAGTCAGAGAATTCGACATTGTCAAAATATCCACAAAAAGTTCTTATCCTACCAAACCTCACCCATCTGAACCTAACCTTCACCGAAATCAAAGAATTGGACATTGCTAAAATATCCACAAAACGTGCTTACTTCACAATACCTAACCCAACCTAACCTAACCATCACTGAATTCAGAGAATTCGACATTGCCAAAATATCCACAAAAAGTTCTTATCCTACCAAACCTCACCCATCTGAACCTAACCATCACCTAAATCAAAGAATTGGACATTAATAAAATATCCACAAAACGTGCTTACCTCACAATACCTAACCCAACCTAACCTAACCATCACCGAAGTCAGAGAATTCCACATTGGCAAAATATCCACAAAAAGTTCTTATCCTACCAAACCTCACCCATCTGAACCTTTCCATCACCGAAATCAAAGAATTGAACATTGCAAAAATATCCACAAAACGTGCTTACCTCACAATACCTAAACCAACCTAACCTAACCATCACCAAAGTCAGAGATTTCGACATTGCCAAAATATCCACAAAAAGTTTTTTCCTACCAAACCTCACCCATATGAACCTAACCTTCACCGAAATTAAAGAATTGGACATTAATAAAATATCCACAAAACGTGCTTACCTCACAATACCTAACCCAACCTAACCTAACCATCACCGAAGTCAGAGAATTCGACATTGCCAAAATATCCACAAAAAGTTCTTATCCTACATAACCTCACCCATCTGAACCTAACCATCACCGAAATCAAAGATTTGGACATTGCTAAAATATCCACAAAACGTGCTTACCTCACAATACCTAACCCAACCTAACCTAACCATCACCGAAGTCAGAGAATTCCACATTGGCAAAATATCCACAAAAAGTTCTTATCCTACCAAACCTCACCCATCTGAACCTTACCATCACCGAAATCAAAGAATTAAACATAGCAAAAATATCCACAAAACGTGCTTACCTCACAATACCTAACCCAACCTAACCTAACCATCACCGAAGTCAGAGAATTCGACATTGCCAAAATATCCACAAAACGTGCTTACCTCACAATACCTAACCCAACCTAACCTAACCATCACCGAAGTCAGAGAATTCGACATTGCCAAAATTTCCACAAAAAGTTCTTATCCTACCAAACCTCACCCATCTGAACCTTACCATCACCGAAATCAAAGAATTGAACATTGCAAAAATATCCACAAAACGTGCTTACCTCACAATACCTAACCCAACCTAACCTAACCATCACCGAAGTCAGAGAAATCCACATTGGCAAAATATCCACAAAAAGTTCTTATCCTACCAAACCTCACCCATCTGAACCTTACCATCACCGAAATCAAAGAATTTAACATAGCAAAAATATCCACAAAACGTGCTTACCTCACAATACCTAACCCAACCTAACCTAACCATCACCGAAGTCAGAGAATTCGACATTGCCAAAATATCCACAAAAAGTTCTTACCCTACCAAACCTCACCCATCTGAACCTTACCATCACCGAAATCAAAGATTTAAACATTGCAAAAATATCCACAAAACGTGCTTACCTCACAATACCTAACCCAACATAACCTAACCATGACCGAAGTCAGAGAATTCGACATTGCCAAAATATCCACAAAAAGTTCTTATCCTACCAAACCTCACCCATCTGAACCTTACCATCACCGAAATCAAAGAATTGAACATTGCAAAAATATCCACAAAACGTGCTTACCTCACAATACCTAACCCAACCTAACCTAACCATCACCGAAGTCAGAGAAATCCACATTGGCAAAATATCCACAAAAAGTTCTTATCCTACCAAACCTCACCCATCTGAACCTTACCATCACCGAAATCAAAGAATTAAACATAGCAAAAATATCCACAAAACGTGCTTACCTCACAATACCTAACCCAACCTAACCTAACCATCACCGAAGTCAGAGAATTCGACATTGCCAAAATATCCACAAAAAGTTCTTATCCTACCAAACCTCACCCATCTGAACCTTACCATCACCGAAATCAAAGAATTGAACATTGCAAAAATATCCACAAAACGTGCTTACCTCACAATACCTAAACCAACCTAACCTAACCATCACCGAAGTCAGAGAATTCCACATTGGCAAAATATCCACAAAAAGTTCTTATCCTACCAAACCTCACCCATCTGAACCTAACCATCACCGAAATCAAAGAATTAAACATAGCAAAAATATCCACAAAACGTGCTTACCTCACAATACCTAACCCAACCTAACCTAACCATCACCGAAGTCAGAGAATTCGACATTGCCAAAATATCCACAAAAAGTTCTTATCCTACCAAACCTCACCCATCTGAACCTTACCATCACCGAAATCAAAGAATTGAACATTGCAAAAATATCCACAAAACGTGCTTACCTCACAATACCTAAACCAACCTAACCTTACCATCACCGAAGTCAGAGATTTCGACATTGCCAAAATATCCACAAAAAGTTTTTTCCTACCAAACCTCACCCATATGAACCTAACCTTCACCGAAATTAAAGAATTGGACATTAATAAAATATCCACAAAACGTGCTTACCTCACAATACCTAACCCAACCTAACCTAACCATCACCGAAGTCAGAGAATTCGACATTGCCAAAATATCCACAAAAAGTTCTTATCCTACCAAACCTCACCCATCTGAACCTTACCATCACCGAAATCAAAGAATTAAACATAGCAAAAATATCCACAAAACGTGCTTACCTCACAATACCTAACCCAACCTAACCTAACCATCACCGAAGTCAGAGAATTCCACATTGGCAAAATATCCACAAAAAGTTCTTATCCTACCAAACCTCACCCATCTGAACCTTACCATCACCGAAATCAAAGAATTAAACATAGCAAAAATATCCACAAAACGTGCTTACCTCACAATACCTAACCCAACCTAACCTAACCATCACCGAATTCAGAGAATTCCACATTGGCAAAATATCCACAAAAAGTTCTTATCCTACCAAACCTCACCCATCTGAACCTTACCATCACCGAAATCAAAGAATTGGACATTATTAAAATATCCACAAACCGTGCCCACCTCACAATACCTAACCCAACCTAACCTAACCATCACCGAAGTCAGAGAATTCGACATTTCCAAAATATCCACAAAAAGTTCTTATCCTACTAAACCTCACCCATCTGAACCTAACCATCACCTAAATCAAAGAATTGGACATTAATAAAATATCCACAAAACGTGCTTACCTCACAATACCTAACCCAACCTAACCTAACCATCACCGAAGTCAGAGAATTCCACATTGGCAAAATATCCACAAAAAGTTCTTATCCTACCAAACCTCACCCATCTGAACCTTACCATCACCGAAATCAAAGAATTAAACATAGCAAAAATATCCACAAAACGTGCTTACCTCACAATACCTAACCCAACCTAACCTAACCATCACCGAAGTCAGAGAATTCCACATTGGCAAAATATCCACAAAAAGTTCTTATCCTACCAAACCTCACCCATCTGAACCTTACCATCACCGAAATCAAAGAATTGGACATTATTAAAATATCCACAAAACGTGCCCACCTCACAATACCTAACCCAACCTAACCTAACCATCTCCGAAGTCAGAGAATTCGACATTTCCAAAATATCCACAAAAAGTTCTTATCCTACCAAACCTCACCCATCTGAACCTTACCATCACCGAAATCAAAGAATTAAACATAGCACAAATATCCACAAAACGTGCTTACCTCACAATACCTAACCCAAACTAACCTAACCATCACCGAAGTCAGAGAATTCGACATTGCCAAAATATCCACAAAAAGTTCTTATCCTACCAAACCTCACCCATCTGAACCTAACCATCACCTAAATCAAAGAATTGGACATTAATAAAATATCCACAAAACGTGCTTACCTCACAATACCTAACCCAACCTAACCTAACCATCACAGAAGTCAGAGAATTCCACATTGGCAAAATATCCACAAAAAGTTCTTATCCTACCAAACCTCACCAATCTGAACCTTACCATCACCGAAATCAAAGAATTAAATATAGCAAAAATATCCACAAAACGTGCTTACCTCACAATACCTAACCCAACCTAACCTAACCATCACCAAAGTCAGAGAATTCGACATTGCCAAAATATCCACAAAAAGTTCTTATCCTACCAAACCTCACCCATCTGAACCTTACCAACACCGAAATCAAAGAATTAAACATTGCAAAAATATCCACAAAACGTGCTTACCTCACAATACCTAAATCAACCTAACCTAACCATCACCGAAGTCAGAGATTTCGACATTGCCAAAATATCAACAAAAAGTTTTTTCCTACCAAACCTCACCCATCTGAACCTTAGCATCACCGAAATCAAAGAATTGAACATTGCAAAAATATCTACAAAACGTGCTTACCTCACAATACCTAACCCAACATAACCTAACCATCACCGAAGTCAGAGAATTCGACATTGCCAAAATATCCACAAAAAGTTCTTATCCTACCAAACCTCACCCAACTGAACCTCATTTTCACCGAAATCAAAGAATTGGACATTGCTAAAATATCCACAAAACGTGCTTACTTCACAATACCTAACCCAACCTAACCTAACCATCACTGAATTCAGAGAATTCGACATTGCCAAAATATCCACAAAAAGTTCTTATCCTACCAAACCTCACCCATCTGAACCTTACCATCACCTAAATCAAAGAATTAAACATAGCAAAAATATCCACAAAACGTGCTTACCTCACACTACCTAACCCAACCTAACCTAACCATCACCGAAGTCAGAGAATTCCACATTGGCAAAATATCCACAAAAAGTTCTTATCCTACCAAACCTCACCCATCTGAACCTTACCATCACCGAAATCAAAGAATTGGACATTATTAAAATATCCACAAAACGTGCCCACCTCACAATACCTAACCCAACCTAACCTAACCATCACCGAAGTCAGAGAATTCGACATTTCCAAAATATCCACAAAAAGTTCTTATCCTACCAAACCTCACCCATCTGAACCTAATCATCACCGAAATCAAAGAATTGGACATTAATAAAATATCCACAAAACGTGCTTACCTCACAATACCTAACCTAATCTAACCTAACCATCACCGAAGTCAGAGAATTCGACATTGCTAAAATATCCACAAAAAGTTCTTATCCTACCAAACCTCACCCATCTGAACCTTACCATCACCGAAATCAAAGAATTGGACATTATTAAAATATCCACAAAACGTGCCCACCTCACAATACCTAACCCAACCTAACCTAACCATCACCGAAGTCAGAGAATTCGACATTTCCAAAATATCCACAAAAAGTTCTTATCCTACCAAACCTCACCCATCTGAACCTAACCATCACCTAAATCAAAGAATTGGACATAAATAAAATATCCACAAAACGTGCTTACCTCACAATACCTAACCCAACCTAACCTAACCATCACCGAAGTCAGAGAATTCCACATTGGCAAAATATCCACAAAAAGTTCTTATCCTACCAAACCTCACCCATCTGAACCTTACCATCACCTAAATCAAAGAATTAAACATAGCAAAAATATCCACAAAACGTGCTCACCTCACACTACCTAACCCAACCTAACCTAACCATCACCGAAGTCAGAGAATTCCACATTGGCAAAATATCCACAAAAAGTTCTTATCCTACCAAACCTCACCCATCTGAACCTTACCATCACCGAAATCAAAGAATTGGACATTATTAAAATATCCACAAAACGTGCCCACCTCACAATACCTAACCCAACCTAACCTAACCATCACCGAAGTCAGAGAATTCGACATTTCCAAAATATCCACAAAAAGTTCTTATCCTACCAAACCTCACCCATCTGAACCTAATCATCACCGAAATCAAAGAATTGGACATTAATAAAATATCCACAAAACGTGCTTACCTCACAATACCTAACCTAATCTAACCTAACCATCACCGAAGTCAGAGAATTCGACATTGCTAAAATATCCACAAAAAGTTCTTATCCTACCAAACCTCACCCATCTGAACCTTACTATCACCGAAATCAAAGAATTAAACATAGCAAAAATATCCACAAAACGTGCTTACCTCACAATACCTAACCCAACCTAACCTAACCATCACCGAAGTCAGAGAATTCGACATTGCCAAAATATCCACAAAAAGTTCTTATCCTACCAAACCTCACCCATCTGAACCTTACCAACACCGAAATCAAAGAATTGAACATTGCAAAAATATCCACAAAACGTGCTTACCTCACAATACCTAAACCAACCTAACCTAACCATCACCGAAGTCAGAGATTTCGACATTGCCAAAATATCCACAAAAAGTTTTTTCCTACCAAACCTCACCCATATGAACCTAACCATCACCGAAATTAAAAAATTGGACAATAATAAAATATTTACAAAACGTGCTTACCTCACAATACCTAACCCAACCTAACCTAACCATCACTGAAGTCAGAGAGTTCGACATTGCCAAAATATCCACAAAAAGTTCTTATCCTACCAAACCTCACCCATCTGAACCTTAGCATCACCGAAATCAAAGAATTGAACATTGCAAAAATATCTACAAAACGTGCTTACCTCACAATACCTAACCCAACATAACCTAACCATCACCGAAGTCAGAGAATTCGACATTGCCAAAATATCCACAAAAAGTTCTAATCCTACCAAACCTCACCCAACTGAACCTCATTTTCACCGAAATCAAAGAATTGGACATTGCTAAAATATCCACAAAACGTGCTTACTTCACAATACCTAACCCAACCTAACCTAACCATCACTGAATTCAGAGAATTCGACATTGCCAAAATATCCACAAAAAGTTCTTATCCTACCAAACCTCACCCATCTGAACCTAACCATCACCTAAATCAAAGAATTGGACATTAATAAAATATCCACAAAACGTGCTTACCTCACAATACCTAACCCAACCTAACCTAACCATCACCGAAGTCAGAGAATTCCACATTGGCAAAATATCCACAAAAAGTTCTTATCCTACCAAAACCTCACCCATCTGAACCTTACCATCACCGAAATCAAAGAATTGGACATTATTAAAATATCCACAAAACGTGCCCACCTCACAATACCTAACCCAACCTAACCTAACCATCACCGAAGTCAGAGAATTCGACATTTCCAAAATATCCACAAAAAGTTCTTATCCTACCAAACCTCACCCATCTGAACCTAACCATCACCTAAATCAAAGAATTGGACATTAATAAAATATCCACAAAACGTGCTTACCTCACAATACCTAACCCAACCTAACCTAACCATCACCGAAGTCAGAGAATTCCACATTGGCAAAATATCCACAAAAAGTTCTTATCCTACCAAACCTCACCCATCTGAACCTTACCATCACCGAAATCAAAGAATTAAACATAGCAAAAATATCCACAAAACGTGCTTACCTCACAATACCTAACCCAACCTAACCTAACCATCACCGAAGTCAGAGAATTCCACATTGGCAAAATATCCACAAAAAGTTCTTATCCTACCAAACCTCACCCATCTGAACCTTACCATCACCGAAATCAAAGAATTGGACATTATTAAAATATCCACAAAACGTGCCCACCTCACAATACCTAACCCAACCTAACCTAACCATCACCGAAGTCAGAGAATTCGACATTTCCAAAATATCCACAAAAAGTTCTTATCCTACCAAACCTCACCCATCTGAACCTAATCATCACCGAAATCAAAGAATTGGACATTAATAAAATATCCACAAAACGTGCTTACCTCACAATACCTAACCTAATCTAACCTAACCATCACCGAAGTCAGAGAATTCGACATTGCCAAAATATCCACAAAAAGTTCTTATCATACCAAACCTCACCCATCTGAATCCAACCATCACGGAAACCAAAGAATTGGACATTGCGAAAATATCCACAAAACGTGTTTACCTCACAATACCTAACCCAACCTAACCTAACCATCACCGAAGTCAGAGAATTCGACATTGCTAAAATATCCACAAAAAGTTCTTATCCTACCAAACCTCACCCATCTGAACGTTACCATCACCGAAATCAAAGAATTGGACATTGCTTAAATATCCACAAAACGTGCTTACCTAGCAATACCTAACCCAACCTAACCTAACCATCACCGAAGTCAGAGAATTCAACATTGCCAAAATATCCAAAAAAAGGTCATACCCCACCAAACCTCACCCATCTGAACCTAACCATCACCGAAATCGAAGATATAGACATTGCCAAAATATCCACAAAACGTGCATACCTCACAATACCAAACCCAACCTAACCTAACCATCACTGAATTCAGAGAATTCGACATTGCCAAAATATCCACAAAAAGTTCTTATCCTACCAAACCTCACCCATCTGAACCTAACCATCACCTAAATCAAAGAATTGGACATTAATAAAATATTCACAAAACGTGCTTACCTCACAATACCTAACCCAACCTAACCTAACCATCACCGAAGTCAGAGAATTCCACATTGGCAAAATATCCACAAAAAGTTCTTATCCTACCAAACCTCACCCATCTGAACCTTACCATCACCGAAATCAAAGAATTAAACATAGCAAAAATATCCACAAAACGTGCTTACCTCACAATACCTAACCCAACCTAACCTAACCATCACCGAAGTCAGAGAATTCGACATTGCCAAAATATCCACAAAAAGTTCTTATCCTACCAAACCTCACCCATCTGAACCTTACCATCACCGAAATCAAAGAATTAAACATAGCAAAAATATCCACAAAACGTGCTTACCTCACAATACCTAACCCAACCTAACCTAACCATCACCGAAGTCAGAGAATTCCACATTGGCAAAATATCCACAAAAAGTTCTTATCCTACCAAACCTCACCCATCTGAACATTACCATCACCGAAATCAAAGAATTAAACATAGCAAAAATATCCACAAAACGTGCTTACCTCACAATACCTAACCCAACCTAACCTAACCATCACCGAAGTCAGAGAATTCCACATTGGCAAAATATCCACAAAAAGTTCTTATCCTACCAAACCTCACCCATCTGAACCTTACCATCACCGAAATCAAAGAATTGGACATTATAAAAATATCCACAAAACGTGCCCACCTCACAATACCTAACCCAACCTAACCTAACCATCACCGAAGTCAGAGAATTCGACATTTCCAAAATATCCACAAAAAGTTCTTATCCTACTAAACCTCACCCATCTGAACCTAACCATCACCTAAATCAAAGAATTGGACATTAATAAAATATCCACAAAACGTGCTTACCTCACAATACCTAACCCAACCTAACCTAACCATCACCAAAGTCAGAGAATTCCACATTGGCAAAATATCCACAAAAAGTTCTTATCCTACCAAACCTCACCCATCTGAACCTTACCATCACCGAAATCAAAGAATTAAACATAGCAAAAATATCCACAAAACGTGCTTACCTCACAATACCTAACCCAACCTAACCTAACCATCACCGAAGTCAGAGAATTCCACATTGGCAAAATATCCACAAAAAGTTCTTATCCTACCAAACCTCACCCATCTGAACCTTACCATCACCGAAATCAAAGAATTGGACATTATTAAAATATCCACAAAACGTGCCACCTCACAATACCTAACCCAAACTAACCTAACCATCACCGAAGTCAGAGAATTCGACATTGCCAAAATATCCACAAAAAGTTCTTATCCTACCAAACCTCACCCATCTGAACCTAACCATCACCTAAATCAAAGAATTGGACATTAATAAAATATCCACAAAACGTGCTTACCTCACAATACCTAACCCAACCTAACCTAACCATCACCGAAGTCAGAGAATTCCACATTGGCAAAATATCCACAAAAAGTTCTTATCCTACCAAACCTCACCAATCTGAACCTTACCATCACCGAAATCAAAGAATTAAATATAGCAAAAATATCCACAAAACGTGCTTACCTCACAATACCTAACCCAACCTAACCTAACCATCACCGAAGTCAGAGAATTCGACATTGCCAAAATATCCACAAAAAGTTCTTATCCTACCAAACCTCACCCATCTGAACCTTACCAACACCGAAATCAAAGAATTGAACATTGCAAAAATATCCACAAAACGTGCTTACCTCACAATACCTAAATCAACCTAACCTAACCATCACCGAAGTCAGAGATTTCGACATTGCCAAAATATCCACAAAAAGTTTTTTCCTACCAAACCTCACCCATCTGAACCTTAGCATCACCGAAATCAAAGAATTGAACAATGCAAAAATATCTACAAAACGTGCTTACCTCACAATACCTAACCCAACATAACCTAACCATCACCGAAGTCAGAGAATTCGACATTGCCAAAATATCCACAAAAAGTTCTTATCCTACCAAACCTCACCCAACTGAACCTCATTTTCACCGAAATCAAAGAATTGGACATTGCTAAAATATCCACAAAACGTGCTTACTTCACAATACCTAACCCAACCTAACCTAACCATCACTGAATTCAGAGAATTCGACATTGCCAAAATATCCACAAAAAGTTCTTATCCTACCAAACCTCACCCATCTGAACCTAACCATCACCTAAATCAAAGAATTGGACATAAATAAAATATCCACAAAACGTGCTTACCTCACAATACCTAACCTAACCTAACCTAACCATCACCGAAGTCAGAGAATTCCACATTGGCAAAATATCCACAAAAAGTTCTTATCCTACCAAACCTCACCCATCTGAACCTTACCATCACCTAAATCAAAGAATTAAACGTAGCAAAAATATCCACAAAACGTGCTTACCTCACACTACCTAACCCAACCTAACCTAACCATCACCGAAGTCAGAGAATTCCACATTGGCAAAATATCCACAAAAAGTTCTTATCCTACCAAACCTCACCCATCTGAACCTTACCATCACCGAAATCAAAGAATTGGACATTATTAAAATATCCACAAAACGTGCCCACCTCACAATACCTAACCCAACCTAACCTAACCATCACCGAAGTCAGAGAATTCGACATTTCCAAAATATCCACAAAAAGTTCTTATCCTACCAAACCTCACCCATCTGAACCTAAACATCACCGAAATCAAAGAATTGGACATTAATAAAATATCCACAAAACGTGCTTACCTCACAATACCTAACCTAATCTAACCTAACCATCACCGAAGTCAGAGAATTCGACATTGCTAAAATATCCACAAAAAGTTCTTATCCTACCAAACCTCACCCATCTGAACCTTACTATCACCGAAATCAAAGAATTAAACATAGCAAAAATATCCACAAAACGTGCTTACCTCACAATACCTAACCCAACCTAACCTAACCATCACCGAAGTCAGAGAATTCGACATTGCCAAAATATCCACAAAAAGTTCTTATCCTACCAAACCTCACCCATCTGAACCTAACCATCACCTAAATCAAAGAATTGGACATTAATAAAATATCCACAAAACGTGCTTACCTCACAATACCTAACCTAACCTAACCTAACCATCACCGAAGTCAGAGAATTCCACATTGGCAAAATATCCACAAAAAGTTCTTATCCTACCAAACCTCACCCATCTGAACCTTACCATCACCGAAATCAAAGAATTAAACATAGCAAAAATATCCACAAAACGTGCTTACCTCACAATACCTAACCCAACCTAACCTAACCATCACCGAAGTCAGAGAATTCGACATTGCCAAAATATCCACAAAAAGTTCTTATCCTACCAAACCTCACCCATCTGAACCTAACCATCACCTAAATCAAAGAATTGGACATTAATAAAATATCCACAAAACGTGCTTACCTCACAATACCTAACCCAACCTAACCTAACCATCACCGAAGTCAGAGAATTCCACATTGGCAAAATATCCACAAAAAGTTCTTATCCTACCAAACCTCACCCATCTGAACCTTACCATCACCGAAATCAAAGAATTAAACATAGCAAAAATATCCACAAAACGTGCTTACCTCACAATACCTAACCCAACCTAACCTAACCATCACCGAAGTCAGAGAATTCCACATTGGCAAAATATCCACAAAAAGTTCTTATCCTACCAAACCTCACCCATCTGAACCTTACCATCACCGAAATCAAAGAATTAAACAGCAAAAATATCCACAAAGCGTGTTTACCTCACAATACCTAACCCAACCTAACCTAACCATCACCGAAGTCAGAGAATTCGACATTGCCAAAATATCCACAAAAAGTTCTTATCCTACCAAACCTCACCCATCTGAACCTTACCAACACCGAAATCAAAGAATTGAACATTTCAAAAATATCCACAAAACGTGCTTACCTCACAATACCTAAACCAACCTAACCTAACCATCACCGAAGTCAGAGATTTCGACATTGCCAAAATATCCACAAAAAGTTTTTTCCTACCAAACCTCACCCATATGAACCTAACCTTCACCGAAATTAAAGAATTGGACATTAATAAAATATCCACAAAACGTGCTTACCTCACAATACCTAACCCAACCTAACCTAACCATCACCGAAGTCAGAGAATTCGACATTGCCAAAATATCCACAAAAAGTTCTTATCCTACATAACCTCACCCATCTGAACCTAACCATCACCGAAATCAAAGATTTGGACATTGCTAAAATATCCACAAAACGTGCTTACCTCACAATACCTAACCCAACCTAACCTAACCATCACCGAAGTCAGAGATTTCGACATTGCCAAAATATCCACAAAAAGTTCTTATCCTACCAAACCTCACCCATCTGAACCTTACCATCACCGAAATCAAAGAATTGAACATTGCAGAAATATCCACAAAACGTGCTCTCCTCACAATACCTAACCCAACCTAACCTAACCATCACCATAGTCAGAGAATTCGACATTGCCAAAATATCCACAAAAAGTTCTTATCCTACCAAACCTCACCCATCTGAACCTAACCATCACCGAAATTAAAAAATTGGACAATAATAAAATATTTACAAAACGTGCTTACCTCACAATACCTAACCCAACCTAACCTAACCATCACTGAAGTCAGAGAGTTCGACATTGCCAAAATATCCACAAAAAGTTCTTATCCTACCAAACCTCACCCATCTGAACCTTAGCATCACCGAAATCAAAGAATTGAACATTGCAAAAATATCTACAAAACGTGCTTACCTCACAATACCTAACCCAACATAACCTAACCATCACCGAAGTCAGAGAATTCGACATTGCCAAAATATCCACAAAAATTTCTAATCCTACCAAACCTCACCCAACTGAACCTCATTTTCACCGAAATCAAAGAATTGGACATTGCTAAAATATCCACAAAACGTGCTTACTTCACAATACCTAACCCAACCTAACCTAACCATCACCGAAGTCAGAGAATTCGACATTGCCAAAATATCCACAAAAAGTTCTTATCCTACATAACCTCACCCATCTGAACCTAACCATCACCGAAATCAAAGATTTGGACATTGCTAAAATATCCACAAAACGTGCTTACCTCACAATACCTAAACCAACCTAACCTAACCATCACCGAAGTCAGAGATTTCGACATTGCCAAAATATCCACAAAAA
This sequence comes from Arctopsyche grandis, assembly GCF_051622035.1. Classification (NCBI taxonomy): domain Eukaryota; kingdom Metazoa; phylum Arthropoda; class Insecta; order Trichoptera; family Hydropsychidae; genus Arctopsyche; species Arctopsyche grandis. Next base: position 163,511 of record NW_027518427.1, read on the forward strand.
GTTCTTATCCTACAAAACCTCACCCATCTGAACCTCACCATCACCGAAATCAAAGAATTGAACATTGCAGAAATATCCACAAAACGTGCTTACCTCACAATACCTAACCCAACCTAACCTAACCATCACCATAGTCAGAGAATTCGACATTGCCAAAATATCCACAAAAAGTTCTTATCCTACCAAACCTCACCCATCTGAACCTAACCATCACCGAAATTAAAAAATTGGACAATAATAAAATATTTACAAAACGTGCTTACCTCACAATACCTAACCTAACCTAACCTAACCATCACCGAAGTCAGAGAATTCGACATTTCCAAAATATCCACAAAAAGTTCTTATCCTACCAAACCTCACCCATCTGAATCCAACCATCACGGAAACCAAAGAATTGGACATTGCGAAAATATCCACAAAACGTGCTTACCTCACAATACCTAACCCAACCTAACCTAACCATCACCGAAGTCAGAGAATTCGACATTGCCAAAATATCCACAAAAAGTTCTTATCCTACCAAACCTCACCCATCTGAACCTTACCATCACCGAAATCAAAGAATTGAACATTGCAGAAATATCCACAAAACGTGCTTACCTCACAATACCTAACCCAACCTAACCTAACCATCACCATAGTCAGAGAATTCGACATTGCCAAAATATCCACAAAAAGTTCTTATCCTACCAAACCTCACCCATCTGAACCTAACCATCACCGAAATTAAAAAATTGGACAATAATAAAATATTTACAAAACGTGCTTACCTCACAATACCTAACCTAACCTAACCTAACCATCACCGAAGTCAGAGAATTCGACATTTCCAAAATATCCACAAAAAGTTCTTATCCTACCAAACCTCACCCATCTGAATCCAACCATCACGGAAACCAAAGAATTGGACATTGCGAAAATATCCACAAAACGTGCTTACCTCACAATACCTAACCCAACCTAACCTAACCATCACCGAAGTCAGAGAATTCGACATTGCCAAAATATCCACAAAAAGTTCTTACCCTACATAACCTCACCCATCTGAACGTTACCATCACCGAAATCAAAGAATTGGACATTGCTTAAATATCCACAAAACGTGCTTACCTAGCAATACCTAACCCAACCTAACCTAACCATCACCGAAGTCAGAGAATTCAACATTGCCAAAATATCCAAAAAAAGGTCATACCCCACCAAACCTCACCCATCTGAACCTAACCATCACCGAAATCGAAGAATTAGACATTGCCAAAATATCCACAAAACGTGCATACCTCACAATACCAAACCCAACCTAACCTAACCATCACTGAATTCAGAGAATTCGACATTGCCAAAATATCCACAAAAAGTTCTTATCCTACCAAACCTCACCCATCTGAACCTAACCATCACCTAAATCAAAGAATTGGACATTAATAAAATATTCACAAAACGTGCTTACCTCACAATACCTAACCCAACCTAACCTAACCATCACCAAAGTCAGAGAATTCCACATTGGCAAAATATCCACAAAAAGTTCTTATCCTACCAAACCTCACCCATCTGAACCTTACCATCACCGAAATCAAAGAATTAAACATAGCAAAAATATCCACAAAACGTGCTTACCTCACAATACCTAACCCAACCTAACCTAACCATCACCGAAGTCAGAGAATTCCACATTGGCAAAATATCCACAAAAAGTTCTTATCCTACCAAACCTCACCCATCTGAACCTTACCATCACCGAAATCAAAAAATTAAACATAGCAAAAATATCCACAAAACGTGCTTACCTCACAATACCTGACCTAACCTAACCTAACCATCACCGAAGTCAGAGAATTCGACATTGCCAAAATATCCACAAAAAGTTCTTATCCTACCAAACCTCACCCATCTGAACCTTACCATCACCGAAATCAAAGAATTGGACATTATTAAAATATCCACAAAACGTGCCCACCTCACAATACCTAACCCAACCTAACCTAACCATCACCGAAGTCAGAGAATTCGACATTTCCAAAATATCCACAAAAAGTTCTTATCCTACCAAACCTCACCCATCTGAATCCAACCATCACGGAAACCAAAGAATTGGACATTGCGAAAATATCCACAAAACGTGCTTACCTCACAAAACCTAACCCAACCTAACCTAACCATCACCGAAGTCAGAGAATTCGACATTGCCAAAATATCCACAAAAAGTTCTTATCCTACATAACCTCACCCATCTGAACGTTACCATCACCGAAATCAAAGAATTGGACATTGCTTAAATATCCACAAAACGTGCTTACCTAGCAATACCTAACCCAACCTAACCTAACCATCACCGAAGTCAGAGAATTTAACATTGCCAAAATATCCAAAAAAAGGTCATACCCCACCAAACCTCACCCATCTGAACCTAACCATCACCGAAATCGAAGAATTAGACATTGCCAAAATATCCACAAAACGTGCATACCTCACAATACCAAACCCAACCTAACCTAACCATCACTGAATTCAGAGAATTCGACATTGCCAAAATATCCACAAAAAGTTCTTATCCTACCAAACCTCACCCATCTGAACCTAACCATCACCTAAATCAAAGAATTGGACATTAATAAAATATTCACAAAACGTGCTTACCTCACAATACCTAACCCAACCTAACCTAACCATCACCAAAGTCAGAGAATTCCACATTGGCAAAATATCCACAAAAAGTTCTTATCCTACCAAACCTCACCCATCTGAACCTTACCATCACCGAAATCAAAGAATTAAACATAGCAAAAATATCCACAAAACGTGCTTACCTCACAATACCTAACCCAACCTAACCTAACCATCACCGAAGTCAGAGAATTCCACATTGGCAAAATATCCACAAAAAGTTCTTATCCTACCAAACCTCACCCATCTGAACCTTACCATCACCGAAATCAAAGAATTAAACATAGCACAAATATCCACAAAACGTGCTTACCTCACAATACCTAACCCAAACTAACCTAACCATCACCGAAGTCAGAGAATTCGACATTGCCAAAATATCCACAAAAAGTTCTTATCCTACCAAACCTCACCCATCTGAACCTAACCATCACCTAAATCAAAGAATTGGACATTAATTAAATATCCACAAAACGTGCTTACCTCACAATACCTAACCCAACCTAACCTAACCATCACCGAAGTCAGAGAATTCCACATTGGCAAAATATCCACAAAAAGTTCTTATCCTACCAAACCTCACCCATCTGAACATTACCATCACCGAAATCAAAGAATTAAATATAGCAAAAATATCCACAAAACGTGCTTACCTCACAATACCTAACCCAACCTAACCTAACCATCACCGAAGTCAGAGAATTCGACATTGCCAAAATATCCACAAAAAGTTCTTATCCTACCAAACCTCACCCATCTGAACCTTACCAACACCGAAATCAAAGAATTGAACATTGCAAAAATATCCACAAAACGTGCTTACCTCACAATACCTAAACCAACCTAACCTAACCATCACCGAAGTCAGAGATTTCGACATTGCCAAAATATCCACAAAAAGTTTTTTCCTACCAAACCTCACCCATATGAACCTAACCATCACCGAAATTAAAAAATTGGACAATAATAAAATATTTACAAAACGTGCTTACCTCACAATACCTAACCCAACCTAACCTAACCATCACTGAAGTCAGAGTGTTCGACATTGCCAAAATATCCACAAAAAGTTCTTATCCTACCAAACCTCACCCATCTGAACCTTAGCATCACCGAAATCAAAGAATTTAACATTGCAAAAATATCTACAAAACGTGCTTACCTCACAATACCTAACCCAACATAACCTAACCATCACCGAAGTCAGAGAATTCGACATTGCCAAAATATCCACAAAAAGTTCTAATCCTACCAAACCTCACCCAACTGAACCTCATTTTCACCGAAATCAAAGAATTGGACATTGCTAAAATATCCACAAAACGTGCTTACTTCACAATACCTAACCCAACCTAACCTAACCATCACTGAATTCAGAGAATTCGACATTGCCAAAATATCCACAAAAAGTTCTTATCCTACCAAACCTCACCCATCTGAACCTAACCATCACCTAAATCAAAGAATTGGACATTAATAAAATATCCACAAAACGTGCTTACCTCACAATACCTAACCCAACCTAACCTAACCATCACCGAAGTCAGAGAATTCCACATTGGCAAAATATCCACAAAAAGTTCTTATCCTACCAAACCTCACCCATCTGAACCTTACCATCACCGAAATCAAAGAATTAAACATAGCAAAAATATCCACAAAACGTGCTTACCTCACAATACCTAACCCAACCTAACCTAACCATCACCGAAGTCAGAGAATTCCACATTGGCAAAATATCCACAAAAAAATCTTATCCTACCAAACCTCACCCATCTGAACCTTACCATCACCGAAATCAAAGAATTGGACATTATTAAAATATCCACAAAACGTGCCCACCTCACAATACCTAACCCAACCTAACCTAACCATCACCGAAGTCAGATAATTCGACATTTCCAAAATATCCACAAAAAGTTCTTATCCTACCAAACCTCACCCATCTGAACCTAATCATCACCGAAATCAAAGAATTGGACATTAATAAAATATCCACAAAACGTGCTTACCTCACAATACCTAACCTAATCTAACCTAACCATCACCGAAGTCAGAGAATTCGACATTGCCAAAATATCCACAAAAAGTTCTTATCATACCAAACCTCACCCATCTGAATCCAACCATCACGGAAACCAAAGAATTGGACATTGCGAAAATATCCACAAAACGTGTTTACCTCACAATACCTAACCCAACCTAACCTAACCATCACCGAAGTCAGAGAATTCGACATTGCTAAAATATCCACAAAAAGTTCTTATCCTACCAAACCTCACCCATCTGAACCTTACTATCACCGAAATCAAGGAATTAAACATAGCAAAAATATCCACAAAACGTGCTTACCTCACAATACCTAACCCAACCTAACCTAACCATCACCGAAGTCAGAGAATTCGACATTGCCAAAATATCCACAAAAAGTTCTTATCCTACCAAACCTCACCCATCTGAACCTAACCATCACCTAAATCAAAGAATTGGACATTAATAAAATATCCACAAAACGTGCTTACCTCACAATACCTAACCTAACCTAACCTAACCATCACCGAAGTCAGAGAATTCCACATTGGCAAAATATCCACAAAAAGTTCTTATCCTACCAAACCTCACCCATCTGAACCTTACCATCACCGAAATCAAAGAATTAAACATAGCAAAAATATCCACAAAACGTGCTTACCTCACAATACCTAACCCAACCTAACCTAACCATCACCGAAGTCAGAGAATTCGACATTGCCAAAATATCCACAAAAAGTTCTTATCCTACCAAACCTCACCCATCTGAACCTAACCATCACCTAAATCAAAGAATTGGACATTAATAAAATATCCACAAAACGTGCTTACCTCACAATACCTAACCCAACCTAACCTAACCATCACCGAAGTCAGAGAATTCCACATTGGCAAAATATCCACAAAAAGTTCTTATCCTACCAAACCTCACCCATCTGAACATTACCATCACCGAAATCAAAGAATTAAACATAGCAAAAATATCCACAAAACGTGCTTACTTCACAATACCTAACCCAACCTAACCTAACCATCACCGAAGTCAGAGAATTCGACATTGCCAAAATATCCACAAAAAGTTCTTATCCTACCAAACCTCACCCATCTGAACCTTACCATCACCGAAATCAAAGAATTAAACATAGCAAAAATATCCACAAAACGTGCTTACCTCACAATACCTAACCCAACCTAACCTAACCATCACCGAAGTCAGAGAATTCCACATTGGCAAAATATCCACAAAAAGTTCTTATCCTACCAAACCTCACCCATCTGAACATTACCATCACCGAAATCAAAGAATTAAACATAGCAAAAATATCCACAAAACGTGCTTACTTCACAATACCTAACCCAACCTAACCTAACCATCACCGAAGTCAGAGAATTCGACATTGCCAAAATATCCACAAAAAGTTCTTATCCTACCAAACCTCACCCATCTGAACCTTACCATCACCGAAATCAAAGAATTAAACATAGCAAAAATATCCACAAAACGTGCTTACCTCACAATACCTAACCCAACCTAACCTAACCATCACCGAAGTCAGAGAATTCGACATTGCCAAAATATCCACAAAAAGTTCTTATCCTACCAAACCTCACCCATCTGAACCTTACCATCACCGAAATCAAAGAATTGAACAATGCAAAAATATCCACAAAACGTGCTTACCTCACAATACCTAACCCAACCTAACCTAACCATCACCGAAGTCAGAGAATTCCACATTGGCAAAATATCCACAAAAAGTTCTTATCCTACCAAACCTCACCCATCTGAAACTTACCATCACCGAAATCAAAGAATTAAACATAGCAAAAATATCCACAAAACGTGCTTACCTCACAATACCTAACCCAACCTAACCTAACCATCACCGAAGTCAGAGAATTCGACATTACCAAAATATCCACAAAACGTGCTTACCTCACAATACCTAACCCAACCTAACCTAACCATCACTGAAGTCAGAGAATTCGACATTGCCAAAATATCCTCAAAAAGTGCTTATCCTACCAAACCTCACCCATCTGAACCTAACCATCACCTAAATCAAAGAATTGGACATTAATAAAATATCCAAAAAACGTGCTTACCTCACAATACCTAACCCAACCTAACCTAACCATCACCGAAGTCAGAGAATTCGACATTGCCAAAATATCCACAAAAAGTTCTTATCCTACCAAACCTCACCCATCTGAACCTTACCATCACCGAAATCAAAGAATTGAACATTGCAGAAATATCCACAAAACGTGCTTACCTCACAATACCTAACCCAACCTAACCTAACCATCACCATAGTCAGAGAATTCGACATTGCCAAAATATCCACAAAAAGTTCTTATCCTACCAAACCTCACCCATCTGAACCTAACCATCACCGAAATCAAAGAATTAAACATAGCACAAATATCCACAAAACGTGCTTACCTCACAATACCTAACCCAAACTAACCTAACCATCACCGAAGTCAGAGAATTCCACATTGGCAAAATATCCACAAAAAGTTCTTATCCTACCAAACCTCACCCATCTGAACCTAACCATCACCTAAATCAAAGAATTGGACATTAATAAAATATCCACAAAACGTGCTTACCTCACAATACCTAACCCAACCTAACCTAACCATCACCGAAGTCAGAGAATTCGACATTGCCAAAATATCCACAAAAAGTTCTTATCCTACCAAACCTCACCCATCTGAACCTTACCAACACCGAAATCAAAGAATTGAACATTGCAAAAATATCCACAAAACGTGCTTACCTCACAATACCTAAACCAACCTAACCTAACCATCACCGAAGTCAGAGATTTCGACATTGCCAAAATATCCACAAAAAGTTTTTTCCTACCAAACCTCACCCATATGAACCTAACCATCACCGAAATTAAAAAATTGGACAATAATAAAATATTTACAAAACGTGCTTACCTCACAATACCTAACCCAACCTAACCTAACCATCACTGAATTCAGAGAATTCGACATTGCCAAAATATCCACAAAAAGTTCTTATCCTACCAAACCTCACCCATCTGAACCTAACCATCACCTAAATCAAAGAATTGGACATTAATAAAATATTCACAAAACGTGCTTACCTCACAATACCTAACCCAACCTAACCTAACCATCACCGAAGTCAGAGAATTCCACATTGGCAAAATATCCACAAAAAGTTCTTATCCTACCAAACCTCACCCATCTGAACCTTACCATCACCGAAATCAAAGAATTAAACATAGCAAAAATATCCACAAAACGTGCTTACCTCACAATACCTAACCCAACCTAACCTAACCATCACCGAAGTCAGAGAATTCGACATTGCCAAAATATCCACAAAAAGTTCTTATCCTACCAAACCTCACCCATCTGAACCTTACCAACACCGAAATCAAAGAATTGAACATTGCAAAAATATCCACAAAACGTGCTTACCTCACAATACCTAAACCAACCTAACCTAACCATCACCGAAGTCAGAGATTTCGACATTGCCAAAATATCCACAAAAAGTTTTTTCCTACCAAACCTCACCCATATGAACCTAACCATCACCGAAATTAAAAAATTGGACAATAATAAAATATTTACAAAACGTGCTTACCTCACAATACCTAACCCAACCTAACCTAACCATCACTGAAGTCAGAGAGTTCGACATTGCCAAAATATCCACAAAAAGTTCTTATCCTACCAAACCTCACCCATCTGAACCTTAGCATCACCGAAATCAAAGAATTTAACATTGCAAAAATATCTACAAAACGTGCTTACCTCACAATACCTAACCCAACATAACCTAACCATCACCGAAGTCAGAGAATTCGACATTGCCAAAATATCCACAAAAAGTTCTAATCCTACCAAACCTCACCCAACTGAACCTCATTTTCACCGAAATCAAAGAATTGGACATTGCTAAAATATCCACAAAACGTGCTTACTTCACAATACCTAACCCAACCTAACCTAACCATCACCGAAGTCAGAGAATTCCACATTGGCAAAATATCCACAAAAAGTTCTTATCCTACCAAACCTCACCCATCTGAACCTTACCATCACCGAAATCAAAGAATTAAACATAGCAAAAATATCCACAAAATGTGCTTACCTCACAATACCTAACCCAACCTAACCTAACCATCACCGAAGTCAGAGAATTCCACATTGGCAAAATATCCACAAAAAGTTCTTATCCTACCAAACCTCACCCATCTGAACCTTACCATCACCGAAATCAAAGAATTGGACATTATTAAAATATCCACAAAACGTGCCCACCTCACAATACCTAACCCAACCTAACCTAACCATCACCGAAGTCAGAGAATTCGACATTTCCAAAATATCCACAAAAAGTTCTTATCCTACCAAACCTCACCCATCTGAACATTACCATCACCGAAGTCAGAGAATTCCACATTGGCAAAATATCCACAAAAAGTTCTTATCCTACCAAACCTCACCCATCTGAACCTTACCATCACCGAAATCAAAGAATTAAACATAGCAAAAATATCCACAAAACGTGCTTACCTCACAATACCTAACCCAACCTAACCTAACCATCACCGAAGTCAGAGAATTCGACATTGCCAAAATATCCACAAAAAGTTCTTATCCTACCAAACCTCACCCATCTGAACCTAACCATCACCTAAATCAAAGAATTGGACATTAATAAAATATCCACAAAACGTGCTTACCTCACAATACCTAACCTAACCTAACCTAACCATCACCGAAGTCAGAGAATTCCACATTGGCAAAATATCCACAAAAAGTTCTTATCCTACCAAACCTCACCCATCTGAACCTTACCATCACCGAAATCAAAGAATTAAACATAGCAAAAATATCCACAAAACGTGCTTACCTCACAATACCTAACCCAACCTAACCTAACCATCACCGAAGTCAGAGAATTCGACATTGCCAAAATATCCACAAAAAGTTCTTATCCTACCAAACCTCACCCATCTGAACCTAACCATCACCTAAATCAAAGAATTGGACATTAATAAAATATCCACAAAACGTGCTTACCTCACAATACCTAACCCAACCTAACCTAACCATCACCGAAGTCAGAGAATTCCACATTGGCAAAATATCCACAAAAAGTTCTTATCCTACCAAACCTCACCCATCTGAACCTTACCATCACCGAAATCAAAGAATTAAACATGGCAAAAATATCCACAAAACGTGCTTACCTCACAATACCTAACCCAACCTAACCTAACCATCACCGAAGTCAGAGAATTCCACATTGGCAAAATATCCACAAAAAGTTCTTATCCTACCAAACCTCACCCATCTGAACATTACCATCACCGAAATCAAAGAATTAAACATAGCAAAAATATCCACAAAACGTGCTTACTTCACAATACCTAACCCAACCTAACCTAACCATCACCGAAGTCAGAGAATTCGACATTGCCAAAATATCCACAAAAAGTTCTTATCCTACCAAACCTCACCCATCTGAACCTTACCATCACCGAAATCAAAGAATTGAACAATGCAAAAATATCCACAAAACGTGCTTACCTCACAATACCTAACCCAACCTAACCTAACCATCACCGAAGTCAGAGAATTCCACATTGGCAAAATATCCACAAAAAGTTCTTATCCTACCAAACCTCACCCATCTGAACCTTACCATCACCGAAATCAAAGAATTAAACATAGCAAAAATATCCACAAAACGTGCTTACCTCACAATACCTAACCCAACCTAACCTAACCATCACCGAAGTCAGAGAATTCGACATAACCAAAATATCCACAAAACGTGCTTACCTCACAATACCTAACCCAACCTAACCTAACCATCACTGAAGTCAGAGAATTCGACATTGCCAAAATATCCTCAAAAAGTGCTTATCCTACCAAACCTCACCCATCTGAACCTAACCATCACCTAAATCAAAGAATTGGACATTAATAAAATATCCAAAAAACGTGCTTACCTCACAATACCTAACCCAACCTAACCTAACCATCACCGAAGTCAGAGAATTCGACATTGCCAAAATATCCACAAAAAGTTCTTATCCTACCAAACCTCACCCATCTGAACCTTACCATCACCGAAATCAAAGAATTAAACATTGCAAAAATATCCACAAAACGTGCTTACCTCACAATACCTAACTCAACATAACCTAACCATCACCGAAGTCAGAGAATTCGACATTGTCAAAATATCCACAAAAAGTTCTTATCCTACCAAACCTCACCCATCTGAACCTAACCTTCACCGAAATCAAAGAATTGGACATTGCTAAAATATCCACAAAACGTGCTTACTTCACAATACCTAACCCAACCTAACCTAACCATCACTGAATTCAGAGAATTCGACATTGCCAAAATATCCACAAAAAGTTCTTATCCTACCAAACCTCACCCATCTGAACCTAACCATCACCTAAATCAAAGAATTGGACATTAATAAAATATCCACAAAACGTGCTTACCTCACAATACCTAACCCAACCTAACCTAACCATCACCGAAGTCAGAGAATTCCACATTGGCAAAATATCCACAAAAAGTTCTTATCCTACCAAACCTCACCCATCTGAACCTTTCCATCACCGAAATCAAAGAATTGAACATTGCAAAAATATCCACAAAACGTGCTTACCTCACAATACCTAAACCAACCTAACCTAACCATCACCAAAGTCAGAGATTTCGACATTGCCAAAATATCCACAAAAAGTTTTTTCCTACCAAACCTCACCCATATGAACCTAACCTTCACCGAAATTAAAGAATTGGACATTAGTAAAATATCCACAAAACGTGCTTACCTCACAATACCTAACCCAACCTAACCTAACCATCACCGAAGTCAGAGAATTCGACATTGCCAAAATATCCACAAAAAGTTCTTATCCTACATAACCTCACCCATCTGAACCTAACCATCACCGAAATCAAAGATTTGGACATTGCTAAAATATCCACAAAACGTGCTTACCTCACAATACCTAACCCAACCTAACCTAACCATCACCGAAGTCAGAGAATTCCACATTGGCAAAATATCCACAAAAAGTTCTTATCCTACCAAACCTCACCCATCTGAACCTTACCATCACCGAAATCAAAGAATTAAACATAGCAAAAATATCCACAAAACGTGCTTACCTCACAATACCTAACCCAACCTAACCTAACCATCACCGAAGTCAGAGAATTCGACATTGCCAAAATATCCACAAAACGTGCTTACCTCACAATACCTAACCCAACCTAACCTAACCATCACCGAAGTCAGAGAATTCGACATTGCCAAAATTTCCACAAAAAGTTCTTATCCTACCAAACCTCACCCATCTGAACCTTACCATCACCGAAATCAAAGAATTGAACATTGCAAAAATATCCACAAAACGTGCTTACCTCACAATACCTAACCCAACCTAACCTAACCATCACCGAAGTCAGAGAAATCCACATTGGCAAAATATCCACAAAAAGTTCTTATCCTACCAAACCTCACCCATCTGAACCTTTCCATCACCGAAATCAAAGAATTGAACATTGCAAAAATATCCACAAAACGTGCTTACCTCACAATACCTAAACCAACCTAACCTAACCATCACCAAAGTCAGAGATTTCGACATTGCCAAAATATCCACAAAAAGTTTTTTCCTACCAAACCTCACCCATATGAACCTAACCTTCACCGAAATTAAAGAATTGGACATTAATAAAATATCCACAAAACGTGCTTACCTCACAATACCTAACCCAACCTAACCTAACCATCACCGAAGTCAGAGAATTCGACATTGCCAAAATATCCACAAAAAGTTCTTATCCTACATAACCTCACCCATCTGAACCTAACCATCACCGAAATCAAAGATTTGGACATTGCTAAAATATCCACAAAACGTGCTTACCTCACAATACCTAACCCAACCTAACCTAACCATCACCGAAGTCAGAGAATTCCACATTGGCAAAATATCCACAAAAAGTTCTTATCCTACCAAACCTCACCCATCTGAACCTTACCATCACCGAAATCAAAGAATTAAACATAGCAAAAATATCCACAAAACGTGCTTACCTCACAATACCTAACCCAACCTAACCTAACCATCACCGAAGTCAGAGAATTCGACATTGCCAAAATATCCACAAAACGTGCTTACCTCACAATACCTAACCCAACCTAACCTAACCATCACCGAAGTCAGAGAATTCGACATTGCCAAAATTTCCACAAAAAGTTCTTATCCTACCAAACCTCACCCATCTGAACCTTACCATCACCGAAATCAAAGAATTGAACATTGCAAAAATATCCACAAAACGTGCTTACCTCACAATACCTAACCCAACCTAACCTAACCATCACCGAAGTCAGAGAAATCCACATTGGCAAAATATCCACAAAAAGTTCTTATCCTACCAAACCTCACCCATCTGAACCTTACCATCACCGAAATCAAAGAATTTAACATAGCAAAAATATCCACAAAACGTGCTTACCTCACAATACCTAACCCAACCTAACCTAACCATCACCGAAGTCAGAGAATTCGACATTGCCAAAATATCCACAAAAAGTTCTTACCCTACCAAACCTCACCCATCTGAACCTTACCATCACCGAAATCAAAGATTTAAACATTGCAAAAATATCCACAAAACGTGCTTACCTCACAATACCTAACCCAACATAACCTAACCATGACCGAAGTCAGAGAATTCGACATTGCCAAAATATCCACAAAAAGTTCTTATCCTACCAAACCTCACCCATCTGAACCTAATCATCACCGAAATCAAAGAATTGGACATTAATAAAATATCCACAAAACGTGCTTACCTCACAATACCTAACCTAATCTAACCTAACCATCACCGAAGTCAGAGCATTCGACATTGCCAAAATATCCACAAAAAGTTCTTATCATACCAAACCTCACCCATCTGAATCCAACCATCACGGAAACCAAAGAATTGGACATTGCGAAAATATCCACAAAACGTGTTTACCTCACAATACCTAACCCAACCTAACCTAACCATCACCGAAGTCAGAGAATTCGACATTGCTAAAATATCCACAAAAAGTTCTTATCCTACCAAACCTCACCCATCTGAACCTTACTATCACCGAAATCAAAGAATTAAACATAGCAAAAATATCCACAAAACGTGCTTACCTCACAATACCTAACCCAACCTAACCTAACCATCACCGAAGTCAGAGAATTCGACATTGCCAAAATATCCACAAAAAGTTCTTATCCTACCAAACCTCACCCATCTGAACCTAACCATCACCTAAATCAAAGAATTGGACATTAATAAAATATCCACAAAACGTGCTTACCTCACAATACCTAACCTAACCTACCCTAACCATCACCGAAGTCAGAGAATTCCACATTGGCAAAATATCCACAAAAAGTTCTTATCCTACCAAACCTCACCCATCTGAACCTTACCATCACCGAAATCAAAGAATTAAACATAGCAAAAATATCCACAAAACGTGCTTACCTCACAATACCTAACCCAACCTAACCTAACCATCACCGAAGTCAGAGAATTCGACATTGCCAAAATATCCACAAAAAGTTCTTATCCTACCAAACCTCACCCATCTGAACCTAACCATCACCTAAATCAAAGAATTGGACATTAATAAAATATCCACAAAACGTGCTTACCTCACAATACCTAACCCAACCTAACCTAACCATCACCGAAGTCAGAGAATTCCACATTGGCAAAATATCCACAAAAAGTTCTTATCCTACCAAACCTCACCCATCTGAACCTTACCATCACCGAAATCAAAGAATTAAACATGGCAAAAATATCCACAAAACGTGCTTACCTCACAATACCTAACCCAACCTAACCTAACCATCACCGAAGTCAGAGAATTCCACATTGGCAAAATATCCACAAAAAGTTCTTATCCTACCAAACCTCACCCATCTGAACATTACCATCACCGAAATCAAAGAATTAAACATAGCAAAAATATCCACAAAACGTGCTTACTTCACAATACCTAACCCAACCTAACCTAACCATCACCGAAGTCAGAGAATTCGACATTGCCAAAATATCCACAAAAAGTTCTTATCCTACCAAACCTCACCCATCTGAACCTTACCATCACCGAAATCAAAGAATTGAACAATGCAAAAATATCCACAAAACGTGCTTACCTCACAATACCTAACCCAACCTAACCTAACCATCACCGAAGTCAGAGAATTCCACATTGGCAAAATATCCACAAAAAGTTCTTATCCTACCAAACCTCACCCATCTGAACCTTACCATCACCGAAATCAAAGAATTAAACATAGCAAAAATATCCACAAAACGTGCTTACCTCACAATACCTAACCCAACCTAACCTAACCATCACCGAAGTCAGAGAATTCGACATAACCAAAATATCCACAAAACGTGCTTACCTCACAATACCTAACCCAACCTAACCTAACCATCACTGAAGTCAGAGAATTCGACATTGCCAAAATATCCTCAAAAAGTGCTTATCCTACCAAACCTCACCCATCTGAACCTAACCATCACCTAAATCAAAGAATTGGACATTAATAAAATATCCAAAAAACGTGCTTACCTCACAATACCTAACCCAACCTAACCTAACCATCACCGAAGTCAGAGAATTCGACATTGCCAAAATATCCACAAAAAGTTCTTATCCTACCAAACCTCACCCATCTGAACCTTACCATCACCGAAATCAAAGAATTAAACATTGCAAAAATATCCACAAAACGTGCTTACCTCACAATACCTAACTCAACATAACCTAACCATCACCGAAGTCAGAGAATTCGACATTGTCAAAATATCCACAAAAAGTTCTTATCCTACCAAACCTCACCCATCTGAACCTAACCTTCACCGAAATCAAAGAATTGGACATTGCTAAAATATCCACAAAACGTGCTTACTTCACAATACCTAACCCAACCTAACCTAACCATCACTGAATTCAGAGAATTCGACATTGCCAAAATATCCACAAAAAGTTCTTATCCTACCAAACCTCACCCATCTGAACCTAACCATCACCTAAATCAAAGAATTGGACATTAATAAAATATCCACAAAACGTGCTTACCTCACAATACCTAACCCAACCTAACCTAACCATCACCGAAGTCAGAGAATTCCACATTGGCAAAATATCCACAAAAAGTTCTTATCCTACCAAACCTCACCCATCTGAACCTTTCCATCACCGAAATCAAAGAATTGAACATTGCAAAAATATCCACAAAACGTGCTTACCTCACAATACCTAAACCAACCTAACCTAACCATCACCAAAGTCAGAGATTTCGACATTGCCAAAATATCCACAAAAAGTTTTTTCCTACCAAACCTCACCCATATGAACCTAACCTTCACCGAAATTAAAGAATTGGACATTAATAAAATATCCACAAAACGTGCTTACCTCACAATACCTAACCCAACCTAACCTAACCATCACCGAAGTCAGAGAATTCGACATTGCCAAAATATCCACAAAAAGTTCTTATCCTACATAACCTCACCCATCTGAACCTAACCATCACCGAAATCAAAGATTTGGACATTGCTTAAATATCCACAAAACGTGCTTACCTCACAATACCTAACCCAACCTAACCTAACCATCACCGAAGTCAGAGAATTCCACATTGGCAAAATATCCACAAAAAGTTCTTATCCTACCAAACCTCACCCATCTGAACCTTACCATCACCGAAATCAAAGAATTAAACATAGCAAAAATATCCACAAAACGTGCTTACCTCACAATACCTAACCCAACCTAACCTAACCATCACCGAAGTCAGAGAATTCGACATTGCCAAAATATCCACAAAACGTGCTTACCTCACAATACCTAACCCAACCTAACCTAACCATCACCGAAGTCAGAGAATTCGACATTGCCAAAATTTCCACAAAAAGTTCTTATCCTACCAAACCTCACCCATCTGAACCTTACCATCACCGAAATCAAAGAATTGAACATTGCAAAAATATCCACAAAACGTGCTTACCTCACAATACCTAACCCAACCTAACCTAACCATCACCGAAGTCAGAGAAATCCACATTGGCAAAATATCCACAAAAAGTTCTTATCCTACCAAACCTCACCCATCTGAACCTTACCATCACCGAAATCAAAGAATTTAACATAGCAAAAATATCCACAAAACGTGCTTACCTCACAATACCTAACCCAACCTAACCTAACCATCACCGAAGTCAGAGAATTCGACATTGCCAAAATATCCACAAAAAGTTCTTACCCTACCAAACCTCACCCATCTGAACCTTACCATCACCGAAATCAAAGATTTAAACATTGCAAAAATATCCACAAAACGTGCTTACCTCACAATACCTAACCCAACATAACCTAACCATGACCGAAGTCAGAGAATTCGACATTGCCAAAATATCCACAAAAAGTTCTTATCCTACCAAACCTCACCCATCTGAACCTTACCATCACCGAAATCAAAGAATTGAACATTGCAAAAATATCCACAAAACGTGCTTACCTCACAATACCTAACCCAACCTAACCTAACCATCACCGAAGTCAGAGAAATCCACATTGGCAAAATATCCACAAAAAGTTCTTATCCTACCAAACCTCACCCATCTGAACCTTACCATCACCGAAATCAAAGAATTAAACATAGCAAAAATATCCACAAAACGTGCTTACCTCACAATACCTAACCCAACCTAACCTAACCATCACCGAAGTCAGAGAATTCGACATTGCCAAAATATCCACAAAAAGTTCTTATCCTACCAAACCTCACCCATCTGAACCTTACCATCACCGAAATCAAAGAATTGAACATTGCAAAAATATCCACAAAACGTGCTTACCTCACAATACCTAAACCAACCTAACCTAACCATCACCGAAGTCAGAGAATTCCACATTGGCAAAATATCCACAAAAAGTTCTTATCCTACCAAACCTCACCCATCTGAACCTAACCATCACCGAAATCAAAGAATTAAACATAGCAAAAATATCCACAAAACGTGCTTACCTCACAATACCTAACCCAACCTAACCTAACCATCACCGAAGTCAGAGAATTCGACATTGCCAAAATATCCACAAAAAGTTCTTATCCTACCAAACCTCACCCATCTGAACCTTACCATCACCGAAATCAAAGAATTGAACATTGCAAAAATATCCACAAAACGTGCTTACCTCACAATACCTAAACCAACCTAACCTTACCATCACCGAAGTCAGAGATTTCGACATTGCCAAAATATCCACAAAAAGTTTTTTCCTACCAAACCTCACCCATATGAACCTAACCTTCACCGAAATTAAAGAATTGGACATTAATAAAATATCCACAAAACGTGCTTACCTCACAATACCTAACCCAACCTAACCTAACCATCACCGAAGTCAGAGAATTCGACATTGCCAAAATATCCACAAAAAGTTCTTATCCTACCAAACCTCACCCATCTGAACCTTACCATCACCGAAATCAAAGAATTGAACATTGCAAAAATATCCACAAAACGTGCTTACCTCACAATACCTAAACCAACCTTACCTAACCATCACCGAAGTCAGAGATTTCGACATTGCCAAAATATCCACAAAAAGTTTTTTCCTACCAAACCTCACCCATATGAACCTAACCTTCACCGAAATTAAAGAATTGGACATTAATAAAATATCCACAAAACGTGCTTACCTCACAATACCTAACCCAACCTAACCTAACCATCACCGAAGTCAGAGAATTCGACATTACCAAAATATCCACAAAACGTGCTTACCTCACAATACCTAACCCAACCTAACCTAACCATCACTGAAGTAAGAGAATTCGACATTGCCAAAATATCCACAAAAAGTGCTTATCCTACCACACCTCACCCATCTGAACCTAACCATCACCTAAATCAAAGAATTGGACATTAATAAAATATCCAAAAAACGTGCTTACCTCACAATACCTAACCCAACCTAACCTAACCATCACCGAAGTCAGAGAATTCGACATTGTCAAAATATCCACAAAAAGTTCTTATCCTACCAAACCTCACCCATCTGAACCTAACCATCACCTAAATCAAAGAATTGGACATTATTAAAATATCTACAAAACGTGCTTACCTCACAATACCTAACCCAACCTAACCTAACCATCACCGAAGTCAGAGAATTCGACATTGCCAAAATATCCACAAAAAGTTCTTATCCTACCAAACCTCACCCATCTGAACCTTACCATCACCGAAATCAAAGAATTAAACATTGCAAAAATATCCACAAAACGTGCTTACTTCACAATACCTAACCCAACATAACCTAACCATGACCGAAGTCAAAGAATTCGACATTGCCAAAATATCCACAAAAAGTTCTTATCCTACCAATCCTCACCCATCTGAACCTAACCATCACCGAAATCAAAGAATTGGACATTGCTAAAATATCCACAAAACGTGCTTACTTCACAATACCTAACCCAACCTAACCTAACCATCACTGAATTCAGAGAATTCGACATTGCCAAAATATCCACAAAAAGTTCTTATCCTACCAAACCTCACCCATCTGAACCTAACCATCACCTAAATCAAAAAATTGGACATTAATAAAATATCCACAAAACGTGCTTACCTCACAATACCTAACCCAACCTAACCTAACCATCACCGAAGTCAGAGAATTCCACATTGGCAAAATATCCACAAAAAGTTCTTATCCTACCAAACCTCACCCATCTGAACCTAACCATCACCGAAATCAAAGATTTTGACATTGCTTAAATATCCACAAAACGTGCTTACCTCACAATACCTAACCCAACCTAACCTAACCATCACCGAAGTCAGAGATTTCGACATTGCCAAAATATCCACAAAAAGTTCTTATCCTACCAAACCTCACCCATCTGAACCTAACCTTCACCGAAATCAAAGAATTGGACATTGCTAAAATATCCACAAAACGTGCTTACTTCACAATACCTAACCCAACCTAACCTAACCATCACTGAATTCAGAGAATTCGACATTGCCAAAATATCCACAAAAAGTTCTTATCCTACCAAACCTCACCCATCTGAACCTTACCATCACCGAAATCAAAGAATTGGACATTGTTAAAATATCCACAAAACGTGCTTACTTCACAATACCTAACCCAACCTAACCTAACCATCACTGAATTCAGAGAATTCGACATTGCCAAAATATCCACAAAAAGTTCTTATCCTACCAAACCTCACCCATCTGAACCTAACCATCACCTAAATCAAAGAATTGGACATTATTAAAATATCCACAAAACGTGCTTACCTCACAATACCTAACCCAACCTAACCTAACCATCACCGAAGTCAGAGAATTCGACATTGCCAAAATATCCACAAAAAGTTCTTATCCTACCAAACCTCACCCATCTGAACCTTACCATCACCGAAATCAAAGAATTGAACATTGCAAAAATATCCACAAAACGTGCTTACCTCACAATACCTAAACCAACCTAACCTAACCATCACCGAAGTCAGAGAATTCCACATTGGCAAAATATCCACAAAAAGTTCTTATCCTACCAAACCTCACCCATCTGAACCTAACCATCACCGAAATCAAAGAATTAAACATAGCAAAAATATCCACAAAACGTGCTTACCTCACAATACCTAACCCAACCTAACCTAACCATCACCGAAGTCAGAGAATTCGACATTGCCAAAATATCCACAAAAAGTTCTTATCCTACCAAACCTCACCCATCTGAACCTTACCATCACCGAAATCAAAGAATTGAACATTGCAAAAATATCCACAAAACGTGCTTACCTCACAATACCTAAACCAACCTAACCTTACCATCACCGAAGTCAGAGATTTCGACATTGCCAAAATATCCACAAAAAGTTTTTTCCTACCAAACCTCACCCATATGAACCTAACCTTCACCGAAATTAAAGAATTGGACATTAATAAAATATCCACAAAACGTGCTTACCTCACAATACCTAACCCAACCTAACCTAACCATCACCGAAGTCAGAGAATTCGACATTGCCAAAATATCCACAAAAAGTTCTTATCCTACCAAACCTCACCCATCTGAACCTTACCATCACCGAAATCAAAGAATTGAACATTGCAAAAATATCCACAAAACGTGCTTACCTCACAATACCTAAACCAACCTTACCTAACCATCACCGAAGTCAGAGATTTCGACATTGCCAAAATATCCACAAAAAGTTTTTTCCTACCAAACCTCACCCATATGAACCTAACCTTCACCGAAATTAAAGAATTGGACATTAATAAAATATCCACAAAACGTGCTTACCTCACAATACCTAACCCAACCTAACCTAACCATCACCGAAGTCAGAGAATTCGACATTACCAAAATATCCACAAAACGTGCTTACCTCACAATACCTAACCCAACCTAACCTAACCATCACTGAAGTAAGAGAATTCGACATTGCCAAAATATCCACAAAAAGTGCTTATCCTACCACACCTCACCCATCTGAACCTAACCATCACCTAAATCAAAGAATTGGACATTAATAAAATATCCAAAAAACGTGCTTACCTCACAATACCTAACCCAACCTAACCTAACCATCACCGAAGTCAGAGAATTCGACATTGTCAAAATATCCACAAAAAGTTCTTATCCTACCAAACCTCACCCATCTGAACCTAACCATCACCTAAATCAAAGAATTGGACATTATTAAAATATCTACAAAACGTGCTTACCTCACAATACCTAACCCAACCTAACCTAACCATCACCGAAGTCAGAGAATTCGACATTGCCAAAATATCCACAAAAAGTTCTTATCCTACCAAACCTCACCCATCTGAACCTTACCATCACCGAAATCAAAGAATTAAACATTGCAAAAATATCCACAAAACGTGCTTACTTCACAATACCTAACCCAACATAACCTAACCATGACCGAAGTCAAAGAATTCGACATTGCCAAAATATCCACAAAAAGTTCTTATCCTACCAATCCTCACCCATCTGAACCTAACCATCACCGAAATCAAAGAATTGGACATTGCTAAAATATCCACAAGACGTGCTTACTTCACAATACCTAACCCAACCTAACCTAACCATCACTGAATTCAGAGAATTCGACATTGCCAAAATATCCACAAAAAGTTCTTATCCTACCAAACCTCACCCATCTGAACCTAACCATCACCTAAATCAAAAAATTGGACATTAATAAAATATCCACAAAACGTGCTTACCTCACAATACCTAACCCAACCTAACCTAACCATCACCGAAGTCAGAGAATTCCACATTGGCAAAATATCCACAAAAAGTTCTTATCCTACCAAACCTCACCCATCTGAACCTAACCATCACCGAAATCAAAGATTTTGACATTGCTTAAATATCCACAAAACGTGCTTACCTCACAATACCTAACCCAACCTAACCTAACCATCACCGAAGTCAGAGATTTCGACATTGCCAAAATATCCACAAAAAGTTCTTATCCTACCAAACCTCACCCATCTGAACCTAACCTTCACCGAAATCAAAGAATTGGACATTGCTAAAATATCCACAAAACGTGCTTACTTCACAATACCTAACCCAACCTAACCTAACCATCACTGAATTCAGAGAATTCGACATTGCCAAAATATCCACAAAAAGTTCTTATCCTACCAAACCTCACCCATCTGAACCTTACCATCACCGAAATCAAAGAATTGGACATTGTTAAAATATCCACAAAACGTGCTTACTTCACAATACCTAACCCAACCTAACCTAACCATCACTGAATTCAGAGAATTCGACATTGCCAAAATATCCACAAAAAGTTCTTATCCTACCAAACCTCACCCATCTGAACCTAACCATCACCTAAATCAAAGAATTGGACATTATTAAAATATCCACAAAACGTGCTTACCTCACAATACCTAACCCAACCTAACCTAACCATCACCGAAGTCAGAGAATTCGACATTGCCAAAATATCCACAAAAAGTTCTTATCCTACCAAACCTCACCCATCTGAACCTAACCTTCACCGAAATCAAAGAATTGGACATTGCTAAAATATCCACAAAACGTGCTTACTTCACAATACCTAACCCAACCTAACCTAACCATCACTGAATTCAGAGAATTCGACATTGCCAAAATATCCACAAAAAGTTCTTATCCTACCAAACCTCACCCATCTGAACCTAACCATCACCTAAATCAAAGAATTGGACATTAATAAAATATCCACAAAACGTGCTTACCTCACAATACCTAACCCAACCTAACCTAACCATCACCGAAGTCAGAGAATTCCACATTGGCAAAATATCCACAAAAAGTTCTTATCCTACCAAACCTCACCCATCTGAACCTTACCATCACCGAAATCAAAGAATTAAACATAGCAAAAATATCCACAAAACGTGCTTACCTCACAATACCTAACCCAACCTAACCTAACCATCACCGAAGTCAAAGAATTCGACATTGCCAAAATATCCACAAAAAGTGCTTATCCTACCAAACCTCACCCATCTGAACCTTACCATCACCGAAATCAAAGAATTGAACATTGCAAAAATATCCACAAAACGTGCTTACCTCACAATACCTAAACCAAACTAACCTAACCATCACCGAAGTCAGAGATTTCGACATTGCCAAAATATCCACAAAAAGTTTTTTCCTACCAAACCTCACCCATATGAACCTAACCTTCACCGAAATTAAAGAATTGGACATTAATAAAATATCCACAAAACGTGCTTACCTCACAATACCTAACCCAACCTAACCTAACCATCACCGAAGTCAGAGAATTCGACATTGCCAAAATATCCACAAAAAGTTCTTATCCTACATAACCTCACCCATCTGAACCTAACCATCACCGAAATCAAAGATTTGGACATTGCTAAAATATCCACAAAACGTGCTTACATCACAATACCTAACCCAACCTAACCTAACCATCACCGAAGTCAGAGATTTCGACATTGCCAAAATATCCACAAAAAGTTCTTATCCTACCAAACCTCACCCATCTGAACCTAACCATCACCTAAATCAAAGAATTGGACATTAATAAAATATCCACAAAACGTGCTTACCTCACAATACCTAACCTAACCTAACCTAACCATCACCGAAGTCAGAGAATTCCACATTGGCAAAATATCCACAAAAAGTTCTTATCCTACCAAACCTCACCCATCTGAACCTTACCATCACCGAAATCAAAGAATTAAACATAGCAAAAATATCCACAAAACGTGCTTACCTCACAATACCTAACCCAACCTAACCTAACCATCACCGAAGTCAGAGAATTCGACATTGCCAAAATATCCACAAAAAGTTCTTATCCTACCAAACCTCACCCATCTGAACCTAACCATCACCTAAATCAAAGAATTGGACATTAATAAAATATCCACAAAACGTGCTTACCTCACAATACCTAACCCAACCTAACCTAACCATCACCGAAGTCAGAGAATTCCACATTGGCAAAATATCCACAAAAAGTTCTTATCCTACCAAACCTCACCCATCTGAACCTTACCATCACCGAAATCAAAGAATTAAACATAGCAAAAATATCCACAAAACGTGCTTACCTCACAATACCTAACCCAACCTAACCTAACCATCACCGAAGTCAGAGAATTCCACATTGGCAAAATATCCACAAAAAGTTCTTATCCTACCAAACCTCACCCATCTGAACATTACCATCACCGAAATCAAAGAATTAAACATAGCAAAAATATCCACAAAACGTGCTTACTTCACAATACCTAACCCAACCTAACCTAACCATCACCGAAGTCAGAGAATTCGACATTGCCAAAATATCCACAAAAAGTTCTTATCCTACCAAACCTCACCCATCTGAACCTTACCATCACCGAAATCAAAGAATTAAACATAGCAAAAATATCCACAAAACGTGCTTAACTCACAATACCTAACCCAACCTAACCTAACCATCACCGAAGTCAGAGAATTCGACATTGCCAAAATATCCACAAAAAGTTCTTATCCTACCAAACCTCACCCATCTGAACCTTACCATCACCGAAATCAAAGAATTGAACAATGCAAAAATATCCACAAAACGTGCTTACCTCACAATACCTAACCCAACCTAACCTAACCATCACCGAAGTCAGAGAATTCCACATTGGCAAAATATCCACAAAAAGTTCTTATCCTACCAAACCTCACCCATCTGAACCTTACCATCACCGAAATCAAAGAATTAAACATAGCAAAAATATCCACAAAACGTGCTTACCTCACAATACCTAACCCAACCTAACCTAACCATCACCGAAGTCAGAGAATTCGACATTGCCAAAATATCCTCAAAAAGTGCTTATCCTACCAAACCTCACCCATCTGAACCTAACCATCACCTAAATCAAAGAATTGGACATTAATAAAATATCCAAAAAACGTGCTTACCTCACAATACCTAACCCAACCTAACCTTACCATCACCGAAGTCAGAGAATTCGACATTGCCAAAATATCCACAAAAAGTTCTTATCCTACCAAACCTCACCCATCTGAACCTTACCATCACCGAAATCAAAGAATTAAACATTGCAAAAATATCCACAAAACGTGCTTACCTCACAATACCTAACCCAACATAACCTAACCATCACCGAAGTCAGAGAATTCGACATTGTCAAAATATCCACAAAAAGTTCTTATCCTACCAAACCTCACCCATCTGAACCTAACCATCACCGAAATCAAAGATTTGGACATTGCTAAAATATCCACAAAACGTGCTTACATCACAATACCTAACCCAACCTAACCTAACCATCACCGAAGTCAGAGATTTCGACATTGCCAAAATATCCACAAAAAGTTCTTATCCTACCAAACCTCACCCATCTGAACCTAACCATCACCTAAATCAAAGAATTGGACATTAATAAAATATCCACAAAACGTGCTTACCTCACAATACCTAACCTAACCTAACCTAACCATCACCGAAGTCAGAGAATTCCACATTGGCAAAATATCCACAAAAAGTTCTTATCCTACCAAACCTCACCCATCTGAACCTTACCATCACCGAAATCAAAGAATTAAACATAGCAAAAATATCCACAAAACGTGCTTACCTCACAATACCTAACCCAACCTAACCTAACCATCACCGAAGTCAGAGAATTCGACATTGCCAAAATATCCACAAAAAGTTCTTATCCTACCAAACCTCACCCATCTGAACCTAACCATCACCTAAATCAAAGAATTGGACATTAATAAAATATCCACAAAACGTGCTTACCTCACAATACCTAACCCAACCTAACCTAACCATCACCGAAGTCAGAGAATTCCACATTGGCAAAATATCCACAAAAAGTTCTTATCCTACCAAACCTCACCCATCTGAACCTTACCATCACCGAAATCAAAGAATTAAACATAGCAAAAATATCCACAAAACGTGCTTACCTCACAATACCTAACCCAACCTAACCTAACCATCACCGAAGTCAGAGAATTCGACATTGCCAAAATATCCTCAAAAAGTGCTTATCCTACCAAACCTCACCCATCTGAACCTAACCATCACCTAAATCAAAGAATTGGACATTAATAAAATATCCAAAAAACGTGCTTACCTCACAATACCTAACCCAACCTAACCTAACCATCACCGAAGTCAGAGAATTCGACATTGCCAAAATATCCACAAAAAGTTCTTATCCTACCAAACCTCACCCATCTGAACCTAACCATCACCTAAATCAAAGAATTGGACATTAATAAAATATCCACAAAACGTGCTTACCTCACAATACCTAACCCAACCTAACCTAACCATCACCGAAGTCAGAGAATTCCACATTGGCAAAATATCCACAAAAAGTTCTTATCCTACCAAACCTCACCCATCTGAACCTTACCATCACCGAAATCAAAGAATTAAACATAGCAAAAATATCCACAAAACGTGCTTACCTCACAATACCTAACCCAACCTAACCTAACCATCACCGAAGTCAGAGAATTCGACATTGCCAAAATATCCTCAAAAAGTGCTTATCCTACCAAACCTCACCCATCTGAACCTAACCATCACCTAAATCAAAGAATTGGACATTAATAAAATATCCAAAAAACGTGCTTACCTCACAATACCTAACCCAACCTAACCTAACCATCACCGAAGTCAGAGAATTCGACATTGCCAAAATATCCACAAAAAGTTCTTATCCTACCAAACCTCACCCATCTGAACCTTACCATCACCGAAATCAAAGAATTAAACATTGCAAAAATATCCACAAAACGTGCTTACCTCACAATACCTAACCCAACATAACCTAACCATCACCGAAGTCAGAGAATTCGACATTGTCAAAATATCCACAAAAAGTTCTTATCCTACCAAACCTCACCCATCTGAACCTAACCATCACCGAAATCAAAGATTTGGACATTGCTTAAATATCCACAAAACGTGCTTACATCACAATACCTAACCCAACCTAACCTAACCATCACCGAAGTCAGAGATTTCGACATTGCCAAAATATCCACAAAAAGTTCTTATCCTACCAAACCTCACCCATCTGAACCTAACCATCACCTAAATCAAAGAATTGGACATTAATAAAATATCCACAAAACGTGCTTACCTCACAATACCTAACCTAACCTAACCTAACCATCACCGAAGTCAGAGAATTCCACATTGGCAAAATATCCACAAAAAGTTCTTATCCTACCAAACTTAACCCATCTGAACCTTACCATCACCGAAATCAAAGAATTAAACATAGCAAAAATATCCACAAAACGTGCTTACCTCACAATACCTAACCCAACCTAACCTAACCATCACCGAAGTCAGAGAATTCGACATTGCCAAAATATCCACAAAAAGTTCTTATCCTACCAAACCTCACCCATCTGAACCTAACCATCACCTAAATCAAAGAATTGGACATTAATAAAATATCCACAAAACGTGCTTACCTCACAATACCTAACCCAACCTAACCTAACCATCACCGAAGTCAGAGAATTCCACATTGGCAAAATATCCACAAAAAGTTCTTATCCTACCAAACCTCACCCATCTGAACATTACCATCACCGAAATCAAAGAATTAAACATAGCAAAAATATCCACAAAACGTGCTTACTTCACAATACCTAACCCAACCTAACCTAACCATCACCGAAGTCAGAGAATTCGACATTGCCAAAATATCCACAAAAAGTTCTTATCCTACCAAACCTCACCCATCTGAACCTTACCATCACCAAAATCAAAGAATTAAACATAGCAAAAATATCCACAAAACGTGCTTACCTCACAATACCTAACCCAACCTAACCTAACCATCACCGAAGTCAGAGAATTCGACATTGCCAAAATATCCACAAAAAGTTCTTATCCTACCAAACCTCACCCATCTGAACCTTACCATCACCGAAATCAAAGAATTGAACAATGCAAAAATATCCACAAAACGTGCTTACCTCACAATACCTAACCCAACCTAACCTAACCATCACCGAAGTCAGAGAATTCCACATTGGCAAAATATCCACAAAAAGTTCTTATCCTACCAAACCTCACCCATCTGAACCTTACCATCACCGAAATCAAAGAATTAAACATAGCAAAAATATCCACAGAACGTGCTTACCTCACAATACCTAACCCAACCTAACCTAACCATCACCGAAGTCAGAGAATTCGACATTGCCAAAATATCCTCAAAAAGTGCTTATCCTACCAAACCTCACCCATCTGAACCTAACCATCACCTAAATCAAAGAATTGGACATTAATAAAATATCCAAAAAACGTGCTTACCTCACAATACCTAACCCAACCTAACCTAACCATCACCGAAGTCAGAGAATTCGACATTGCCAAAATATCCACAAAAAGTTCTTATCCTACCAAACCTCACCCATCTGAACCTTACCATCACCGAAATCAAAGAATTAAACATTGCAAAAATATCCACAAAACGTGCTTACCTCACAATACCTAACCCAACATAACCTAACCATCACCGAAGTCAGAGAATTCGACATTGTCAAAATATCCACAAAAAGTTCTTATCCTACCAAACCTCACCCATCTGAACCTAACCTTCACCGAAATCAAAGAATTGGACATTGCTAAAATATCCACAAAACGTGCTTACTTCACAATACCTAACCCAACCTAACCTAACCATCACTGAATTCAGAGAATTCGACATTGCCAAAATATCCACAAAAAGTTCTTATCCTACCAAACCTCACCCATCTGAACCTAACCATCACCTAAATCAAAGAATTGGACATTAATCAAATATCCACAAAACGTGCTTACCTCACAATACCTAACCCAACCTAACCTAACCATCACCGAAGTCAGAGAATTCCACATTGGCAAAATATCCACAAAAAGTTCTTATCCTACCAAACCTCACCCATCTGAACCTTTCCATCACCGAAATCAAAGAATTGAACATTGCAAAAATATCCACAAAACGTGCTTACCTCACAATACCTAACCCAACCTAACCTAACCATCACCGAAGTCAGAGAATTCCACATTGGCAAAATATCCACAAAAAGTTCTTATCCTACATAACCTCACCCATCTGAACCTAACCATCACCGAAATCAAAGATTTGGACATTGCTAAAATATCCACAAAACGTGCTTACCTCACAATACCTAACCCAACCTAACCTAACCATCACCGAAGTCAGAGAATTCCACATTGGCAAAATATCCACAAAAAGTTCTTATCCTACCAAACCTCACCCATCTGAACCTTACCATCACCGAAATCAAAGAATTAAACATAGCAAAAATATCCACAAAACGTGCTTACCTCACAATACCTAAACCAACCTAACCTAACCATCACCGAAGTCAGAGAATTCGACATTGCCAAAATATCCACAAAACGTGCTTACCTCACAATACCTAACCCAACCTAACCTAACCATCACCGAAGTCAGAGAATTCGACATTGCCAAAATTTCCACAAAAAGTTCTTATCCTACCAAACCTCACCCATCTGAACCTTACCATCACCGAAATCAAAGAATTGAACATTGCAAAAATATCCACAAAACGTGCTTACCTCACAATACCTAACCCAACCTAAACTAACCATCACCGAAGTCAGAGAAATCCACATTGGCAAAATATCCACAAAAAGTTCTTATCCTACCAAACCTCACCCATCTGAACCTTACCATCACCGAAATCAAAGAATTTAACATAGCAAAAATATCCACAAAACGTGCTTACCTCACAATACCTAACCCAACCTAACCTAACCATCACCGAAGTCAGAGAATTCGACATTGCCAAAATATCCACAAAAAGTTCTTATCCTACCAAACCTCACCCATCTGAACCTTACCATCACCGAAATCAAAGATTTAAACATTGCAAAAATATCCACAAAACGTGCTTACCTCACAATACCTAACCCAACATAACCTAACCATGACCGAAGTCAGAGAATTCGACATTGCCAAAATATCCACAAAAAGTTCTTATCCTACCAAACCTCACCCATCTGAACCTTACCATCACCGAAATCAAAGAATTGAACATTGCAAAAATATCCACAAAACGTGCTTACCTCACAATACCTAACCCAACCTAACCTAACCATCACCGAAGTCAGAGAAATCCACATTGGCAAAATATCCACAAAAAGTTCTTATCCTACCAAACCTCACCCATCTGAACCTTACCATCACCGAAATCAAAGAATTAAACATAGCAAAAATATCCACAAAACGTGCTTACCTCACAATACCTAACCCAACCTAACCTAACCATCACCGAAGTCAGAGAATTCGACATTGCCAAAATATCCACAAAAAGTTCTTATCCTACCAAACCTCACCCATCTGAACCTAACCATCACCTTAATCAAAGAATTGGACATTAATAAAATATCCACAAAACGTGCTTACCTCACAATACCTAACCCAACCTAACCTAACCATCACCGAAGTCAGAGAATTCCACATTGGCAAAATATCCACAAAAAGTTCTTATCCTACCAAACCTCACCCATCTGAACCTTACCATCACCGAAATCAAAGAATTAAACATAGCAAAAATATCCACAAAACGTGCTTACCTCACAATACCTAACCCAACCTAACCTAACCATCACCGAAGTCAGAGAATTCCACATTGGCAAAATATCCACAAAAAGTTCTTATCCTACCAAACCTCACCCATCTGAACATTACCATCACCGAAATCAAAGAATTAAACATAGCAAAAATATCCACAAAACGTGCTTACTTCACAATACCTAACCCAACCTAACCTAACCATCACCGAAGTCAGAGAATTCGACATTGCCAAAATATCCACAAAAAGTTCTTATCCTACCAAACCTCACCCATCTGAACCTTACCATCACCGAAATCAAAGAATTAAACATAGCAAAAATATCCACAAAACGTGCTTACCTCACAATACCTAACCCAACCTAACCTAACCATCACCGAAGTCAGAGAATTCGACATTGCCAAAATATCCACAAAAAGTTCTTATCCTACCAAACCTCACCCATCTGAACCTTACCATCACCGAAATCAAAGAATTGAACAATGCAAAAATATCCACAAAACGTGCTTACCTCACAATACCTAACCCAACCTAACCTAACCATCACCGAAGTCAGAGAATTCCACATTGGCAAAATATCCACAAAAAGTTCTTATCCTACCAAACCTCACCCATCTGAACCTTACCATCACCGAAATCAAAGAATTAAACATAGCAAAAATATCCACAAAACGTGCTTACCTCACAATACCTAACCCAACCTAACCTAACCATCACCGAAGTCAGAGAATTCGACATTGCCAAAATATCCTCAAAAAGTGCTTATCCTACCAAACCTCACCCATCTGAACCTAACCATCACCTAAATCAAAGAATTGGACATTAATAAAATATCCAAAAAACGTGCTTACCTCACAATACCTAACCCAACCTAACCTAACCATCACCGAAGTCAGAGAATTCGACATTGCCAAAATATCCACAAAAAGTTTTTATCCTACCAAACCTCACCCATCTGAACCTTACCATCACCGAAATCAAAGAATTAAACATTGCAAAAATATCCACAAAACGTGCTTACCTCACAATACCTAACCCAACATAACCTAACCATCACCGAAGTCAGAGAATTCGACATTGTCAAAATATCCACAAAAAGTTCTTATCCTACCAAACCTCACCCATCTGAACCTAACCTTCACCGAAATCAAAGAATTGGACATTGCTAAAATATCCACAAAACGTGCTTACTTCACAATACCTAACCCAACCTAACCTAACCATCACTGAATTCAGAGAATTCGACATTGCCAAAATATCCACAAAAAGTTCTTATCCTACCAAACCTCACCCATCTGAACCTAACCATCACCTAAATCAAAGAATTGGACATTAATAAAATATCCACAAAACGTGCTTACCTCACAATACCTAACCCAACCTAACCTAACCATCACCGAAGTCAGAGAATTCCACATTGGCAAAATATCCACAAAAAGTTCTTATCCTACCAAACCTCACCCATCTGAACCTTTCCATCACCGAAATCAAAGAATTGAACATTGCAAAAATATCCACAAAACGTGCTTACCTCACAATACCTAAACCAACCTAACCTAACCATCACCAAAGTCAGAGATTTCGACATTGCCAAAATATCCACAAAAAGTTTTTTCCTACCAAACCTCACCCATATGAACCTAACCTTCACCGAAATTAAAGAATTGGACATTAATAAAATATCCACAAAACGTGCTTACCTCACAATACCTAACCCAACCTAACCTAACCATCACCGAAGTCAGAGAATTCGACATTGCCAAAATATCCACAAAAAGTTCTTATCCTACATAACCTCACCCATCTGAACCTAACCATCACCGAAATCAAAGATTTGGACATTGCTAAAATATCCACAAAACGTGCTTACCTCACAATACCTAACCCAACCTAACCTAACCATCACCGAAGTCAGAGAATTCCACATTGGCAAAATATCCACAAAAAGTTCTTATCCTACCAAACCTCACCCATCTGAACCTTACCATCACCGAAATCAAAGAATTAAACATAGCAAAAATATCCACAAAACGTGCTTACCTCACAATACCTAACCCAACCTAACCTAACCATCACCGAAGTCAGAGAATTCGACATTGCCAAAATATCCACAAAACGTGCTTACCTCACAATACCTAACCCAACCTAACCTAACCATCACCGAAGTTAGAGAATTCGACATTGCCAAAATTTCCACAAAAAGTTCTTATCCTACCAAACCTCACCCATCTGAACCTTACCATCACCGAAATCAAAGAATTGAACATTGCAAAAATATCCACAAAACGTGCTTACCTCACAATACCTAACCCAACCTAAACTAACCATCACCGAAGTCAGAGAAATCCACATTGGCAAAATATCCACAAAAAGTTCTTATCCTACCAAACCTCACCCATCTGAACCTTACCATCACCGAAATCAAAGAATTTAACATAGCAAAAATATCCACAAAACGTGCTTACCTCACAATACCTAACCCAACCTAACCTAACCATCACCGAAGTCAGAGAATTCGACATTGCCAAAATATCCACAAAAAGTTCTTATCCTACCAAACCTCACCCATCTGAACCTTACCATCACCGAAATCAAAGATTTAAACATTGCAAAAATATCCACAAAACGTGCTTACCTCACAATACCTAACCCAACATAACCTAACCATGACCGAAGTCAGAGAATTCGACATTGCCAAAATATCCACAAAAAGTTCTTATCCTACCAAACCTCACCCATCTGAACCTTACCATCACCGAAATCAAAGAATTGAACATTGCAAAAATATCCACAAAACGTGCTTACCTCACAATACCTAACCCAACCTAACCTAACCATCACCGAAGTCAGAGAAATCCACATTGGCAAAATATCCACAAAAAGTTCTTATCCTACCAAACCTCACCCATCTGAACCTTACCATCACCGAAATCAAAGAATTAAACATAGCAAAAATATCCACAAAACGTGCTTACCTCACAATACCTAACCCAACCTAACCTAACCATCACCGAAGTCAGAGAATTCGACATTGCCAAAATATCCACAAAAAGTTCTTATCCTACCAAACCTCACCCATCTGAACCTTACCATCACCGAAATCAAAGAATTGAACATTGCAAAAATATCCACAAAACGTGCTTACCTCACAATACCTAAACCAACCTAACCTAACCATCACCGAAGTCAGAGAATTCCACATTGGCAAAATATCCACAAAAAGTTCTTATCCTACCAAACCTCACCCATCTGAACCTTACCATCACCGAAATCAAAGAATTAAACATAGCAAAAATATCCACAAAACGTGCTTACCTCACAATACCTAACCCAACCTAACCTAACCATCACCGAAGTCAGAGAATTCGACATTGCCAAAATATCCACAAAAAGTTCTTATCCTACCAAACCTCACCCATCTGAACCTTACCATCACCGAAATCAAAGAATTGAACATTGCAAAAATATCCACAAAACGTGCTTACCTCACAATACCTAAACCAACCTAACCTAACCATCACCGAAGTCAGAGATTTCGACATTGCCAAAATATCCACAAAAAGTTTTTTCCTACCAAACCTCACCCATATGAACCTAACCTTCACCGAAATTAAAGAATTGGACATTAATAAAATATCCACAAAACGTGCTTACCTCACAATACCTAACCCAACCTAACCTAACCATCACCGAAGTCAGAGAATTCGACATTGCCAAAATATCAACAAAAAGTTCTTATCCTACCAAACCTCACCCATCTGAACCTTACCATCACCGAAATCAAAGAATTGAACATTGCAAAAATATCCACAAAACGTGCTTACCTCACAATACCTAAACCAACCTAACCTAACCATCACCGAAGTCAGAGAATTCCACATTGGCAAAATATCCACAAAAAGTTCTTATCCTACCAAACCTCACCCATCTGAACCTTACCATCACCGAAATCAAAGAATTAAACATAGCAAAAATATCCACAAAACGTGCTTACCTCACAATACCTAACCCAACCTAACCTAACCATCACCGAAGTCAGAGAATTCGACATTGCCAAAATATCCACAAAAAGTTCTTATCCTACCAAACCTCACCCATCTGAACCTTACCATCACCGAAATCAAAGAATTGAACATTGCAAAAATATCCACAAAACGTGCTTACCTCACAATACCTAAACCAACCTAACCTAACCATCACCGAAGTCAGAGATTTCGACATTGCCAAAATATCCACAAAAAGTTTTTTCCTACCAAACCTCACCCATATGAACCTAACCTTCACCGAAATTAAAGAATTGGACATTAATAAAATATCCACAAAACGTGCTTATCTCACAATACCTAACCCAACGTAACCTAACCATCACCGAAGTCAGAGAATTCGACATTGCCAAAATATCCACAAAAAGTTCTTATCCTACCAAACCTCACCCATCTGAACCTTACCATCACCGAAATCAAAGAATTAAACATTGCAAAAATATCCACAAAACGTGCTTACTTCACAATACCTAACCCAACATAACCTAACCATGACCGAAGTCAGAGAATTCGACATTGCCAAAATATCCACAAAAAGTTCTTATCCTACCAAACCTCACCCATCTGAACCTAACCATCACCGAAATCAAAGAATTGGACATTGCTAAAATATCCACAAAACGTGCTTACTTCACAATACCTAACCCAACCTAACCTAACCATCACTGAATTCAGAGAATTCGACATTGCCAAAATATCCACAAAAAGTTCTTATCCTACCAAACCTCACCCATCTGAACCTTACCATCACCTAAATCAAAAAATTGGACATTAATAAAATATCCACAAAACGTGCTTACCTCACAATACCTAACCCAACCTAACCTAACCATCACCGAAGTCAGAGAATTCCACATTGGCAAAATATCCACAAAAAATTCTTATCCTACCAAACCTCACCCATCTGAACCTAACCATCACCGAAATCAAAGATTTGGACATTGCTAAAATATCCACAAAACGTGCTTACCTCACAATACCTAACCCAACCTAACCTAACCATCACCGAAGTCAAAGATTTCGACATTGCCAAAATATCCACAAAAAGTTCTTATCCTACCAAACCTCACCCATCTGAACCTAACCTTCACCGAAATCAAAGAATTGGACATTGCTAAAATATCCACAAAACGTGCTTACTTCACAATACCTAACCCAACCTAACCTAACCATCACTGAATTCAGAGAATTCGACATTGCCAAAATATCCACAAAAAGTTCTTATCCTACCAAACCTCACCCATCTGAACCTTACCATCACCGAAATCAAAGAATTGGACATTGTTAAAATATCCACAAAACGTGCTTACTTCACAATACCTAACCCAACCTAACCTAACCATCACTGAATTCAGAGAATTCGACATTGCCAAAATATCCACAAAAAGTTCTTATCCTACCAAACCTCACCCATCTGAACCTAACCATCACCTAAATCAAAGAATTGGACATTATTAAAATATCCACAAAACGTGCTTACCTCACAATACCTAACCCAACCTAACCTAACCATCACCGAAGTCAGAGAATTCGACATTGCCAAAATATCCACAAAAAGTTCTTATCCTACCAAACCTCACCCATCTGAACCTAACCTTCACCGAAATCAAAGAATTGGACATTGCTAAAATATCCACAAAACGTGCTTACTTCACAATACCTAACCCAACCTAACCTAACCATCACTGAATTCAGAGAATTCGACATTGCCAAAATATCCACAAAAAGTTCTTATCCTACCAAACCTCACCCATCTGAACCTAACCATCACCTAAATCAAAGAATTGGACATTAATAAAATATCCACAAAACGTGCTTACCTCACAATACCTAACCCAACCTAACCTAACCATCACCGAAGTCAGAGAATTCCACATTGGCAAAATATCCACAAAAAGTTCTTATCCTACCAAACCTCACCCATCTGAACCTTACCATCACCGAAATCAAAGAATTAAACATAGCAAAAATATCCACAAAACGTGCTTACCTCACAATACCTAACCCAACCTAACCTAACCATCACCGAAGTCAAAGAATTCGACATTGCCAAAATATCCACAAAAAGTTCTTATCCTACCAAACCTCACCCATCTGAACCTTACCATCACCGAAATCAAAGAATTGAACATTGCAAAAATATCCACAAAACGTGCTTACCTCACAATACCTAAACCAAACTAACCTAACCATCACCGAAGTCAGAGATTTCGACATTGCCAAAATATCCACAAAAAGTTTTTTCCTACCAAACCTCACCCATATGAACCTAACCTTCACCGAAATTAAAGAATTGGACATTAATAAAATATCCACAAAACGTGCTTACCTCACAATACCTAAACCAACCTAACCTAACCATCACCGAAGTCAGAGATTTCGACATTGCCAAAATATCCACAAAAAGTTTTTTCCTACCAAACCTCACCCATATGAACCTAACCTTCACCGAAATTAAAGAATTGGACATTAATAAAATATCCACAAAACGTGCTTACCTCACAATACCTAACCCAACCTAACCTAACCATCACCGAAGTCAGAGAATTCGACATTGCCAAAATATCCACAAAAAGTTCTTATCCTACCAAACCTCACCCATCTGAACCTTACCATCACCGAAATCAAAGAATTGAACATTGCAAAAATATCCACAAAACGTGCTTACCTCACAATACCTAAACCAACCTAACCTAACCATCACCGAAGTCAGAGAATTCCACATTGGCAAAATATCCACAAAAAGTTCTTATCCTACCAAACCTCACCCATCTGAACCTTACCATCACCGAAATCAAAGAATTAAACATAGCAAAAATATCCACAAAACGTGCTTACCTCACAATACCTAACCCAACCTAACCTAACCATCACCAAAGTCAGAGAATTCGACATTGCCAAAATATCCACAAAAAGTTCTTATCCTACCAAACCTCACCCATCTGAACCTTACCATCACCGAAATCAAAGAATTGAACATTGCAAAAATATCCACAAAACGTGCTTACCTCACGATTCCTAAACCAACCTAACCTAACCATCACCGAAGTCAGAGATTTCGACATTGCCAAAATATCCACAAAAAGTTTTTTCCTACCAAACCTCACCCATATGAACCTAACCTTCACCGAAATTAAAGAATTGGACATTAATAAAATATCCACAAAACGTGCTTACCTCACAATACCTAACCCAACCTAACCTAACCATCACCGAAGTCAGAGAATTCGACATTGCCAAAATATCCACAAAAAGTTCTTATCCTACCAAACCTCACCCATCTGAACCTTACCATCACCGAAATCAAAGAATTAAACATTGCAAAAATATCCACAAAACGTGCTTACTTCACAATACCTAACCCAACATAACCTAACCATGACCAAAGTCAGAGAATTCGACATTGCCAAAATATCCACAAAAAGTTCTTATCCTACCAAACCTCACCCATCTGAACCTAACCATCACCGAAATCAAAGAATTGGACATTGCTAAAATATCCACAAAACGTGCTTACTTCACAATACCTAACCCAACCTAACCTAACCATCACTGAATTCAGAGAATTCGACATTGCCAAAATATCCACAAAAAGTTCTTATCCTACCAAACCTCACCCATCTGAACCTTACCATCACCTAAATCAAAAAATTGGACATTAATAAAATATCCACAAAACGTGCTTACCTCACAATACCTAACCCAACCTAACCTAACCATCACCGAAGTCAGAGAATTCCACATTGGCAAAATATCCACAAAAAGTTCTTATCCTACCAAACCTCACCCATCTGAACCTAACCATCACCGAAATCAAAGATTTGGACATTGCTAAAATATCCACAAAACGTGCTTACCTCACAATACCTAACCCAACCTAACCTAACCATCACCGAAGTCAGAGATTTCGACATTGCCAAAATATCCACAAAAAGTTCTTATCCTACCAAACCTCACCCATCTGAACCTAACCTTCACCGAAATCAAAGAATTGGACATTGCTAAAATATCCACAAAACGTGCTTACTTCACAATACCTAACCCAACCTAACCTAACCATCACTGAATTCAGAGAATTCGACTTTGCCAAAATATCCACAAAAAGTTCTTATCCTACCAAACCTCACCCATCTGAACCTTACCATCACCGAAATCAAAAAATTGGACATTGTTAAAATATCCACAAAACGTGCTTACTTCACAATACCTAACCCAACCTAACCTAACCATCACTGAATTCAGAGAATTCGACATTGCCAAAATATCCACAAAAAGTTCTTATCCTACCAAACCTCACCCATCTGAACCTAACCATCACCTAAATCAAAGAATTGGACATTATTAAAATATCCACAAAACGTGCTTACCTCACAATACCTAACCCAACCTAACCTAACCATCACCGAAGTCAGAGAATTCGACATTGCCAAAATATCCACAAAAAGTTCTTATCCTACCAAACCTCACCCATCTGAACCTAACCTTCACCGAAATCAAAGAATTGGACATTGCTAAAATATCCACAAAACGTGCTTACTTCACAATACCTAACCCAACCTAACCTAACCATCACTGAATTCAGAGAATTCGACATTGCCAAAATATCCACAAAAAGTTCTTATCCTACCAAACCTCACCCATCTGAACCTAACCATCACCTAAATCAAAGAATTGGACATTAATAAAATATCCACAAAACGTGCTTACCTCACAATACCTAACCCAACCTAACCTAACCATCACCGAAGTCAGAGAATTCCACATTGGCAAAATATCCACAAAAAGTTCTTATCCTACCAAACCTCACCCATCTGAACCTTACCATCACCGAAATCAAAGAATTAAACATAGCAAAAATATCCACAAAACGTGCTTACCTCACAATACCTAACCCAACCTAACCTAACCATCACCGAAGTCAGAGAATTCCACATTGGCAAAATATCCACAAAAAGTTCTTATCCTACCAAACCTCACCCATCTGAACATTACCATCACCGAAATCAAAGAATTAAACATAGCAAAAATATCCACAAAACGTGCTTACTTCACAATACCTAACCCAACCTAACCTAACCATCACCGAAGTCAGAGAATTCGACATTGCCAAAATATCCACAAAAAGTTCTTATCCTACCAAACCTCACCCATCTGAACCTTACCATCACCGAAATCAAAGAATTGAACAATGCAAAAATATCCACAAAACGTGCTTACCTCACAATACCTAACCCAACCTAACCTAACCATCACCGAAGTCAGAGAATTCCACATTGGCAAAATATCCACAAAAAGTTCTTATCCTACCAAACCTCACCCATCTGAACCTTACCATCACCGAAATCAAAGAATTAAACATAGCAAAAATATCCACAAAACGTGCTTACCTCACAATACCTAACCCAACCTAACCTAACCATCACCGAAGTCAGAGAATTCGACATAACCAAAATATCCACAAAACGTGCTTACCTCACAATACCTAACCCAACCTAACCTAACCATCACTGAAGTCAGAGAATTCGACATTGCCAAATTATCCTCAAAAAGTGCTTATCCTACCAAACCTCACCCATCTGAACCTAACCATCACCTAAATCAAAGAATTGGACATTAATAAAATATCCAAAAAACGTGCTTACCTCACAATACCTAACCCAACCTAACCTAACCATCACCGAAGTCAGAGAATTCGACATTGCCAAAATATCCACAAAAAGTTCTTATCCTACCAAACCTCACCCATCTGAACCTTACCATCACCGAAATCAAAGAATTAAACATTGCAAAAATATCCACAAAACGTGCTTACCTCACAATACCTAACCCAACATAACCTAACCATCACCGAAGTCAGAGAATTCGACATTGTCAAAATATCCACAAAAAGTTCTTATCCTACCAAACCTCACCCATCTGAACCTAACCTTCACCGAAATCAAAGAATTGGACATTGCTTAAATATCCACAAAACGTGCTTACTTCACAATACCTAACCCAACCTAACCTAACCATCACTGAATTCAGAGAATTCGACATTGCCAAAATATCCACAAAAAGTTCTTATCCTACCAAACCTCACCCATCTGAACCTAACCATCACCTAAATCAAAGAATTGGACATTAATAAAATATCCACAAAACGTGCTTACCTCACAATACCTAACCCAACCTAACCTAACCATCACCGAAGTCAGAGAATTCCACATTGGCAAAATATCCACAAAAAGTTCTTATCCTACCAAACCTCACCCATCTGAACCTTTCCATCACCGAAATCAAAGAATTGAACATTGCAAAAATATCCACAAAACGTGCTTACCTCACAATACCTAAACCAACCTAACCTAACCATCACCAAAGTCAGAGATTTCGACATTGCCAAAATATCCACAAAAAGTTTTTTCCTACCAAACCTCACCCATATGAACCTAACCTTCACCGAAATTAAAGAATTGGACATTAATAAAATATCCACAAAACGTGCTTACCTCACAATACCTTACCCAACCTAACCTAACCATCACCGAAGTCAGAGAATTCGACATTGCCAAAATATCCACAAAAAGTTCTTATCCTACATAACCTCACCCATCTGAACCTAACCATCACCGAAATCAAAGATTTGGACATTGCTAAAATATCCACAAAACGTGCTTACCTCACAATACCTAACCCAACCTAACCTAACCATCACCGAAGTCAGAGAACTCCACATTGGCAAAATATCCACAAAAAGTTCTTATCCTACCAAACCTCACCCATCTGAACCTTACCATCACCGAAATCAAAGAATTAAACATAGCAAAAATATCCACAAAACGTGCTTACCTCACAATACCTAACCCAACCTAACCTAACCATCACCGAAGTCAGAGAATTCGACATTGCCAAAATATCCACAAAACGTGCTTACCTCACAATACCTAACCCAACCTAACCTAACCATCACCGAAGTCAGAGAATTCGACATTGCCAAAATTTCCACAAAAAGTTCTTATCCTACCAAACCTCACCCATCTGAACCTTACCATCACCGAAATCAAAGAATTGAACATTGCAAAAATATCCACAAAACGTGCTTATCTCACAATACCTAACCCAACCTAACCTAACCATCACCGAAGTCAGAGAAATCCACATTGGCAAAATATCCACAAAAAGTTCTTATCCTACCAAACCTCACCCATCTGAACCTTACCATCACCGAAATCAAAGAATTTAACATAGCAAAAATATCCACAAAACGTGCTTACCTCACAATACCTAACCCAACCTAACCTAACCATCACCGAAGTCAGAGAATTCGACATTGCCAAAATATCCACAAAAAGTTCTTACCCTACCAAACCTCACCCATCTGAACCTTACCATCACCGAAATCAAAGATTTAAACATTGCAAAAATATCCAAAAAACGTGCTTACCTCACAATACCTAACCCAACATAACCTAACCATGACCGAAGTCAGAGAATTCGACATTGCCAAAATATCCACAAAAAGTTCTTATCCTACCAAACCTCACCCATCTGAACCTTACCATCACCGAAATCAAAGAATTGAACATTGCAAAAATATCCACAAAACGTGCTTACCTCACAATACCTAACCTAACCTAACCTAACCATCACCGAAGTCAGAGAAATCCACATTGGCAAAATATCCACAAAAAGTTCTTATCCTACCAAACCTCACCCATCTGAACCTTACCATCACCGAAATCAAAGAATTAAACATAGCAAAAATATCCACAAAACGTGCTTACCTCACAATACCTAACCCAACCTAACCTAACCATCACCGAAGTCAGAGAATTCGACATTGCCAAAATATCCACAAAAAGTTCTTATCCTACCAAACCTCACCCATCTGAACCTTACCATCACCGAAATCAAAGAATTGAACATTGCAAAAATATCCACAAAACGTGCTTACCTCACAATACCTAAACCAACCTAACCTAACCATCACCGAAGTCAGAGAATTCCACATTGGCAAAATATCCACAAAAAGTTCTTATCCTACCAAACCTCACCCATCTGAACCTTACCATCACCGAAATCAAAGAATTAAACATAGCAAAAAT
Organism: Arctopsyche grandis; assembly: GCF_051622035.1. Classification (NCBI taxonomy): domain Eukaryota; kingdom Metazoa; phylum Arthropoda; class Insecta; order Trichoptera; family Hydropsychidae; genus Arctopsyche; species Arctopsyche grandis. The sequence goes on from NW_027518427.1 coordinate 206,662, forward strand.
ATCCACAAAACGTGCTTACCTCACAATACCTAACCCAACCTAACCTAACCATCACCGAAGTCAGAGAATTCGACATTGCCAAAATATCCACAAAAAGTTCTTATCCTACCAAACCTCACCCATCTGAACCTTACCATCACCGAAATCAAAGAATTGAACATTGCAAAAATATCCACAAAACGTGCTTACCTCACAATACCTAAACCAACCTAACCTAACCATCACCGAAGTCAGAGATTTCGACATTGCCAAAATATCCACAAAAAGTTTTTTCCTACCAAACCTCACCCATATGAACCTAACCTTCACCGAAATTAAAGAATTGGACATTAATAAAATATCCACAAAACGTGCTTACCTCACAATACCTAACCCAACCTAACCTAACCATCACCGAAGTCAGAGAATTCGACATTGCCAAAATATCCACAAAAAGTTCTTATCCTACCAAACCTCACCCATCTGAACCTTACCATCACCGAAATCAAAGAATTGAACATTGCAAAAATATCCACAAAACGTGCTTACCTCACAATACCTAAACCAACCTAACCTAACCATCACCGAAGTCAGAGATTTCGACATTGCCAAAATATCCACAAAAAGTTTTTTCCTACCAAACCTCACCCATATGAACCTAACCTTCACCGAAATTAAAGAATTGGACATTAATAAAATATCCACAAAACGTGCTTACCTCACAATACCTAACCCAACCTAACCTAACCATCACCGAAGTCAGAGAATTCGACATTACCAAAATATCCACAAAACGTGCTTACCTCACAATACCTAACCCAACCTAACCTAACCATCACTGAAGTAAGAGAATTCGACATTGCCAAAATATCTACAAAAAGTGCTTATCCTACCACACCTCACCCATCTGAACCTAACCATCACCTAAATCAAAGAATTGGACATTAATAAAATATCCAAAAAACGTGCTTACCTCACAATACCTAACCCAACCTAACCTAACCATCACCGAAGTCAGAGAATTCGACATTGTCAAAATATCCACAAAAAGTTCTTATCCTACCAAACCTCACCCATCTGAACCTAACCATCACCTAAATCAAAGAATTGGACATTATTAAAATATCTACAAAACGTGCTTACCTCACAATACCTAACCCAACCTAACCTAACCATCACCGAAGTCAGAGAATTCGACATTGCCAAAATATCCACAAAAAGTTCTTATCCTACCAAACCTCACCCATCTGAACCTTACCATCACCGAAATCAAAGAATTAAACATTGCAAAAATATCCACAAAACGTGCTTACTTCACAATACCTAACCCAACATAACCTAACCATGACCGAAGTCAAAGAATTCGACATTGCCAAAATATCCACAAAAAGTTCTTATCCTACCAATCCTCACCCATCTGAACCTAACCATCACCGAAATCAAAGAATTGGACATTGCTAAAATATCCACAAAACGTGCTTACTTCACAATACCTAACCCAACCTAACCTAACCATCACTGAATTCAGAGAATTCGACATTGCCAAAATATCCACAAAAAGTTCTTATCCTACCAAACCTCACCCATCTGAACCTAACCATCACCTAAATCAAAAAATTGGACATTAATAAAATATCCACAAAACGTGCTTACCTCACAATACCTAACCCAACCTAACCTTACCATCACCGAAGTCAGAGAATTCCACATTGGCAAAATATCCACAAAAAGTTCTTATCCTACCAAACCTCACCCATCTGAACCTAACCATCACCGAAATCAAAGATTTTGACATTGCTAAAATATTCACAAAACGTGCTTACCTCACAATACCTAACCCAACCTAACCTAACCATCACCGAAGTCAGAGATTTCGACATTGCCAAAATATCCACAAAAAGTTCTTATCCTACCAAACCTCACCCATCTGAACCTAACCTTCACCGAAATCAAAGAATTGGACATTGCTAAAATATCCACAAAACGTGCTTACTTCACAATACCTAACCCAACCTAACCTAACCATCACTGAATTCAGAGAATTCGACATTGCCAAAATATCCACAAAAAGTTCTTATCCTACCAAACCTCACCCATCTGAACCTTACCATCACCGAAATCAAAGAATTGGACATTGTTAAAATATCCACAAAACGTGCTTACTTCACAATACCTAACCCAACCTAACCTAACCATCACTGAATTCAGAGAATTCGACATTGCCAAAATATCCACAAAAAGTTCTTATCCTACCAAACCTCACCCATCTGAACCTAACCATCACCTAAATCAAAGAATTGGACATTATTAAAATATCCACAAAACGTGCTTACCTCACAATACCTAACCCAACCTAACCTAACCATCACCGAAGTCAGAGAATTCGACATTGCCAAAATATCCACAAAAAGTTCTTATCCTACCAAACCTCACCCATCTGAACCTAACCTTCACCGAAATCAAAGAATTGGACATTGCTAAAATATCCACAAAACGTGCTTACTTCACAATACCTAACCCAACCTAACCTAACCATCACTGAATTCAGAGAATTCGACATTGCCAAAATATCCACAAAAAGTTCTTATCCTACCAAACCTCACCCATCTGAACCTAACCATCACCTAAATCAAAGAATTGGACATTAATAAAATATCCACAAAACGTGCTTACCTCACAATACCTAACCCAACCTAACCTAACCATCACCGAAGTCAGAGAATTCCACATTGGCAAAATATCCACAAAAAGTTCTTATCCTACCAAACCTCACCCATCTGAACCTTACCATCACCGAAATCAAAGAATTAAACATAGCAAAAATATCCACAAAACGTGCTTACCTCACAATACCTAACCCAACCTAACCTAACCATCACCGAAGTCAAAGAATTCGACATTGCCAAAATATCCACAAAAAGTGCTTATCCTACCAAACCTCACCCATCTGAACCTTACCATCACCGAAATCAAAGAATTGAACATTGCAAAAATATCCACAAAACGTGCTTACCTCACAATACCTAAACCAAACTAACCTAACCATCACCGAAGTCAGAGATTTCGACATTGCCAAAATATCCACAAAAAGTTTTTTCCTACCAAACCTCACCCATATGAACCTAACCTTCACCGAAATTAAAGAATTGGACATTAATAAAATATCCACAAAACGTGCTTACCTCACAATACCTAACCCAACCTAACTTAACCATCACCGAAGTCAGAGAATTCGACATTGCCAAAATATCCACAAAAAGTTCTTATCCTACATAACCTCACCCATCTGAACCTAACCATCACCGAAATCAAAGATTTGGACATTGCTAAAATATCCACAAAACGTGCTTACATCACAATACCTAACCCAACCTAACCTAACCATCACCGAAGTCAGAGATTTCGACATTGCCAAAATATCCACAAAAAGTTCTTATCCTACCAAACCTCACCCATCTGAACCTAACCATCACCTAAATCAAAGAATTGGACATTAATAAAATATCCACAAAACGTGCTTACCTCACAATACCTAACCTAACCTAACCTAACCATCACCGAAGTCAGAGAATTCCACATTGGCAAAATATCCACAAAAAGTTCTTATCCTACCAAACCTCACCCATCTGAACCTTACCATCACCGAAATCAAAGAATTAAACATAGCAAAAATATCCACAAAACGTGCTTACCTCACAATACCTAACCCAACCTAACCTAACCATCACCGAAGTCAGAGAATTCGACATTGCCAAAATATCCACAAAAAGTTCTTATCCTACCAAACCTCACCCATCTGAACCTAACCATCACCTAAATCAAAGAATTGGACATTAATAAAATATCCACAAAACGTGCTTACCTCACAATACCTAACCCAACCTAACCTAACCATCACCGAAGTCAGAGAATTCCACATTGGCAAAATATCCACAAAAAGTTCTTATCCTACCTAACCTCACCCATCTGAACCTTACCATCACCGAAATCAAAGAATTAAACATAGCAAAAATATCCACAAAACGTGCTTACCTCACAATACCTAACCCAACCTAACCTAACCATCACCGAAGTCAGAGAATTCCACATTGGCAAAATATCCACAAAAAGTTCTTATCCTACCAAACCTCACCCATCTGAACATTACCATCACCGAAATCAAAGAATTAAACATAGCAAAAATATCCACAAAACGTGCTTACTTCACAATACCTAACCCAACCTAACCTAACCATCACCGAAGTCAGAGAATTCGACATTGCCAAAATATCCACAAAAAGTTCTTATCCTACCAAACCTCACCCATCTGAACCTTACCATCACCGAAATCAAAGAATTAAACATAGCAAAAATATCCACAAAACGTGCTTAACTCACAATACCTAACCCAACCTAACCTAACCATCACCGAAGTCAAAGAATTCGACATTGCCAAAATATCCACAAAAAGTTCTTATCCTACCAAACCTCACCCATCTGAACCTTACCATCACCGAAATCAAAGAATTGAACAATGCAAAAATATCCACAAAACGTGCTTACCTCACAATACCTAACCCAACCTAACCTAACCATCACCGAAGTCAGAGAATTCCACATTGGCAAAATATCCACAAAAAGTTCTTATCCTACCAAACCTCACCCATCTGAACCTTACCATCACCGAAATCAAAGAAATAAACATAGCAAAAATATCCACAAAACGTGCTTACCTCACAATACCTAACCCAACCTAACCTAACCATCACCGAAGTCAGAGAATTCGACATTGCCAAAATATCCTCAAAAAGTGCTTATCCTACCAAACCTCACCCATCTGAACCTAACCATCACCTAAATCAAAGAATTGGACATTAATAAAATATCCAAAAAACGTGCTTACCTCACAATACCTAACCCAACCTAACCTTACCATCACCGAAGTCAGATAATTCGACATTGCCAAAATATCCACAAAAAGTTCTTATCCTTCCAAACCTCACCCATCTGAACCTTACCATCACCGAAATCAAAGAATTAAACATTGCAAAAATATCCACAAAACGTGCTTACCTCACAATACCTAACCCAACATAACCTAACCATCACCGAAGTCAGAGAATTCGACATTGTCAAAATATCCACAAAAAGTTCTTATCCTACCAAACCTCACCCATCTGAACCTAACCATCACCGAAATCAAAGATTTGGACATTGCTAAAATATCCACAAAACGTGCTTACATCACAATACCTAACCCAACCTAACCTAACCATCACCGAAGTCAGAGATTTCGACATTGCCAAAATATCCACAAAAAGTTCTTATCCTACCAAACCTCACCCATCTGAACCTAACCATCACCTAAATCAAAGAATTGGACATTAATAAAATATCCACAAAACGTGCTTACCTCACAATACCTAACCTAACCTAACCTAACCATCACCGAAGTCAGAGAATTCCACATTGGCAAAATATCCACAAAAAGTTCTTATCCTACCAAACCTCACCCATCTGAACCTTACCATCACCGAAATCAAAGAATTAAACATAGCAAAAATATCCACAAAACGTGCTTACCTCACAATACCTAACCCAACCTAACCTAACCATCACCGAAGTCAGAGAATTCGACATTGCCAAAATATCCACAAAAAGTTCTTATCCTACCAAACCTCACCCATCTGAACCTAACCATCACCTAAATCAAAGAATTGGACATTAATAAAATATCCACAAAACGTGCTTACCTCACAATACCTAACCCAACCTAACCTAACCATCACCGAAGTCAGAGAATTCCACATTGGCAAAATATCCACAAAAAGTTCTTATCCTACCAAACCTCACCCATCTGAACCTTACCATCACCGAAATCAAAGAATTAAACATAGCAAAAATATCCACAAAACGTGCTTACCTCACAATACCTAACCCAACCTAACCTAACCATCACCGAAGTCAGAGAATTCGACATTGCCAAAATATCCTCAAAAAGTGCTTATCCTACCAAACCTCACCCATCTGAACCTAACCATCACCTAAATCAAAGAATTGGACATTAATAAAATATCCAAAAAACGTGCTTACCTCACAATACCTAACCCAACCTAACCTAACCATCACCGAAGTCAGAGAATTCGACATTGCCAAAATATCCACAAAAAGTTCTTATCCTACCAAACCTCACCCATCTGAACCTTACCATCACCGAAATCAAAGAATTAAACATTGCAAAAATATCCACAAAACGTGCTTACCTCACAATACCTAACCCAACATAACCTAACCATCACCGAAGTCAGAGAATTCGACATTGTCAAAATATCCACAAAAAGTTCTTATCCTACCAAACCTCACCCATCTGAACCTAACCATCACCGAAATCAAAGATTTGGACATTGCTTAAATATCCACAAAACGTGCTTACATCACAATACCTAACCCAACCTAACCTTACCATCACCGAAGTCAGAGATTTCGACATTGCCAAAATATCCACAAAAAGTTCTTATCCTACCAAACCTCACCCATCTGAACCTAACCATCACCTAAATCAAAGAATTGGACATTAATAAAATATCCACAAAACGTGCTTACCTCACAATACCTAACCTAACCTAACCTAACCATCACCGAAGTCAGAGAATTCCACATTGGCAAAATATCCACAAAAAGTTCTTATCCTACCAAACTTAACCCATCTGAACCTTACCATCACCGAAATCAAAGAATTAAACATAGCAAAAATATCCACAAAACGTGCTTACCTCACAATACCTAACCCAACCTAACCTAACCATCACCGAAGTCAGAGAATTCGACATTGCCAAAATATCCACAAAAAGTTCTTATCCTACCAAACCTCACCCATCTGAACCTAACCATCACCTAAATCAAAGAATTGGACATTAATAAAATATCCACAAAACGTGCTTACCTCACAATACCTAACCCAACCTAACCTAACCATCACCGAAGTCAGAGAATTCCACATTGGCAAAATATCCACAAAAAGTTCTTATCCTACCAAACCTCACCCATCTGAACCTTACCATCACCGAAATCAAAGAATTAAACATAGCAAAAATATCCACAAAACGTGCTTACCTCACAATACCTAACCCAACCTAACCTAACCATCACCGAAGTCAGAGAATTCCACATTGGCAAAATATCCACAAAAAGTTCTTATCCTACCAAACCTCACCCATCTGAACATTACCATCACCGAAATCAAAGAATTAAACATAGCAAAAATATCCACAAAACGTGCTTACTTCACAATACCTAACCCAACCTAACCTAACCATCACCGAAGTCAGAGAATTCGACATTGCCAAAATATCCACAAAAAGTTCTTATCCTACCAAACCTCACCCATCTGAACCTTACCATCACCGAAATCAAAGAATTAAACATAGCAAAAATATCCACAAAACGTGCTTACCTCACAATACCTAACCCAACCTAACCTAACCATCACCGAAGTCAGAGAATTCGACATTGCCAAAATATCCACAAAAAGTTCTTATCCTACCAAACCTCACCCATCTGAACCTTACCATCACCGAAATCAAAGAATTGAACAATGCAAAAATATCCACAAAACGTGCTTACCTCACAATACCTAACCCAACCTAACCTAACCATCACCGAAGTCAGAGAATTCCACATTGGCAAAATATCCACAAAAAGTTCTTATCCTACCAAACCTCACCCATCTGAACCTTACCATCACCGAAATCAAAGAATTAAACATAGCAAAAATATCCACAAAACGTGCTTACCTCACAATACCTAACCCAACCTAACCTAACCATCACCGAAGTCAGAGAATTCGACATTGCCAAAAAATCCTCAAAAAGTGCTTATCCTACCAAACCTCACCCATCTGAACCTAACCATCACCTAAATCAAAGAATTGGACATTAATTAAATATCCAAAAAACGTGCTTACCTCACAATACCTAACCCAACCTAACCTAAACATCACCGAAGTCAGAGAATTCGACATTGCCAAAATATCCACAAAAAGTTCTTATCCTACCAAACCTCACCCATCTGAACCTTACCATCACCGAAATCAAAGAATTAAACATTGCAAAAATATCCACAAAACGTGCTTACCTCACAATACCTAACCCAACATAACCTAACCATCACCGAAGTCAGAGAATTCGACATTGTCAAAATATCCACAAAAAGTTCTTATCCTACCAAACCTCACCCATCTGAACCTAACCATCACCTAAATCAAAGAATTGGACATTAATAAAATATCCACAAAACGTGCTTACCTCACAATACCTAACCCAACCTAACCTAACCATCACCGAAGTCAGAGAATTCCACATTGGCAAAATATCCACAAAAAGTTCTTATCCTACCAAACCTCACCCATCTGAACCTTTCCATCACCGAAATCAAAGAATTGAACATTGCAAAAATATCCACAAAACGTGCTTACCTCACAATACCTAAACCAACCTAACCTAACCATCACCAAAGTCAGAGATTTCGACATTGCCAAAATATCCACAAAAAGTTTTTTCCTACCAAACCTCACCCATATGAACCTAACCTTCACCGAAATTAAAGAATTGGACATTAATAAAATATCCACAAAACGTGCTTACCTCACAATACCTAACCCAACCTAACCTAACCATCACCGAAGTCAGAGAATTCGACATTGCCAAAATATCCACAAAAAGTTCTTATCCTACATAACCTCACCCATCTGAACCTAACCATCACCGAAATCAAAGATTTGGACATTGCTTAAATATCCACAAAACGTGCTTACCTCACAATACCTAACCCAACCTAACCTAACCATCACCGAAGTCAGAGAATTCGACATTGCCAAAATATCCACAAAACGTGCTTACCTCACAATACCTAACCCAACCTAACCTAACCATCACCGAAGTCAGAGAATTCGACATTGCCAAAATTTCCACAAAAAGTTCTTATCCTACCAAACCTCACCCATCTGAACCTTACCATCACCGAAATCAAAGAATTGAACATTGCAAAAATATCCACAAAACGTGCTTACCTCACAATACCTAACCCAACCTAAACTAACCATCACCGAAGTCAGAGAAATCCACATTGGCAAAATATCCACAAAAAGTTCTTATCCTACCAAACCTCACCCATCTGAACCTTACCATCACCGAAATCAAAGAATTTAACATAGCAAAAATATCCACAAAACGTGCTTACCTCACAATACCTAACCCAACCTAACCTAACCATCACCGAAGTCAGAGAATTCGACATTGCCAAAATATCCACAAAAAGTTCTTATCCTACCAAACCTCACCCATCTGAACCTTACCATCACCGAAATCAAAGATTTAAACATTGCAAAAATATCCACAAAACGTGCTTACCTCACAATACCTAACCCAACATAACCTAACCATGACCGAAGTCAGAGAATTCGACATTGCCAAAATATCCACAAAAAGTTCTTATCCTACCAAACCTCACCCATCTGAACCTTACCATCACCGAAATCAAAGAATTGAACATTGCAAAAATATCCACAAAACGTGCTTACCTCACAATACCTAACCCAACCTAACCTAACCATCACCGAAGTCAGAGAAATCCACATTGGCAAAATATCCACAAAAAGTTCTTATCCTACCAAACCTCACCCATCTGAACCTTACCATCACCGAAATCAAAGAATTAAACATAGCAAAAATATCCACAAAACGTGCTTACCTCACAATACCTAACCCAACCTAACCTAACCATCACCGAAGTCAGAGAATTCGACATTGCCAAAATATCCACAAAAAGTTCTTATCCTACCAAACCTCACCCATCTGAACCTAACCATCACCTTAATCAAAGAATTGGACATTAATAAAATATCCACAAAACGTGCTTACCTCACAATACCTAACCCAACCTTACCTAACCATCACCGAAGTCAGAGAATTCCACATTGGCAAAATATCCACAAAAAGTTCTTATCCTACCAAACCTCACCCATCTGAACCTTACCATCACCGAAATCAAAGAATTAAACATAGCAAAAATATCCACAAAACGTGCTTACCTCACAATACCTAACCCAACCTAACCTAACCATCACCGAAGTCAGAGAATTCCACATTGGCAAAATATCCACAAAAAGTTCTTATCCTACCAAACCTCACCCATCTGAACATTACCATCACCGAAATCAAAGAATTAAACATAGCAAAAATATCCACAAAACGTGCTTACTTCACAATACCTAACCCAACCTAACCTAACCATCACCGAAGTCAGAGAATTCGACATTGCCAAAATATCCACAAAAAGTTCCTTTCCTACCAAACCTCACCCATCTGAACCTTACCATCACCGAAATCAAAGAATTAAACATAGCAAAAATATCCACAAAACGTGCTTACCTCACAATACCTAACCCAACCTAACCTAACCATCACCGAAGTCAGAGAATTCGACATTGCCAAAATATCCACAAAAAGTTCTTATCCTACCAAACCTCACCCATCTGAACCTTACCATCACCGAAATCAAAGAATTGAACAATGCAAAAATATCCACAAAACGTGCTTACCTCACAATACCTAACCCAACCTAACCTAACCATCACCGAAGTCAGAGAATTCCACATTGGCAAAATATCCACAAAAAGTTCTTATCCTACCAAACCTCACCCATCTGAACCTTACCATCACCGAAATCAAAGAATTAAACATAGCAAAAATATCCACAAAACGTGCTTACCTCACAATACCTAACCCAACCTAACCTAACCATCACCGAAGTCAGAGAATTCGACATTGCCAAAATATCCTCAAAAAGTGCTTATCCTACCAAACCTCACCCATCTGAACCTAACCATCACCTAAATCAAAGAATTGGACATTAATAAAATATCCAAAAAACGTGCTTACCTCACAATACCTAACCCAACCTAACCTAACCATCACCGAAGTCAGAGAATTCGACATTGCCAAAATATCCACAAAAAGTTCTTATCCTACCAAACCTCACCCATCTGAACCTTACCATCACCGAAATCAAAGAATTAAACATTGCAAAAATATCCACAAAACGTGCTTACCTCACAATACCTAACCCAACATAACCTAACCATCACCGAAGTCAGAGAATTCGACATTGTCAAAATATCCACAAAAAGTTCTTATCCTACCAAACCTCACCCATCTGAACCTAACCTTCACCGAAATCAAAGAATTGGACATTGCTAAAATATCCACAAAACGTGCTTACTTCACAATACCTAACCCAACCTAACCTAACCATCACTGAATTCAGAGAATTCGACATTGCCAAAATATCCACAAAAAGTTCTTATCCTACCAAACCTCACCCATCTGAACCTAACCATCACCTAAATCAAAGAATTGGACATTAATAAAATATCCACAAAACGTGCTTACCTCACAATACCTAACCCAACCTAACCTAACCATCACCGAAGTCAGAGAATTCCACATTGGCAAAATATCCACAAAAAGTTCTTATCCTACCAAACCTCACCCATCTGAACCTTTCCATCACCGAAATCAAAGAATTGAACATTGCAAAAATATCCACAAAACGTGCTTACCTCACAATACCTAAACCAACCTAACCTAACCATCACCAAAGTCAGAGATTTCGACATTGCCAAAATATCCACAAAAAGTTTTTTCCTACCAAACCTCACCCATATGAACCTAACCTTCACCGAAATTAAAGAATTGGACATTAATAAAATATCCACAAAACGTGCTTACCTCACAATACCTAACCCAACCTAACCTAACCATCACCGAAGTCAGAGAATTCGACATTGCCAAAATATCCACAAAAAGTTCTTATCCTACATAACCTCACCCATCTGAACCTAACCATCACCGAAATCAAAGATTTGGACATTGCTAAAATATCCACAAAACGTGCTTACCTCACAATACCTAACCCAACCTAACCTAACCATCACCGAAGTCAGAGAATTCCACATTGGCAAAATATCCACAAAAAGTTCTTATCCTACCAAACCTCACCCATCTGAACCTTACCATCACCGAAATCAAAGAATTAAACATAGCAAAAATATCCACAAAACGTGCTTACCTCACAATACCTAACCCAACCTAACCTAACCATCACCGAAGTCAGAGAATTCGACATTGCCAAAATATCCACAAAACGTGCTTACCTCACAATACCTAACCCAACCTAACCTAACCATCACCGAAGTCAGAGAATTCGACATTGCCAAAATTTCCACAAAAAGTTCTTATCCTACCAAACCTCACCCATCTGAACCTTACCATCACCGAAATCAAAGAATTGAACATTGCAAAAATATCCACAAAACGTGCTTACCTCACAATACCTAACCCAACCTAAACTAACCATCACCGAAGTCAGAGAAATCCACATTGGCAAAATATCCACAAAAAGTTCTTATCCTACCAAACCTCACCCATCTGAACCTTACCATCACCGAAATCAAAGAATTTAACATAGCAAAAATATCCACAAAACGTGCTTACCTCACAATACCTAACCCAACCTAACCTAACCATCACCGAAGTCAGAGAATTCGACATTGCCAAAATATCCACAAAAAGTTCTTATCCTACCAAACCTCACCCATCTGAACCTTACCATCACCGAAATCAAAGATTTAAACATTGCAAAAATATCCACAAAACGTGCTTACCTCACAATACCTAACCCAACATAACCTAACCATGACCGAAGTCAGAGAATTCGACATTGCCAAAATATCCACAAAAAGTTCTTATCCTACCAAACCTCACCCATCTGAACCTTACCATCACCGAAATCAAAGAATTGAACAATGCAAAAATATCCACAAAACGTGCTTACCTCACAATACCTAACCCAACCTAACCTAACCATCACCGAAGTCAGAGAATTCCACATTGGCAAAATATCCACAAAAAGTTCTTATCCTACCAAACCTCACCCATCTGAACCTTACCATCACCGAAATCAAAGAATTAAACATAGCAAAAATATCCACAAAACGTGCTTACCTCACAATACCTAACCCAACCTAACCTAACCATCACCGAAGTCAGAGAATTCGACATTGCCAAAATATCCTCAAAAAGTGCTTATCCTACCAAACCTCACCCATCTGAACCTAACCATCACCTAAATCAAAGAATTGGACATTAATAAAATATCCAAAAAACGTGCTTACCTCACAATACCTAACCCAACCTAACCTAACCATCACCGAAGTCAGAGAATTCGACATTGCCAAAATATCCACAAAAAGTTCTTATCCTACCAAACCTCACCCATCTGAACCTTACCATCACCGAAATCAAAGAATTAAACATTGCAAAAATATCCACAAAACGTGCTTACCTCACAATACCTAACCCAACATAACCTAACCATCACCGAAGTCAGAGAATTCGACATTGTCAAAATATCCACAAAAAGTTCTTATCCTACCAAACCTCACCCATCTGAACCTAACCTTCACCGAAATCAAAGAATTGGACATTGCTAAAATATCCACAAAACGTGCTTACTTCACAATACCTAACCCAACCTAACCTAACCATCACTGAATTCAGAGAATTCGACATTGCCAAAATATCCACAAAAAGTTCTTATCCTACCAAACCTCACCCATCTGAACCTAACCATCACCTAAATCAAAGAATTGGACATTAATAAAATATCCACAAAACGTGCTTACCTCACAATACCTAACCCAACCTAACCTAACCATCACCGAAGTCAGAGAATTCCACATTGGCAAAATATCCACAAAAAGTTCTTATCCTACCAAACCTCACCCATCTGAACCTTTCCATCACCGAAATCAAAGAATTGAACATTGCAAAAATATCCACAAAACGTGCTTACCTCACAATACCTAAACCAACCTAACCTAACCATCACCAAAGTCAGAGATTTCGACATTGCCAAAATATCCACAAAAAGTTTTTTCCTACCAAACCTCACCCATATGAACCTAACCTTCACCGAAATTAAAGAATTGGACATTAATAAAATATCCACAAAACGTGCTTACCTCACAATACCTAACCCAACCTAACCTAACCATCACCGAAGTCAGAGAATTCGACATTGCCAAAATATCCACAAAAAGTTCTTATCCTACATAACCTCACCCATCTGAACCTAACCATCACCGAAATCAAAGATTTGGACATTGCTAAAATATCCACAAAACGTGCTTACCTCACAATACCTAACCCAACCTAACCTAACCATCACCGAAGTCAGAGAATTCCACATTGGCAAAATATCCACAAAAAGTTCTTATCCTACCAAACCTCACCCATCTGAACCTTACCATCACCGAAATCAAAGAATTAAACATAGCAAAAATATCCACAAAACGTGCTTACCTCACAATACCTAACCCAACCTAACCTAACCATCACCGAAGTCAGAGAATTCGACATTGCCAAAATATCCACAAAACGTGCTTACCTCACAATACCTAACCCAACCTAACCTAACCATCACCGAAGTCAGAGAATTCGACATTGCCAAAATTTCCACAAAAAGTTCTTATCCTACCAAACCTCACCCATCTGAACCTTACCATCACCGAAATCAAAGAATTGAACATTGCAAAAATATCCACAAAACGTGCTTACCTCACAATACCTAACCCAACCTAAACTAACCATCACCGAAGTCAGAGAAATCCACATTGGCAAAATATCCACAAAAAGTTCTTATCCTACCAAACCTCACCCATCTGAACCTTACCATCACCGAAATCAAAGAATTTAACATAGCAAAAATATCCACAAAACGTGCTTACCTCACAATACCTAACCCAACCTAACCTAACCATCACCGAAGTCAGAGAATTCGACATTGCCAAAATATCCACAAAAAGTTCTTATCCTACCAAACCTCACCCATCTGAACCTTACCATCACCGAAATCAAAGATTTAAACATTGCAAAAATATCCACAAAACGTGCTTACCTCACAATACCTAACCCAACATAACCTAACCATGACCGAAGTCAGAGAATTCGACATTGCCAAAATATCCACAAAAAGTTCTTATCCTACCAAACCTCACCCATCTGAACCTTACCATCACCGAAATCAAAGAATTGAACATTGCAAAAATATCCACAAAACGTGCTTACCTCACAATACCTAACCCAACCTAACCTAACCATCACCGAAGTCAGAGAAATCCACATTGGCAAAATATCCACAAAAAGTTCTTATCCTACCAAACCTCACCCATCTGAACCTTACCATCACCGAAATCAAAGAATTAAACATAGCAAAAATATCCACAAAACGTGCTTACCTCACAATACCTAACCCAACCTAACCTAACCATCACCGAAGTCAGAGAATTCGACATTGCCAAAATATCCACAAAAAGTTCTTATCCTACCAAACCTCACCCATCTGAACCTTACCATCACCGAAATCAAAGAATTGAACATTGCAAAAATATCCACAAAACGTGCTTACCTCACAATACCTAAACCAACCTAACCTAACCATCACCGAAGTCAGAGAATTCCACATTGGCAAAATATCCACAAAAAGTTCTTATCCTACCAAACCTCACCCATCTGAACCTTACCATCACCGAAATCAAAGAATTAAACATAGCAAAAATATCCACAAAACGTGCTTACCTCACAATACCTAACCCAACCTAACCTAACCATCACCGAAGTCAGAGAATTCGACATTGCCAAAATATCCACAAAAAGTTCTTATCCTACCAAACCTCACCCATCTGAACCTTACCATCACCGAAATCAAAGAATTGAACATTGCAAAAATATCCACAAAACGTGCTTACCTCACAATACCTAAACCAACCTAACCTAACCATCACCGAAGTCAGAGATTTCGACATTGCCAAAATATCCACAAAAAGTTTTTTCCTACCAAACCTCACCCATATGAACCTAACGTTCACCGAAATTAAAGAATTGGACATTAATAAAATATCCACAAAACGTGCTTACCTCACAATACCTAACCCAACCTAACCTAACCATCACCGAAGTCAGAGAATTCGACATTGCCAAAATATCCACAAAAAGTTCTTATCCTACCAAACCTCACCCATCTGAACCTTACCATCACCGAAATCAAAGAATTGAACATTGCAAAAATATCCACAAAACGTGCTTACCTCACAATACCTAAACCAACCTAACCTAACCATCACCGAAGTCAGAGAATTCCACATTGGCAAAATATCCACAAAAAGTTCTTATCCTACCAAACCTCACCCATCTGAACCTTACCATCACCGAAATCAAAGAATTAAACATAGCAAAAATATCCACAAAACGTGCTTACCTCACAATACCTAACCCAACCTAACTTACCATCACCGAAGTCAGAGAATTCGACATTGCCAAAATATCCACAAAAAGTTCTTATCCTACCAAACCTCACCCATCTGAACCTTACCATCACCGAAATCAAAGAATTGAACATTGCAAAAATATCCACAAAACGTGCTTACCTCACAATACCTAAACCAACCTAACCTAACCATCACCGAAGTCAGAGATTTCGACATTGCCAAAATATCCACAAAAAGTTTTTTCCTACCAAACCTCACCCATATGAACCTAACCTTCACCGAAATTAAAGAATTGGACATTAATAAAATATCCACAAAACGTGCTTACCTCACAATACCTAACCCAACCTAACCTAACCATCACCGAAGTCAGAGAATTCGACATTGCCAAAATATCCACAAAAAGTTCTTATCCTACCAAACCTCACCCATCTGAACCTTACCATCACCGAAATCAAAGAATTAAACATTGCAAAAATATCCACAAAACGTGCTTACTTCACAATACCTAACCCAACATAACCTAACCATGACCGAAGTCAGAGAATTCGACATTGCCAAAATATCCACAAAAAGTTCTTATCCTACCAAACCTCACCCATCTGAACCTAACCATCACCGAAATCAAAGAATTGGACATTGCTAAAATATCCACAAAACGTGCTTACTTCACAATACCTAACCCAACCTAACCTAACCATCACTGAATTCAGAGAATTCGACATTGCCAAAATATCCACAAAAAGTTCTTATCCTACCAAACCTCACCCATCTGAACCTTACCATCACCTAAATCAAAAAATTGGACATTAATAAAATATCCACAAAACGTGCTTACCTCACAATACTTAACCCAACCTAACCTAACCATCACCGAAGTCAGAGAATTCCACATTGGCAAAATATCCACAAAAAGTTCTTATCCTACCAAACCTCACCCATCTGAACCTAACCATCACCGAAATCAAAGATTTGGACATTGCTAAAATATCCACAAAACGTGCTTACCTCACAATACCTAACCCAACCTTACCTAACCATCACCGAAGTCAAAGATTTCGACATTGCCAAAATATCCACAAAAAGTTCTTATCCTACCAAACCTCACCCATCTGAACCTAACCTTCACCGAAATCAAAGAATTGGACATTGCTAAAATATCCACAAAACGTGCTTACTTCACAATACCTAACCCAACCTAACCTAACCATCACTGAATTCAGAGAATTCGACATTGCCAAAATATCCACAAAAAGTTCTTATCCTACCAAACCTCACCCATCTGAACCTTACCATCACCGAAATCAAAGAATTGGACATTGTTAAAATATCCACAAAACGTGCTTACTTCACAATACCTAACCCAACCTAACCTAACCATCACTGAATTCAGAGAATTCGACATTGCCAAAATATCCACAAAAAGTTCTTATCCTACCAAACCTCACCCATCTGAACCTAACCATCACCTAAATCAAAGAATTGGACATTATTAAAATATCCACAAAACGTGCTTACCTCACAATACCTAACCCAACCTAACCTAACCATCACCGAAGTCAGAGAATTCGACATTGCCAAAATATCCACAAAAAGTTCTTATCCTACCAAACCTCACCCATCTGAACCTAACCTTCACCGAAATCAAAGAATTGGACATTGCTAAAATATCCACAAAACGTGCTTACTTCACAATACCTAACCCAACCTAACCTAACCATCACTGAATTCAGAGAATTCGACATTGCCAAAATATCCACAAAAAGTTCTTATCCTACCAAACCTCACCCATCTGAACCTAACCATCACCTAAATCAAAGAATTGGACATTAATAAAATATCCACAAAACGTGCTTACCTCACAATACCTAACCCAACCTAACCTAACCATCACCGAAGTCAGAGAATTCCACATTGGCAAAATATCCACAAAAAGTTCTTATCCTACCAAACCTCACCCATCTGAACCTTACCATCACCGTAATCAAAGAATTAAACATAGCAAAAATATCCACAAAACGTGCTTACCTCACAATACCTAACCCAACCTAACCTAACCATCACCGAAGTCAAAGAATTCGACATTGCCAAAATATCCACAAAAAGTTCTTATCCTACCAAACCTCACCCATCTGAACCTTACCATCACCGAAATCAAAGAATTGAACATTGCAAAAATATCCACAAAACGTGCTTACCTCACAATACCTAAACCAAACTAACCTAACCATCACCGAAGTCAGAGATTTCGACATTGCCAAAATATCCACAAAAAGTTTTTTCCTACCAAACCTCACCCATATGAACCTAACCTTCACCGAAATTAAAGAATTGGACATTAATAAAATATCCACAAAACGTGCTTACCTCACAATACCTAAACCAACCTAACCTAACCATCACCGAAGTCAGAGATTTCGACATTGCCAAAATATCCACAAAAAGTTTTTTCCTACCAAACCTCACCCATATGAACCTAACCTTCACCGAAATTAAAGAATTGGACATTAATAAAATATCCACAAAACGTGCTTACCTCACAATACCTAACCCAACCTAACCTAACCATCACCGAAGTCAGAGAATTCGACATTGCCAAAATATCCACAAAAAGTTCTTATCCTACCAAACCTCACCCATCTGAACCTTACCATCACCGAAATCAAAGAATTGAACATTGCAAAAATATCCACAAAACGTGCTTACCTCACAATACCTAAACCAACCTAACCTAACCATCACCGAAGTCAGAGAATTCCACATTGGCAAAATATCCACAAAAAGTTCTTATCCTACCAAACCTCACCCATCTGAACCTAACCATCACCGAAATCAAAGAATTAAACATAGCAAAAATATCCACAAAACGTGCTTACCTCACAATACCTAACCCAACCTAACCTAACCATCACCGAAGTCAGAGAATTCGACATTGCCAAAATATCCACAAAAAGTTCCTATCCTACCAAACCTCACCCATCTGAACCTTACCATCACCGAAATCAAAGAATTGAACATTGCAAAAATATCCACAAAACGTGCTTACCTCACAATACCTAAACCAACCTAACCTAACCATCACCGAAGTCAGAGATTTCGACATTGCCAAAATATCCACAAAAAGTTTTTTCCTACCAAACCTCACCCATATGAACCTAACCTTCACCGAAATTAAAGAATTGGACATTAATAAAATATCCACAAAACGTGCTTACCTCACAATACCTAACCCAACCTTACCTAACCATCACCGAAGTCAGAGAATTCGACATTGCCAAAATATCCACAAAAAGTTCTTATCCTACCAAACCTCACCCATCTGAACCTTACCATCACCGAAATCAAAGAATTAAACATTGCAAAAATATCCACAAAACGTGCTTACTTCACAATACCTAACCCAACATAACCTAACCATGACCGAAGTCAGAGAATTCGACATTGCCAAAATATCCACAAAAAGTTCTTATCCTACCAAACCTCACCCATCTGAACCTAACCATCACCGAAATCAAAGAATTGGACATTGCTAAAATATCCACAAAACGTGCTTACTTCACAATACCTAACCCAACCTAACCTAACCATCACTGAATTCAGAGAATTCGACATTGCCAAAATATCCACAAAAAGTTCTTATCCTACCAAACCTCACCCATCTGAACCTTACCATCACCTAAATCAAAAAATTGGACATTAATAAAATATCCACAAAACGTGCTTACCTCACAATACCTAACCCAACCTAACCTAACCATCACCGAAGTCAGAGAATTCCACATTGGCAAAATATCCACAAAAAGTTCTTATCCTACCAAACCTCACCCATCTGAACCTAACCATCACCGAAATCAAAGATTTGGACATTGCTAAAATATCCACAAAACGTGCTTACCTCACAATACCTAACCCAACCTAACCTAACCATCACCGAAGTCAGAGATTTCGACATTGCCAAAATATCCACAAAAAGTTCTTATCCTACCAAACCTCACCCATCTGAACCTAAGCTTCACCGAAATCAAAGAATTGGACATTGCTAAAATATCCACAAAACGTGCTTACTTCACAATACCTAACCCAACCTAACCTAACCATCACTGAATTCAGAAAATTCGACTTTGCCAAAATATCCACAAAAAGTTCTTATCCTACCAAACCTCACCCATCTGAACCTTACCATCACCGAAATCAAAGAATTGGACATTGTTAAAATATCCACAAAACGTGCTTACTTCACAATACCTAACCCAACCTAACCTAACCATCACTGAATTCAGAGAATTCGACATTGCCAAAATATCCACAAAAAGTTCTTATCCTACCAAACCTCACCCATCTGAACCTAACCATCACCTAAATCAAAGAATTGGACATTATTAAAATATCCACAAAACGTGCTTACCTCACAATACCTAACCCAACCTAACCTAACCATCACCGAAGTCAGAGAATTCGACATTGCCAAAATATCCACAAAAAGTTCTTATCCTACCAAACCTCACCCATCTGAACCTAACCTTCACCGAAATCAAAGAATTGGACATTGCTAAAATATCCACAAAACGTGCTTACTTCACAATACCTAACCCAACCTAACCTAACCATCACTGAATTCAGAGAATTCGACATTGCCAAAATATCCACAAAAAGTTCTTATCCTACCAAACCTCACCCATCTGAACCTAACCATCACCTAAATCAAAGAATTGGACATTAAAAAAATATCCACAAAACGTGCTTACCTCACAATACCTAACCCAACCTAACCTAACCATCACCGAAGTCAGAGAATTCCACATTGGCAAAATATCCACAAAAAGTTCTTATCCTACCAAACCTCACCCATCTGAACCTTACCATCACCGAAATCAAAGAATTAAACATAGCAAAAATATCCACAAAACGTGCTTACCTCACAATACCTAACCCAACCTAACCTAACCATCACCGAAGTCAAAGAATTCGACATTGCCAAAATATCCACAAAAAGTTCTTATCCTACCAAACCTCACCCATCTGAACCTTACCATCACCGAAATCAAAGAATTGAACATTGCAAAAATATCCACAAAACGTGCTTACCTCACAATACCTAAACCAAACTAACCTAACCATCACCGAAGTCAGAGATTTCGACATTGCCAAAATATCCACAAAAAGTTTTTTCCTACCAAACCTCACCCATATGAACCTAACCTTCACCGAAATTAAAGAATTGGACATTAATAAAATATCCACAAAACGTGCTTACCTCACAATACCTAACCCAACCTAACCTAACCATCACCGAAGTCAGAGAATTCGACATTGCCAAAATATCCACAAAAAGTTCTTATCCTACATAACCTCACCCATCTGAACCTAACCATCACCGAAATCAAAGATTTGGACATTGCTAAAATATCCACAAAACGTGCTTACATCACAATACCTAACCCAACCTAACCTAACCATCACCGAAGTCAGAGATTTCGACATTGCCAAAATATCCACAAAAAGTTCTTATCCTACCAAACCTCACCCATCTGAACCTAACCTTCACCGAAATCAAAGAATTGGACATTGCTAAAATATCCACAAAACGTGCTTACTTCACAATACCTAACCCAACCTAACCTAACCATCACTGAATTCAGAGAATTCGACATTGCCAAAATATCCACAAAAAGTTCTTATCCTACCAAACCTCACCCATCTGAACCTTACCATCACCGAAATCAAAGAATTGGACATTGTTAAAATATCCACAAAACGTGTTTACTTCACAATACCTAACCCAACCTAACCTAACCATCACTGAATTCAGAGAATTCGACATTGCCAAAATATCCACAAAAAGTTCTTATCCTACCAAACCTCACCCATCTGAACCTAACCATCACCTAAATCAAAGAATTGGACATTATTAAAATATCCACAAAACGTGCTTACCTCACAATACCTAACCCAACCTAACCTAACCATCACCGAAGTCAGAGAATTCGACATTGCCAAAATATCCACAAAAAGTTCTTATCCTACCAAACCTCACCCATCTGAACCTAACCTTCACCGAAATCAAAGAATTGGACATTGCTAAAATATCCACAAAACGTGCTTACTTCACAATACCTAACCCAACCTAACCTAACCATCACTGAATTCAGAGAATTCGACATTGCCAAAATATCCACAAAAAGTTCTTATCCTACCAAACCTCACCCATCTGAACCTAACCATCACCTAAATCAAAGAATTGGACATTAATAAAATATCCACAAAACGTGCTTACCTAACAATACCTAACCCAACCTAACCTAACCATCACCGAAGTCAGAGAATTCCACATTGGCAAAATATCCACAAAAAGTTCTTATCCTACCAAACCTCACCCATCTGAACCTTACCATCACCGAAATCAAAGAATTAAACATAGCAAAAATATCCACAAAACGTGCTTACCTCACAATACCTAACCCAACCTAACCTAACCATCACCGAAGTCAAAGAATTCGACATTGCCAAAATATCCACAAAAAGTTCTTATCCTACCAAACCTCACCCATCTGAACCTTACCATCACCGAAATCAAAGAATTGAACATTGCAAAAATATCCACAAAACGTGCTTACCTCACAATACCTAAACCAAACTAACCTAACCATCACCGAAGTCAGAGATTTCGACATTGCCAAAATATCCACAAAAAGTTTTTTCCTACCAAACCTCACCCATATGAACCTAACCTTCACCGAAATTAAAGAATTGGACATTAATAAAATATCCACAAAACGTGCTTACCTCACAATACCTAACCCAACCTAACCTAACCATCACCGAAGTCAGAGAATTCGACATTGCCAAAATATCCACAAAAAGTTCTTATCCTACATAACCTCACCCATCTGAACCTAACCATCACCGAAAACAAAGATTTGGACATTGCTAAAATATCCACAAAACGTGCTTACATCACAATACCTAACCCAACCTAACCTAACCATCACCGAAGTCAGAGATTTCGACATTGCCAAAATATCCACAAAAAGTTCTTATCCTACCAAACCTCACCCATCTGAACCTAACCTTCACCGAAATCAAAGAATTGGACATTGCTAAAATATCCACAAAACGTGCTTACTTCACAATACCTAACCCAACCTAACCTAACCATCACTGAATTCAGAGAATTCGACATTGCCAAAATATCCACAAAAAGTTCTTATCCTACCAAACCTCACCCATCTGAACCTAACCATCACCTAAATCAAAGAATTGGACATTATTTAAATATCCACAAAACGTGCTTACCTCACAATACCTAACCCAACCTAACCTAACCATCACCGAAGTCAGAGAATTCGACATTGCCAAAATATCCACAAAAAGTTCTTATCCTACCAAACCTCACCCATCTGAACCTAACCTTCACCGAAATCAAAGAATTGGACATTGCTAAAATATCCACAAAACGTACTTACTTCACAATACCTAACCCAACCTAACCTATCCATCACTGAATTCAGAGAATTCGACATTGCCAAAATATCCACAAAAAGTTCTTATCCTACCAAACCTCACCCATCTGAACCTAACCATCACCTAAATCAAAGAATTGGACAATAATAAAATATCCACAAAACGTGCTTACCTCACAATACCTAACCCAACCTAACCTAACCATCACCGAAGTCAGAGAATTCCACATTGGCAAAATATCCACAAAAAGTTCTTATCCTACCAAACCTCACCCATCTGAACCTTACCATCACCGAAATCAAAGAATTAAACATTGCAAAAATATCCACAAAACGTGCTTACCTCACAATACCTAACCCAACCTAACCTAACCATCACCGAAGTCAAAGAATTCAACATTGCCAAAATATCCACAAAAAGTTCTTATCCTACCAAACCTCACCCATCTGAACCTTACCATCACCGAAATCAAAGAATTGAACATTGCAAAAATATCCACAAATCGTGCTTACCTCACAATACCTAAACCAACCTAACCTAACCATCACCGAAGTCAGAGATTTCGACATTGCCAAAATATCCACAAAAAGTTTTTTCCTACCAAACCTCACCCATATGAACCTAACCTTCACCGAAATTAAAGAATTGGACATTAATAAAATATCCACAAAACGTGCTTACCTCACAATACCTAACCCAACCTAACCTAACCATCACCGAAGTCAGAGAATTCGACATTGCCAAAATATCCACAAAAAGTTCTTATCCTACATAACCTCACCCATCTGAACCTAACCATCACCGAAATCAAAGATTTGGACATTGCTAAAATATCCACAAAACGTGCTTACCTCACAATACCTAACCCAACCTAACCTAACCATCACCGAAGTCAGAGATTTCGACATTGCCAAAATATCCACAAAAAGTTCTTATCCTACCAAACCTCACCCATCTGAACCTAACCTTCACCGAAATCAAAGAATTGGACATTGCTAAAATATCCACAAAACGTGCTTACTTCACAATACCTAACCCAACCTAACCTAACCATCACTGAATTCAGAGAATTCGACATTGCCAAAATATCCACAAAAAGTTCTTATCCTACCAAACCTCACCCATCTGAACCTTACCATCACCGAAATCAAAGAATTGGACATTGTTAAAATATCCACAAAACGTGCTTACTTCACAATACCTAACCCAACCTAACCTAACCATCACTGAAGTCAGAGAATTCGACATTGCCAAAATATCCACAAAAAGTTCTAATCCTACCAAACCTCACCCATCTGAACCTTACCATCACCGAAATCAAAGAATTGGACATTGTTAAAATATCCACAAAACGTGGTTAATTCACAATACCTAACCCAACCTAACCTAACCATCACCGAAGTCAGAGAATTCGACATTGCCAAAATATCCACAAAAAGTTCTTATCCTACCAAACCTCACCCATCTGAACCTAACCTTCACCGAAATCAAAGAATTGGACATTGCTTAAATATCCACAAAACGTGCTTACTTCACAATACCTAACCCAACCTAACCTAACCATCACTGAATTCAGAGAATTCGACATTGCCAAAATATCCACAAAAAGTTCTTATCCTACCAAACCTCACCCATCTGAACCTAACCATCACCTAAATCAAAGAATTGGACATTAATAAAATATCCACAAAACGTGCTTACCTCACAATACCTAACCCAACCTAACCTAACCATCACCGAAGTCAGAGAATTCCACATTGGCAATTTATCCACAAAAAGTTCTTATCCTACCAAACCTCACCCATCTAAACCTTACCATCACCGAAATCAAAGAATTTAACATAGCAAAAATATCCACAAAACGTGCTTACCTCACAATACCTAACCCAACCTAACCTAACCATCACCGAAGTCAGAGAATTCGACATTACCAAAATATCCACAAAACGTGCTTACCTCACAATACCTAACCCAACCTAACCTAACCATCACCGAAGTCAGAGAATTCGACATTGCCAAAATATCCACAAAAAGTTCTTATCCTACCAAACCTCACCCATCTGAACCTTACCATCACCGAAATCAAAGAATTGAACTTGCAAAAATATCCACAAAACGTGCTTACCTCACAATACCTAACCCAACATAACCTAACCATCACCGAAGTCAGAGAATTCGACATTGTCAAAATATCCACAAAAAGTTCTTATCCTACCAAACCTCACCCATCTGAACCTAACCATCACCTAAATCAAAGAATTGGACATTATTTAAATATCTACAAAACGTGCTTACCTCACAATACCTAACCCAACCTAACCTAACCATCACCAAAGTCAGAGAATTCGACATTGCCAAAATATCCACAAAAAGGTCTTATCCTACCAAACCTCACCCATCTGAACCTTACCATCACCGAAATCAAAGAATTAAACATTGCAAAAATATCCACAAAACGTGCTTACCTTACAATACCTAACCCAACATAACCTAACCATGACCGAAGTCAGAGAATTCGACATTGCCAAAATATCCACAAAAAGTTCTTATCCTACCAAACCTCACCCATCTGAACCTAACCATCACCGAAATCAAAGAATTGGACATTGCTAAAATATCCACAAAACGTGCTTACTTCACAATACCTAACCCAACCTAACCTAACCATCACTGAATTCAGAGAATTCGACATTGCCAAAATATCCACAAAAAGTTCTTATCCTACCAAACCTCACCCATCTGAACCTAACCATCACCTAAATCAAAGAATTGGACATTAATAAAATATCCACAAAACGTGCTTACCTCACAATACCTAACCCAACCTAACCTAACCATCACCGAAGTCAGAGAATTCCACATTGGCAAAATATCCACAAAAAGTTCTTATCCTACCAAACCTCACCCATCTGAACCTTACCATCACCGAAATCAAAGAATTGAACATTGCAAAAATATCCACAAAACGTGCTTACCTCACAATACCTAAACCAACCTAACCTAACCATCACCGAAGTCAGAGATTTCGACATTGCCAAAATATCCACAAAAAGTTTTTTCCTACCAAACCTCACCCATATGAACCTAACCTTCACCGAAATTAAAGAATTGGACATTAATAAAATATCCACAATACGTGCTTACCTCACAATACCTAACCCAACCTAACCTAACCATCACCGAAGTCAGAGAATTCGACATTGCCAAAATATCCACAAAAAGTTCTTATCCTACATAACCTCACCCATCTGAACCTAACCATCACCGAAATCAAAGATTTGGACATTGCTAAAATATCCACAAAACGTGCTTACCTCACAATACCTAACCCAACCTAACCTAGCCATCACCGAAGTCAGAGAATTCGACATTGCCAAAATATCCACAAAAAGTTCTTATCCTACCAAACCTCACCCATCTGAACCTAACCATCACCTAAATCAAAGAATTGGACATTAATAAAATATCCACAAAACGTGCTTACCTCACAATACCTAACCCAACCTAACCTAACCATCACCGAAGTCAGAGAATTCCACATTGCCAAAATATCCACAAAAAGTTCTTATCCTACCAAACCTCACCCATCTGAACCTAACCTTCACCGAAATCAAAGAATTGGACATTGCTAAAATATCCACAAAACGTGCTTACTTCACAATACCTAACCCAACCTAACCTAACCATCACCGAAGTCAAAGAATTCGACATTGCCAAAATATCCACAAAAAGTTCTTATCCTACCAAACCTCACCCATCTGAACCTTACCATCACCGAAATCAAAGAATTGAACATTGCAAAAATATCCACAAAACGTGCTTACCTCACAATACCTAAACCAACCTAACCTAACCATCACCGAAGTCAGAGATTTCGACATTGCCAAAATATCCACAAAAAGTTTTTTCCTACCAAACCTCACCCATATGAACCTAACCTTCACCGAAATTAAAGAATTGGACATTAATAAAATATCCACAAAACGTGCTTACCTCACAATACCTAACCCAACCTAACCTAACCATCACCGAAGTCAGAGAATTCGACATTGCCAAAATATCCAAAAAAAGTTCTTATCCTACATAACCTCACCCATCTGAACCTAACCATCACCGAAATCAAAGATTTGGACATTGCTAAAATATCCACAAAACGTGCTTACCTCACAATACCTAACCCAACCTAACCTAACCATCACGGAAGTCAGAGATTTCGACATTGCCAAAATATCCACAAAAAGTTCTTATCCTACCAAACCTCACCCATCTGAACCTAACCTTCACCGAAATCAAAGAATTGGACATTGCTAAAATATCCACAAAACGTGCTTACTTCACAATACCTAACCCAACCTAACCTAACCATCACTGAATTCAGAGAATTCGACATTGCCAAAATATCCACAAAAAGTTCTTATCCTACCAAACCTCACCCATCTGAACCTTACCATCACCGAAATCAAAGAATTGGACATTGTTTAAATATCCACAAAACGTGCTTACTTCACAATACCTAACCCAACCTAACCTAACCATCACTGAATTCAGAGAATTCGACATTGCCAAAATATCCACAAAAATTTCTTATCCTACCAAACCTCACCCATCTGAACCTAACCATCACCTAAATCAAAGAATTGGACATTATTAAAATATCCACAAAACGTGCTTACCTCACAATACCTAACCCAACCTAACCTAACCATCACCGAAGTCAGAGAATTCGACATTGCCAAAATATCCACAAAAAGTTCTAATCCTACCAAACCTCACCCATCTGAACCTTACCATCACCGAAATCAAAGAATTAAACATAGCAAAAATATCCACAAAACGTGCTTACCTCACAATACCTAACCCAACCTAACCTAACCATCACCGAAGTCAGAGAATTCGACATCGCCAAAATATCCACAAAAAGTTCTTATCCTACCAAACCTCACCCATCTGAACCTAACCTTCACCGAAATCAAAGAATTGGACATTGCTAAAATATCCACAAAACGTGCTTACTTCACAATACCTAACCCAACCTAACCTAACCATCACTGAATTCAGAGAATTCGACATTGCCAAAATATCCACAAAAAGTTCTTATCCTACCAAACCTCACCCATCTGAACCTAACCATCACCTAAATCAAAGAATTGGACATTAATAAAATATCCACAAAACGTGCTTACCTCACAATACCTAACCCAACCTAACCTAACCATCACCGAAGTCAGAGAATTCCACATTGGCAATTTATCCACAAAAAGTTCTTATCCTACCAAACCTCACCCATCTGAACCTTACCATCACCGAAATCAAAGAATTTAACATAGCAAAAATATCCACAAAACGTGCTTACCTCACAATACCTAACCCAACCTAACCTAACCATCACCGAAGTCAGAGAATTCGACATTACCAAAATATCCACAAAACGTGCTTACCTCACAATACCTAACCCAACCTAACCTAACCATCACTGAAGTAAGAGAATTCGACATTGCCAAAATATCCACAAAAAGTGCTTATCCTACCACACCTCACCCATCTGAACCTAACCATCACCTAAATCAAAGAATTGGACATTAATAAAATATCCAAAAAACGTGCTTACCTCACAATACCTAACCCAACCTAACCTAACCATCACCGAAGTCAGAGAATTCGACATTGCCAAAATATCCACAAAAAGTTCTCATCCTACCAAACCTCACCCATCTGAACCTTACCATCACCGAAATCAAAGAATTGAACATTGCAAAAATATCCACAAAACGTGCTTACCTCACAATACCTAACCCAACATAACCTAACCATCACCGAAGTCAGAGAATTCGACATTGTCAAAATATCCACAAAAAGTTCTTATCCTACCAAACCTCACCCATCTGAACCTAACCATCACCTAAATCAAAGAATTGGACATTATTAAAATATCTACAAAACGTGCTTACCTCACAATACCTAACCCAACATAACCTAACCATGACCGAAGTCAGAGAATTCGACATTGCCAAAATATCCACAAAAAGTTCTTATCCTACCAAACCTCACCCATCTGAACCTAACCATCACCGAAATCAAAGAATTGGACATTGCTAAAATATCCACAAAACGTGCTTACTTCACAATACCTAACCCAACCTAACCTAACCATCACTGAATTCAGAGAATTCGACATTGCCAAAATATCCACAAAAAGTTCTTATCCTACCAAACCTCACCCATCTGAACCTAACCATCACCTAAATCAAAGAATTGGACATTAATAAAATATCCACAAAACGTGCTTACCTCACAATACCTAACCCAACCTAACCTAACCATCACCAAAGTCAGAGAATTCCACATTGGCAAAATATCCACAAAAAGTTCTTATCCTACCAAACCTCACCCATCTGAAACTTACCATCACCGAAATCAAAGAATTAAACATAGCAAAAATATCCACAAAACGTGCTTACCTCACAATACCTAACCCAACCTAACCTAACCATCACCGAAGTCAAAGAATTCGACATTGCCAAAATATCCACAAAAAGTTCTTATCCTACCAAACCTCACCCATCTGAACCTTACCATCACCGAAATCAAAGAATTGAACATTGCAAAAATATCCACAAAACGTGCTTACCTCACAATACCTAAACCAACCTAACCTAACCATCACCGAAGTCAGAGATTTCGACATTGCCAAAATATCCACAAAAAGTTTTTTCCTACCAAACCTCACCCATATGAACCTAACCTTCACCGAAATTAAAGAATTGGACATTAATAAAATATCCACAATACGTGCTTACCTCACAATACCTAACCCAACCTAACCTAACCATCACCGAAGTCAGAGAATTCGACATTGCCAAAATATCCACAAAAAGTTCTTATCCTACATAACCTCACCCATCTGAACCTAACCATCACCGAAATCAAAGATTTGGACATTGCTAAAATATCCACAAAACGTGCTTACCTCACAATACCTAACCCAACCTAACCTAACCATCACCGAAGTCAGAGATTTCGACATTGCCAAAATATCCACAAAAAGTTCTTATCCTACCAAACGTCACCCATCTGAACTATACCATCACCGAAATCAAAGAATTGAACATTGCAAAAATATCCACAAAACGTGCTTACCTCACAATACCTAACCCAACATAACCTAACCATCACCAAAGTCAGAGAATTCGACATTGCCAAAATATCCACAAAAAGTTCTTATCCTACCAAACCTCACCCATCTGAACCTAACCTTCACCGAAATCAAAGAATTGGACATTGCTTAAATATCCACAAAACGTGCTTACTTCACAATACCTAACCCAACCTAACCTAACCATCACCGAAGTCAGAGAATTCGACATTGCCAAAATATCCACAAAAAGTTCTTATCCTACCAAACCTCACCCATCTGAACCTTACCATCACCGAAATTTAAGAATTAAACATTGCAAAAATATCCACAAAACGTGCTTACCTCACAATACCTAACCCAACATAACCTAACCATGACCGAAATCAGAGAATTCGACATTGCCAAAATATCCACAAAAAGTTCTTATCCTACCAAACCTCACCCATCTGAACCTAACCTTCACCGAAATCAAAGAATTGGACATTGCTAAAATATCCACAAAACGTGCTTACTTCACAATACCTAACCCAACCTAACCTAACCATCACCGAAGTCAGAGAATTCGACATTGCCAAAATATCCACAAAAAGTTCTTATCCTACCAAACCTCACCCATCTGAACCTTACCATCACCGAAATCAAAGAATTAAACATTGCAAAAATATCCACAAAACGTGCTAACCTCACAATACCTAGCCCAACATAACCTAACCATGACCGAAGTCAGAGAATTCGACATTGCCAAAATATCCACAAAAAGTTCTTATCCTACCAAACCTCACCCATCTGAACCTAACCTTCACCGAAATCAAAGAATTGGACATTGCTTAAATATCCACAAAACGTGCTTACCTCACAATACCTAAACCAACCTAACCTAACCATCACGGAATTCAGAGAATTCGACATTGCCAAAATATCCACAAAAAGTTCTTATCCTACCAAACCTCACCCATCTGAACCTAACCATCACCTAAATCAAAGAATTGGACATTAATAAAATATCCACAAAACGTGCTTACCTCACAATACCTAACCCAACCTAACCTAACCATCACCGAAGTCAGAGAATTCCACATTGGAAAATATCCACAAAAAGTTCTTATCCTACCAAACCTCACCCATCTGAACCTTACCATCACCGAAATCAAAGAATTAAACATAGCAAAAATATCCACAAAACGTGCTTACCTCAAAATACCTAACCCAACCTAACCTTACCATCACCGAAGTCAGAGAATTCGACATTGCCAAAATATCCACAAAAAGTTCTTATCCTACCAAACCTCACCCATCTGAACCTAACCATCACCTAAATCAAAGAATTGGACATTAATAAAATATCCACAAAACGTGCTTACCTCACAATACCTAACCCAACCTAACCTAACCATCACCGAAGTCAGAGAATTCCACATTGCCAAAATATCCACAAAAAGTTCTTATCCTACCAAACCTCACCCATCTGAACCTAACCTTCACCGAAATCGAAGAATTGGACATTGCTAAAATATCCACAAAACGTGCTTACTTCACAATACCTAACCCAACCTAACCTAACCATCACCGAAGTCAGAGAATTCGACATTGCCAAAATATCCACAAAAAGTTCTTATCCTACCAAACCTCACCCATCTGAACCTTACCATCACCGAAATCAAAGAATTAAACATTGCAAAAATATCCACAAAACGTGCTTACCTCACAATACCTAGCCCAACATAACCTAACCATGACCGAAGTCAGAGAATTCGACATTGCCAAAATATCCACAAAAAGTTCTTATCCTACCAAACCTCACCCATCTGAACCTAACCTTCACCGAAATCAAAGAATTGGACATTGCTTAAATATCCACAAAACGTGCTTACCTCACAATACCTAAACCAACCTAACCTAACCATCACGGAATTCAGAGAATTCGACATTGCCAAAATATCCACAAAAAGTTCTTATCCTACCAAACCTCACCCATCTGAACCTAACCATCACCTAAATCAAAGAATTGGACATTAATAAAATATCCACAAAACGTGCTTACCTCACAATACCTAACCCAACCTAACCTAACCATCACCGAAGTCAGAGAATTCCACATTGGAAAATATCCACAAAAAGTTCTTATCCTACCAAACCTCACCCATCTGAACCTTACCATCACCGAAATCAAAGAATTAAACATAGCAAAAATATCCACAAAACGTGCTTACCTCAAAATACCTAACCCAACCTAACCTTACCATCACCGAAGTCAGAGAATTCGACATTGCCAAAATATCCACAAAAAGTTCTTATCCTACCAAACCTCACCCATCTGAACCTTACCATCACCGAAATCAAAGAATTAAACATAGCAAAAATATCCACAAAACGTGCTTACCTCACAATACCTAACCCAACCTAACCTTACCATCACCGAAGTCAGAGAATTCGACATTGCCAAAATATCCACAAAAAGTTCTTATCCTACCAAACCTCACCCATCTGAACCTTACCATCACCGAAATCAAAGAATTGAACATTGCAAAAATATCCACAAAACGTGCTTACCTCACAATACCTAACCCAACCTAACCTAACCATCACCGAAGTCAGAGAATTCCACATTGGCAAAATATCCACAAAAAGTTCTTATCCTACCAAACCTCACCCATCTGAACCTAACCTTCACCGAAATCAAAGAATTGGACATTGCTCAAATATCCACAAAACGTGCTTACTTCACACTACCTAACCCAACCTAACCTAACCATCACTGAAGTCAGAGAATTCGACATTGCCAAAATATCCACAAAAAGTGCTTATCCTACCAAACCTCACCCATCTGAACCTAACCATCACCTAAATCAAAGAATTGGACATTAATAAAATATCCAAAAAACGTGCTTACCTCACAATACCTAACCCAACCTAACCTAACCATCACCGAAGTCAGAGAATTCGACATTGCCAAAATATCCACAAAAAGTTCTAATCCTACCAAACCTCACCCATCTGAACCTTACCATCACCGAAATCAAAGAATTGAACATTGCAAAAATATCCACAAAACGTGCTTACCTCACAATACCTAACCCAACATAACCTAACCATCACTGAAGTCAGAGAATTCGACATTGCCAAAATATCCACAAAAAGTTCTTATCCTACCAAACCTCACCCATCTGAACCTAACCTTCACCGAAATCAAAGAATTGGACATTGTTTAAATATCCACAAAACGTGCTTACTTCACACTACCTAACCCAACCTAACCTAACCATCACTGAATTCAGAGAATTCGACATTGCCAAAATATCCACAAAAAGTTCTTATCCTACCAAACCTCACCCATCTGAACCTAACCATCACCTAAATCAAAGAATTGGACATTATTAAAATATCTACAAAACGTGCTTACCTCACAATACCTAACCCAACCTAACCTAACCATCACCGAAGTCAGAGAATTCGACATTTCCAAAATATCCACAAAAAGTTCTTATCCTACCAAACCTCACCCATCTGAACCTAATCATCACCGAAATCAAAGAATTGGACATTAATAAAATATCCACAAAACGTGCTTACCTCACAATACCTAACCCAACCTAACCTAACCATCACCGAAGTCAGAGAATTCGACATTGCCAAAATATCCACAAAAAGTTCTTATCCTACATAACCTCACCCATCTGAACGTTACCATCACCGAAATCAAAGAATTGGACATTGCTTAAATATCCACAAAACGTGCTTACCTAGCAATACCTAACCCAACCTAACCTAACCATCACCGAAGTCAGAGAATTCCACATTGGCAATTTATCCACAAAAAGTTCTTATCCTACCAAACCTCACCCATCTGAACCTTACCATCACCGAAATCAAAGAATTTAACATAGCAAAAATATCCACAAAACGTGCTTACCTCACAATACCTAACCCAACCTAACCTAACCATCACCGAAGTCAGAGAATTCGACATTACCAAAATATCCACAAAACGTGCTTACCTCACAATACCTAACCCAACCTAACCTAACCATCACTGAAGTAAGAGAATTCGACATTGCCAAAATATCCACAAAAAGTGCTTATCCTACCACACCTCACCCATCTGAACCTAACCATCACCTAAATCAAAGAATTGGACATTAATAAAATATCCAAAAAACGTGCTTACCTCACAATACCTAACCCAACCTAACCTAACCATCACCGAAGTCAGAGAATTCGACATTGCCAAAATATCCACAAAAAGTTCTCATCCTACCAAACCTCACCCATCTGAACCTTACCATCACCGAAATCAAAGAATTGAACATTGCAAAAATATCCACAAAACGTGCTTACCTCACAATACCTAACCCAACATAACCTAACCATCACCGAAGTCAGAGAATTCGACATTGTCAAAATATCCACAAAAAGTTCTTATCCTACCAAACCTCACCCATCTGAACCTAACCATCACCTAAATCAAAGAATTGGACATTATTAAAATATCTACAAAACGTGCTTACCTCACAATACCTAACCCAACATAACCTAACCATGACCGAAGTCAGAGAATTCGACATTGCCAAAATATCCACAAAAAGTTCTTATCCTACCAAACCTCACCCATCTGAACCTAACCATCACCGAAATCAAAGAATTGGACATTGCTAAAATATCCACAAAACGTGCTTACTTCACAATACCTAACCCAACCTAACCTAACCATCACTGAATTCAGAGAATTCGACATTGCCAAAATATCCACAAAAAGTTCTTATCCTACCAAACCTCACCCATCTGAACCTAACCATCACCTAAATCAAAGAATTGGACATTAATAAAATATCCACAAAACGTGCTTACCTCACAATACCTAACCCAACCTAACCTAACCATCACCAAAGTCAGAGAATTCCACATTGGCAAAATATCCACAAAAAGTTCTTATCCTACCAAACCTCACCCATCTGAAACTTACCATCACCGAAATCAAAGAATTAAACATAGCAAAAATATCCACAAAACGTGCTTACCTCACAATACCTAACCCAACCTAACCTAACCATCACCGAAGTCAAAGAATTCGACATTGCCAAAATATCCACAAAAAGTTCTTATCCTACCAAACCTCACCCATCTGAACCTTACCATCACCGAAATCAAAGAATTGAACATTGCAAAAATATCCACAAAACGTGCTTACCTCACAATACCTAAACCAACCTAACCTAACCATCACCGAAGTCAGAGATTTCGACATTGCCAAAATATCCACAAAAAGTTTTTTCCTACCAAACCTCACCCATATGAACCTAACCTTCACCGAAATTAAAGAATTGGACATTAATAAAATATCCACAATACGTGCTTACCTCACAATACCTAACCCAACCTAACCTAACCATCACCGAAGTCAGAGAATTCGACATTGCCAAAATATCCACAAAAAGTTCTTATCCTACATAACCTCACCCATCTGAACCTAACCATCACCGAAATCAAAGATTTGGACATTGCTAAAATATCCACAAAACGTGCTTACCTCACAATACCTAACCCAACCTAACCTAACCATCACCGAAGTCAGAGATTTCGACATTGCCAAAATATCCACAAAAAGTTCTTATCCTACCAAACGTCACCCATCTGAACTATACCATCACCGAAATCAAAGAATTGAACATTGCAAAAATATCCACAAAACGTGCTTACCTCACAATACCTAACCCAACATAACCTAACCATCACCAAAGTCAGAGAATTCGACATTGCCAAAATATCCACAAAAAGTTCTTATCCTACCAAACCTCACCCATCTGAACCTAACCTTCACCGAAATCAAAGAATTGGACATTGCTTAAATATCCACAAAACGTGCTTACTTCACAATACCTAACCCAACCTAACCTAACCATCACCGAAGTCAGAGAATTCGACATTGCCAAAATATCCACAAAAAGTTCTTATCCTACCAAACCTCACCCATCTGAACCTTACCATCACCGAAATTTAAGAATTAAACATTGCAAAAATATCCACAAAACGTGCTTACCTCACAATACCTAACCCAACATAACCTAACCATGACCGAAATCAGAGAATTCGACATTGCCAAAATATCCACAAAAAGTTCTTATCCTACCAAACCTCACCCATCTGAACCTAACCTTCACCGAAATCAAAGAATTGGACATTGCTAAAATATCCACAAAACGTGCTTACTTCACAATACCTAACCCAACCTAACCTAACCATCACCGAAGTCAGAGAATTCGACATTGCCAAAATATCCACAAAAAGTTCTTATCCTACCAAACCTCACCCATCTGAACCTTACCATCACCGAAATCAAAGAATTAAACATTGCAAAAATATCCACAAAACGTGCTAACCTCACAATACCTAGCCCAACATAACCTAACCATGACCGAAGTCAGAGAATTCGACATTGCCAAAATATCCACAAAAAGTTCTTATCCTACCAAACCTCACCCATCTGAACCTAACCTTCACCGAAATCAAAGAATTGGACATTGCTTAAATATCCACAAAACGTGCTTACCTCACAATACCTAAACCAACCTAACCTAACCATCACGGAATTCAGAGAATTCGACATTGCCAAAATATCCACAAAAAGTTCTTATCCTACCAAACCTCACCCATCTGAACCTAACCATCACCTAAATCAAAGAATTGGACATTAATAAAATATCCACAAAACGTGCTTACCTCACAATACCTAACCCAACCTAACCTAACCATCACCGAAGTCAGAGAATTCCACATTGGAAAATATCCACAAAAAGTTCTTATCCTACCAAACCTCACCCATCTGAACCTTACCATCACCGAAATCAAAGAATTAAACATAGCAAAAATATCCACAAAACGTGCTTACCTCAAAATACCTAACCCAACCTAACCTTACCATCACCGAAGTCAGAGAATTCGACATTGCCAAAATATCCACAAAAAGTTCTTATCCTACCAAACCTCACCCATCTGAACCTAACCATCACCTAAATCAAAGAATTGGACATTAATAAAATATCCACAAAACGTGCTTACCTCACAATACCTAACCCAACCTAACCTAACCATCACCGAAGTCAGAGAATTCCACATTGCCAAAATATCCACAAAAAGTTCTTATCCTACCAAACCTCACCCATCTGAACCTAACCTTCACCGAAATCGAAGAATTGGACATTGCTAAAATATCCACAAAACGTGCTTACTTCACAATACCTAACCCAACCTAACCTAACCATCACCGAAGTCAGAGAATTCGACATTGCCAAAATATCCACAAAAAGTTCTTATCCTACCAAACCTCACCCATCTGAACCTTACCATCACCGAAATCAAAGAATTAAACATTGCAAAAATATCCACAAAACGTGCTTACCTCACAATACCTAGCCCAACATAACCTAACCATGACCGAAGTCAGAGAATTCGACATTGCCAAAATATCCACAAAAAGTTCTTATCCTACCAAACCTCACCCATCTGAACCTAACCTTCACCGAAATCAAAGAATTGGACATTGCTTAAATATCCACAAAACGTGCTTACCTCACAATACCTAAACCAACCTAACCTAACCATCACGGAATTCAGAGAATTCGACATTGCCAAAATATCCACAAAAAGTTCTTATCCTACCAAACCTCACCCATCTGAACCTAACCATCACCTAAATCAAAGAATTGGACATTAATAAAATATCCACAAAACGTGCTTACCTCACAATACCTAACCCAACCTAACCTAACCATCACCGAAGTCAGAGAATTCCACATTGGAAAATATCCACAAAAAGTTCTTATCCTACCAAACCTCACCCATCTGAACCTTACCATCACCGAAATCAAAGAATTAAACATAGCAAAAATATCCACAAAACGTGCTTACCTCAAAATACCTAACCCAACCTAACCTTACCATCACCGAAGTCAGAGAATTCGACATTGCCAAAATATCCACAAAAAGTTCTTATCCTACCAAACCTCACCCATCTGAACCTTACCATCACCGAAATCAAAGAATTAAACATAGCAAAAATATCCACAAAACGTGCTTACCTCACAATACCTAACCCAACCTAACCTTACCATCACCGAAGTCAGAGAATTCGACATTGCCAAAATATCCACAAAAAGTTCTTATCCTACCAAACCTCACCCATCTGAACCTTACCATCACCGAAATCAAAGAATTGAACATTGCAAAAATATCCACAAAACGTGCTTACCTCACAATACCTAACCCAACCTAACCTAACCATCACCGAAGTCAGAGAATTCCACATTGGCAAAATATCCACAAAAAGTTCTTATCCTACCAAACCTCACCCATCTGAACCTAACCTTCACCGAAATCAAAGAATTGGACATTGCTCAAATATCCACAAAACGTGCTTACTTCACACTACCTAACCCAACCTAACCTAACCATCACTGAAGTCAGAGAATTCGACATTGCCAAAATATCCACAAAAAGTGCTTATCCTACCAAACCTCACCCATCTGAACCTAACCATCACCTAAATCAAAGAATTGGACATTAATAAAATATCCAAAAAACGTGCTTACCTCACAATACCTAACCCAACCTAACCTAACCATCACCGAAGTCAGAGAATTCGACATTGCCAAAATATCCACAAAAAGTTCTAATCCTACCAAACCTCACCCATCTGAACCTTACCATCACCGAAATCAAAGAATTGAACATTGCAAAAATATCCACAAAACGTGCTTACCTCACAATACCTAACCCAACATAACCTAACCATCACTGAAGTCAGAGAATTCGACATTGCCAAAATATCCACAAAAAGTTCTTATCCTACCAAACCTCACCCATCTGAACCTAACCTTCACCGAAATCAAAGAATTGGACATTGTTTAAATATCCACAAAACGTGCTTACTTCACACTACCTAACCCAACCTAACCTAACCATCACTGAATTCAGAGAATTCGACATTGCCAAAATATCCACAAAAAGTTCTTATCCTACCAAACCTCACCCATCTGAACCTAACCATCACCTAAATCAAAGAATTGGACATTATTAAAATATCTACAAAACGTGCTTACCTCACAATACCTAACCCAACCTAACCTAACCATCACCGAAGTCAGAGAATTCGACATTTCCAAAATATCCACAAAAAGTTCTTATCCTACCAAACCTCACCCATCTGAACCTAATCATCACCGAAATCAAAGAATTGGACATTAATAAAATATCCACAAAACGTGCTTACCTCACAATACCTAACCCAACCTAACCTAACCATCACCGAAGTCAGAGAATTCGACATTGCCAAAATATCCACAAAAAGTTCTTATCCTACATAACCTCACCCATCTGAACGTTACCATCACCGAAATCAAAGAATTGGACATTGCTTAAATATCCACAAAACGTGCTTACCTAGCAATACCTAACCCAACCTAACCTAACCATCACCGAAGTCAGAGAATTCCACATTGGCAAAATATCCACAAAAAGTTCTTATCCTACCAAACCTCACCCATCTGAACCTTACCATCACCGAAATCAAAGAATTAAACATAGCAAAAATATCCACAAAACGTGCTTACCTCACAATACCTAACCCAACCTAACCTAACCATCACCGAAGTCAGAAAATTCAACATTGCCAAAATATCCACAAAAAGTTCATACCCCACCAAACCTCACCCATCTGAACCTAACCATCACCGAAATCGAAGAATTGGACATTGCCAAAATATCCACAAAACGTGCATACCTTACAATACCTAACCCAACCTAACCTAACCATCACCGAAGTCAGAGAATTCGACATTGCCAAAATATCCACAAAAAGTTCTTATCCTACATAACCTCACCCATCTGAACCTAACCATCACCGAAATCAAAGAATTAGACATTGCTAAAATATCCACAAAAAGTTCTTATCCTACATAACCTCACCCATCTGAACCTAACCATCACCGAAATCAAAGAATTAGACATTGCTAAAATATCCACAAAACGTGCTTACCTTACAATACCTAACCCAACCTAACCTAACCATCACCGAAGTCAGAAAATTCAACATTGCCAAAAAATCCACAAAAAGTTCATACCCCACCAAACCTCACACATCTGAACCTAACCATCACCGAAATCAAAGAATTGGACATTAATAAAATATCCACAAAACGTGCTTACCTCACAATACCTAAACCAACCTAACATAACCATCACCGAAGTCAGAGAATTCGACATTGCCAAAATATCCACAAAAAGTTCTTATCCTACATAACCTCACCCATCTGAACGTAACCATCAACGAAATCAAATAATTGGACATTGCTTAAATATCCACAAAACGTTCTTACCTAACAATACCTAACCCAACCTAACCTAACCATCACCGAAGTCAGAAAATTCAACATTGCCAAAATATCCACAAAAAGTTCATACCCCACCAAACCTCACCCATCTGAACCTAACCATCACCAAAATCAAAGAAATGGACATTGCGAAAATATCCAAAAAACGTGCTTACCTCACAATACCTAACCCACCTAACCTAACCATCACCGAAGTCAGAGAATTCGATATTGCCAAAATATCCACAAAAAGTTCTTATCCTACATAACCTCACCCATCTGAACCTAACCATCACCGAAATTAAAAAATTGGACAATAATAAAATATCCACAAAACGCGCTTACCTCACAATACCTTTTTTTTTTTTTTTTTTTTTTTTTTTTTTCCTATGCGTGGGAGGAGAAAATCTTCAATAAGACTCCCTCTAGTCCGCACTAGAGGGAAGTGTCAGATTTTTACTGACTAAAAAACTCCCCCGACTCACCTCACCCCTTTGGGGACCCCACTCGTTGGTGGATTGCTTCCGCAGGGGCTGATTTCGTCCTTGTTGGCTTCTCCTTTTTGTGCGGATCCCTCCTTTCCAGTTCATCTAGTTGACCCGCTTGGTTTCTGTTTCCTGAAAAACATTCATTTGCAGTATTAATCATAGGCTGGTAATAGTATATCTATATCTATGGGTTGACATCTATTCATTTCCTTCTATAAGTCTTTCCGCTTTCCTTAGCCGTTCGGCCTCCTCCTTCTGCTTCATGACGCTCCTTGCGAACTCTGCGAATGCTTCCCAAGAGGCTACGTCTTTAGTGATGTTCTGTGCTATGTCTTCAGTGTTGACCGGGGTGCTTTCTTCGAGTGTCGCTCTTTCAGATTCCCATGCAGGGCATACGAGGAGTGTATGTTCTGCGTCATCTCTGATTGATGCACAGTGGTGACATCCTGCTGTCGTTTCCTTTCCGATGCGGTTGAGGAATGCTCCGAAACACCCATGGCTGGTTAGTAGCTGGGTTGTGTGGTAGTCCGGTTTTGCGCTTTTCCTCCTTGTCCAGGCTGCGATTGATGGGATCAGTCGATGTGTCCATCTACCTTTGTCTGCGCCGTCCCAGCGGACCTGCCATTCCGTCATGAGCTCCGCCCGTGCCGTCGCTCTTACTTTTTTCGTTCCCTCCTTTCTTCCCTCGTATACCTTCTTTCTTTCATGTGCCAGTAGGTCGATGGGTGGTACTCCAGCAATAACCAGTACTGCGCACTCGGATACTGTTGTATATGCCGATACGATTCTCAGTACGCCCCTGCGTTGTACTCTTGCGAGGTATTTCCTGGTTCTCTCCACTGCCATGCTGGGCGCCCATATTGGTGCACCGTATAGGATCACCGAGTGCACTACGCTGTTGAGTAGTTTTCTTC
This sequence comes from Arctopsyche grandis, assembly GCF_051622035.1. Taxonomy (NCBI): domain Eukaryota; kingdom Metazoa; phylum Arthropoda; class Insecta; order Trichoptera; family Hydropsychidae; genus Arctopsyche; species Arctopsyche grandis. The sequence goes on from NW_027518427.1 coordinate 249,363, forward strand.
GGCATGGTTTGGGCCCTCCGATGTTGGGCATTAGTCGTCCGATGTTGTTGACAGCTCTTGCCGCTTTCTCCGCGGCATGCTCAGCTTGTTTCTTAAAGGTTAATTTGTCATCTAGAATTATTCCAAGATAAGTCAAATACCTTTTTAGTCTCACGTCGTATCCCGAAATGGTGATTTTCGGGGGTTCGATTTTTCTTTTTCTGGTGAACAAAACCGCCTCGGTTTTTTGTGGTGCAAGCTGTAGTCCGGCTTCCGTCATCCAGTCGTTCACCAGGTCGAGAGTGTCGTTTGTGGCGGTCTCGAGGTCCGTTATTTTCCTAGCCACAACAATGATAGCTACGTCGTCTGCAAAACCCACCAGCTTCGCTCCTCCTGGAAGTCTTAATTTAAGAAGTGAGTCGTACATTATGTTCCATAATGTTGGTCCCATGACAGAGCCCTGTGGAACACCAGAGGAGATCTTGCGTTCTGCCAGTCTTGTGATCAGAACCCTCTCCGACAGGTAACTTCCTATTATTCTTACAAGGTAGTCTGGTATTCCACCGAGCTCCGATAGAGCCGACATTATTTTATCCCATCTGGCAGAATTGAAAGCATTTTTAACGTCCAGTGTCACCATTATGCAGTGACTGCTCGTTTTTAATGTTCCACTATGAGCGTCTTTTATTGTCTTTATGACCTCGGCTATTGCGTCTACCGTGGACCGACCGGGTCTGAACCCGTATTGCTGCGAACATAACCCGCCTTCCGTCTCCGTCGTCTTCGCTACTCTCTGTAATATGAGGCGCTCGAGGAGTTTGCCCAATCCGTCCAACATGCACAGTGGCCGGTATGACGACGGCTCCTCCGGTGGTTTGTTGCCCTTGGGTATGAGCACGAGTTTCTGCCTTTTCCATATTTTTGGGAATTCTCCGCTCTTGAGGCAGCTGTTGAATGTCCGCAGCAATGTTTTCGGGCAGACTTTAGCCGATATGCGGAGAATTTCATTCGGTATTCCGTCAGGTCCAGGTGATTTGTCAGTGGACAGCCGTTTTGTTGCCGAGTATAGTTCACCCAGTGTAAACTCTGGGATGTCTTCGGGCTCTATGATCCACGCTTGTGGTGTCGTCTCTTTGTGTGTAGGGAAAAGGTGTGAAACTATCGTTTCCAAATTTCCATCTCTGTTTAAGAAGGGAATTTGGCGGTGGCCGGACAGCTTACCACGGACCATACGATACGCTTGGCCCCATGGGTCCAGGTCCACCGTCGCTATGAGTTGTTCCCACATCAACTTTTTACTCCTCCTGATTGCGTAGGTGACTGCTCTTCTTGCTTCTTTGTGGGCTTCGCTTGCGGTTTCGATGGCCGTTTGGTCGTCTTCGTGGCCTGATCTGTGTCTTCGTTCAGTCCGACAGTGCTCTCTTCGTTTTCTTGTGCAGGTTCTTCGCAGCTCTGCAATTTCGTCGTTCCACCAATATTGTGGTTTCCGTCCCACTCCACCCTTCTTCGGCATCGAGGCCTCGCAAGCCCGAGTGATCGCTGCCGTTGTCTCTTTGCAAAGTTCTGTTCCAGTTGTGGTATCTTGAATACGGCCACACTCGAACTTGAGCGTCTCTTCGCACGTTTTAGTGTCTAGCTTGCCGACGGCCCACCTTGTCGGCTCGGTCTTATGCGGGGTCGAATCGGTCGTTCTTGTGTCTCTTAGCTCGTATGAGATGTATTGGTGGTCGCTTAGTGTTGTGTCGCTGAGCACCTCCCAGTTGGTAATGCGGCCAATGGTGTCCTCGTCCGCGAAAGCGACGTCGACTATGGAGCCAGTGCTTCCTCTGACGAAGGTATTTGCACTTCCGGTGTTCAGGACATGCAGGTTTAGTCTGGCCATTGTGTCAGCTAGTAGGCGACCGCGCTCATCGGTGATAGGTGATTCCCACTCTGTAGACTTTGCATTGAAGTCTCCGGCAACGACCACTCGTCCTGTGCTCCTGCTGACGCTCGCCTCCAATTCGTGCAAAAACAGTACGAAGTCCGAGACCGAGGCGTTCGGCGAACAGTAACAGCTGTAGAACCGCACGCCCCGCACCCGAACCCAGACTGCACCTACCTGTGGTGTTCCTGCCTCTGTGATTATCCCGCTTCCGCGTGAGATGTAGATCGCCGAGCGCTGGGTTGTGTCGGCGAACCAATCTCCATTTAATGGGCGATGTTGTTCGCTTATTATTGTGATGTCAATTTTTTTCTCATAGATGGTCTGCAGGAGGAGGTCCTGCGCAGCCCTGCAATGGTTAAGGTTTACCTGGAGGACTCTTATTTTTCCATTTGCAGCCATTATGTTTGTGTCTTCCCCTTCCTCTGTCTCTCCAGTTCGGTTTTGTATGCAGGACACTTGGGTGTCCCTGCCATGTGCTGTGTGTCCGTGCCGCGGTCTTTGCAGACAATGCAGCACAGACTGTTCTCGCATTTGGCCGCTATGTGGCCTCCTTTACCACATCGGCGACACAGTTGGGACCTGTCACTTCCGCTGCAGGTGGCTGCCAAGTGTCCGTACTCCTGGCACTTGTAACAGCGGACCGCTTCTATGTGCTGTCGTACGCGGCAGTTTACCCATCCTACGCGAAGCTTACCTTTTTTTAGGATTGTACGTGCTTTGTCGCTTGCCATCTTTACAACTGCGACTCTTGTTCCGTTGTAAGTGTTGAATAGGCTGACCACTTCAGCCTCCTCGACTGTAAGCGTTCCCAGTACTGGTTTGAGGGCGTCCATCACATCTTGGCGCTCTTCTCCTTCATCCAGGTCCCGCACCTCTATCTTCACCATCGTCGTTAATCTCCTGACCGTTGTGTCGTCACCTAGTGCTGTTTTAATGGCGTCTGCTAGCGTTGTGGGGTTGCCGCCGTTCCTTTCCAGTTCCATTAGGATCATACCGTTCCGGGTTTGTCTGATGCGGTCCACCTGGCATCCAGTTGCAGCGATGTCTACGGTGGTTCTTATTTTTTTGAGAATATCCGCGTATGTGTTGTTATTACTTTCGCTTCGCTTCAGTGTTATCGCTTCGGTTTTTGGGCGCGGTATAGTCAGTTTGGGTTTTTTCTGCTGGACCTTGTTTTGTTGTTGTCGTTGCTGCTGCGTCTGCGGCTGTGGATACGGCTGTGGGCGCTGCTGCTGTTTTTCTTCCTGTTGCGCTTGCTCCTGTTCCTGTTGCTTCTGTAGCGGCTTCTGGGGCTTCCACTTTTGCTTCCGCTGCTGTTTCCGTTGGGTCTTCCACTCTTCGGTCTCGGTCTGAGTGTTTTTCTCTGTCGTCTCTGTCGCCGTGCTCGCGTCGGAAGCTTTAGATGCAGTTTTGTTGATTTTATTCTTTTTCTGCTCTTCCTCGGCTAGGCTTGTCACTAATCTGCGTACTAGGCTAATTTGGGTTTTAATGTTTTCCTTCGTGTTTTTGGCGTTTGACACAAACTCCACGAGCATGTCCATTTCCACTTTTATTCTGTTTATTGGATCCATAATTTGTTGCTGTGGCTTTTCGTTGCTCATTGTCATTCATTTATTTATTTATTTATTTTAAACAGACCATTGTGGCTTAACAGGAATTCCTGAAGCGCTAAAGCCTAAAGTGCCACACTGGTCAAAAAAAAAAAATATAACACAAAAAAGAAAAAACAAAATACCAATTAAACATAAACATAAATACATTCATACATAAACATGAAGAATAGCATTTATAATGACAGTTAAAGTAAATGGACATTCATATCAGCAGATAATCCACGATGTGTCGTTTGTTGTGGTCAGCTGGTCTAAGAATCAGCTGTGCATGTAATGATGTTACGTCTCTCGCGTATGGGGGCAGGTAGTCACGCGCATGTATGTCAGCTGTTCATAGTGCGAACTATGTATGTCGGCGGTTCGTTCCCGGTGACGTTTACTTCTTACGATTTTTTGCGGTAAAGATTTTTAATTGTGACCATAGATGTCGCTAGTGAATAAATAATTTAATTTAAGGTTTTGTTCTTAATTGACCATAGATGTCGCTAGTGTATAAATAATTTAATTAAGGTTTTAATCTAAATTGACCATAGGTGTCGCTAGTGAGTAAATAATTTAATTACGGTTTTAATCTAAATTGACCATAGGTGTCGCTAGTGAATAAATAATTTAATTAGAGTTTTAATCTTAATTGGTTTTGCAGATAATTATTTATATTTGTTTATTTATTTGTATGAATGCCGTGTTGTACAGTGGGTGCTTTGCAGCGATCGTCTGTGGCAAGCGGCTCGCCGGCGCCCCCACGATTTGACAGCTAGTCAGCTGATCGTGTTCGTGTCGCGATCGAAACCGGCGTGGTGTAGTCAGATGGTCTAGGAATGTATTGTATTGTATTGTATTACACGTAATATTACAACAATTTGCGGATGTTTCACTGGCTTTATTCACAGTGTAGCCACCTTTGCCTGAGGCAGGCGTGAAATATAATTGGCTGTCACGCTATTTGACAGCTAGTCAGCTGATCGTATTCGTGTCACGATCGGAACCGGCGTGGTGTGGTACAGCTGTTCAAGCGATGTATTGTATTGTATTACACGTGATATAACGACGATTTGCGGGCGTTTCACTGGCTTTTTTCACAGTGTAGCCACCTTTGACAGTGACTGGCAGCTCCCCGCGCCCCCGAGAAATGTCAATGGTTGTCGCGCGATTTGACAGATAGTCAGCTGGTCGTATTCGTATAGCGATCGGAACCGGCGTGCGTGGTCAGATGATTAGCGATGTTGTGTTACACGCGATATAACGACAATTTGCAAAGTGTCAATTATTATTATCGCTATGTGCGTGGTGTTTCGACAACTGTCGGTGTGTTATGGGTTGTGTGGTAGTTATAACAACGTGGCGGCCTGGTTTTTTTTTTTTTTTTTTTTTTTTTACATGCAAACACACAGCCTCTCCTACCTCCTTCAGATACGTCTGATACTACTGGCACAGACGCAGTGAAGTGCCAATGGCCCCTCCTGACTCCTAGTTGCGACTCCTGGCTTCTAGTAGCTGTAGCGGTTCTGGACTGTGTAGACAGCCGGCGTCGGTGCTCGGCCGAGAGAGCGCGCACAGACACGTCCACTCGCTCCCACTGTCCCACTCCCACTGACCTCACAATACCTAACCCAACCTAACCTAACCATCACTGAAGTCAGAGAGTTCGACATTGCCAAAATATCCACAAAAAGTTTTTATCCTACCAAACCTCACCCATCTGAACCTAACCATCACCGAAATTAAAAAATTGGACAATAATAAAATATCCACAAAACGTGCTTACCTCACAATACCTAACCCAACCTAACCTAACCATCACTGAAGTCAGAGAGTTCGACATTGCCAAAATATCCACAAAAAGTTCTTATCCTACCAAACCTCACCCATCTGAACCTAACCATCACCGAAATCAAAGAATTGGACATTAATAAAATATCCACAATACGTGCTTACCTCACAATACCTAACCCAACCTAACCTTACCATCACCGAAGTCAGATAATTCGACATTGCCAAAATATCCACAAAAAGTTCTTATCCTACCAAACCTCACCCATCTGAACCTTACCATCACCGAAATCAAAGAATTAAACATTGCTTAAATATCCACAAAACGTGCCTACCTTACAATACCTAACCCAACCTAACCTAACCATCACCGAAGTCAGAAAATTCAACATTGCCAAAATATCCACAAAAAGTTCATACCCCACCAAACCTCACCCATCTGAACCTAACCATCACCAAAATCGAAAAATTATAAAATTGCCAAAATATCCACAAAACGTGCTTACCTCACAATACCTAACCCAACCTAACCTAACCATCACCGAAGTCAGAGAATTCGACATTGCCAAAATATCCACAAAAAGTTCCTTTCCTACATAATCTCACCCATCTGAACCTAACCATCACCGAAATCAAAGAATAAGACATTGCTAAAATATCCACAAAACGTGCTTACCTTACAATACCTAACCCAACCTAACCTAACCATCACCGAAGTCAGAAAATTCAACATTGCCAAAATATCCACAAAAAGTTCATACCCCACCAAACCTCACCCATCTGAACCTAACCATCACCGAAATCGAAGAATTGGACATTGCCAAAATATCCACAAAACGTGCTTACCTTACAATACCTAACCCAACCTAACCTAACCATCACCGAAGTCAGAGAATTCGACATTGCCAAAATATCCACAAAAAGTTCTTATCCTACATAACCTCACCCATCTGAACCTAACCATCACCGAAATCAAAGAATTAGACATTGCTAAAATATCCACAAAAAGTTCTTATCCTACATAACCTCACCCATCTGAACCTAACTATCACCGAAATCAAAGAATTAGACATTGCTAAAATATCCACAAAACGTGCTTACCTTACAATACCTAACCCAACCTAACCTAACCATCACCGAAGTCAGAAAATTCAACATTGCCAAAAAATCCACAAAAAGTTCATACCCCACCAAACCTCACACATCTGAACCTAACCATCACCGAAATCAAAGAATTGGACATTAATAAAATATCCACAAAACGTGCTTACCTCACAATACCTAAACCAACCTAACATAACCATCACCGAAGTCAGAGAATTCGACATTGCCAAAATATCCACAAAAAGTTCTTATCCTACATAACCTCACCCATCTGAACGTAACCATCAACGAAATCAAATAATTGGACATTGCTTAAATATCCACAAAACGTTCTTACCTAACAATACCTAACCCAACCTAACCTAACCATCACCGAAGTCAGAAAATTCAACATTGCCAAAATATCCACAAAAAGTTCATACCCCACCAAACCTCACCCATCTGAACCTAACCATCACTGCAATCGAAGAATTGGACATGCCAAAATATCCACAGAACGTGCTTACCTCACAATACCTAACCCAACCTAACCTAACCATCACTGAAGTCAGAGAATTCGACATTGCCAAAATATCCACAAAAAGTTCTTATCCTACCAAACCTCACCCATCTGAACCTAACCATCACCGAAATCAAAGAATTTGACATTAATAAAATATCCACAAAACGTGCTTACCTCACAATACCTAACCCAACATAACCTAACCATGACCGAAATCAGAGAATTCGACATTGCCAAAATATCCACAAAAAGTTCTTATCCTACCAAACCTCACCCATCTGAACCTAACCTTCACCGAAATCAAAGAATTGGACATTGCTTAAATATCCACAAAACGTGCTTACTTCACAATACCTAACCCAACCTAACCTAACCATCACTGAATTCAGAGAATTCGACATTGCCAAAATATCCACAAACAGTTCTTATCCTACCAAACCTCACCCATCTGAACCTAACCATCACCTAAATCAAAGAATTGGACATTAATAAAATATCCACAAAACGTGCTTACCTCACAATACCTAACCCAACCTAACCTAACCATCACCGAAGTCAGAGAATTCCACATTGCCAAAATATCCACAAAAAGTTCTTATCCTACCAAACCTCACCCATCTGAACCTAACCTTCACCGAAATCAAAGAATTGGACATTGCTAAAATATCCAAAAAACGTGCTTACTTCACAATACCTAACCCAACCTAACCTAACCATCACCGAAGTCAAAGAATTCGACATTGCCAAAATATCCACAAAAAGTTCTTATCCTACCAAACCTCACCCATCTGAACCTTACCATCACCGAAATCAAAGAATTGAACATTGCAAAAATATCCACAAAACGTGCTTACCTCACAATACCTAAACCAACCTAACCTAACCATCACCGAAGTCAGAGATTTCGACATTGCCAAAATATCCACAAAAAGTTTTTTCCTACCAAACCTCACCCATATGAACCTAACCTTCACCGAAATTAAAGAATTGGACATTAATAAAATATCCACAAAACGTGCTTACCTCACAATACCTAACTGAACCTAACCTAACCATCACCGAAGTCAGAGAATTCGACATTGCCAAAATATCCAAAAAAAGTTCTTATCCTACATAACCTCACCCATCTGAACCTAACCTTCACCGAAATCAAAGAATTGGACATTGCTAAAATATCCACAAAACGTGCTTACTTCACAATACCTAACCCAACCTAACCTAACCATCACTGAATTCAGAGAATTCGACATTGCCAAAATATCCACAAAAAGTTCTTATCCTACCAAACCTCACCCATCTGAACCTTACCATCACCGAAATCAAAGAATTGGACATTGTTTAAATATCCACAAAACGTGCTTACTTCACAATACCTAACCCAACCTAACCTAACCATCACTGAATTCAGAGAATTCGACATTGCCAAAATATCCACAAAAATTTCTTATCCTACCAAACCTCACCCATCTGAACCTAACCATCACCTAAATCAAAGAATTGGACATTATTAAAATATCCACAAAACGTGCTTACCTCACAATACCTAACCCAACCTAACCTAACCATCACCGAAGTCAGAGAATTCGACATTGCCAAAATATCCACAAAAAGTTCTAATCCTACCAAACCTCACCCATCTGAACCTTACCATCACCGAAATCAAAGAATTAAACATAGCAAAAATATCCACAAAACGTGCTTACCTCACAATACCTAACCCAACCTAACCTAACCATCACCGAAGTCAGAGAATTCGACATCGCCAAAATATCCACAAAAAGTTCTTATCCTACCAAACCTCACCCATCTGAACCTAACCTTCACCGAAATCAAAGAATTGGACATTGCTAAAATATCCACAAAACGTGCTTACTTCACAATACCTAACCCAACCTAACCTAACCATCACTGAATTCAGAGAATTCGACATTGCCAAAATATCCACAAAAAGTTCTTATCCTACCAAACCTCACCCATCTGAACCTAACCATCACCTAAATCAAAGAATTGGACATTAATAAAATATCCACAAAACGTGCTTACCTTACAATACCTAACCCAACCTAACCTAACCATCACCGAAGTCAGAGAATTCCACATTGGCAATTTATCCACAAAAAGTTCTTATCCTACCAAACCTCACCCATCTGAACCTTACCATCACCGAAATCAAAGAATTTAACATAGCAAAAATATCCACAAAACGTGCTTACCTCACAATACCTAACCCAACCTAACCTAACCATCACCGAAGTCAGAGAATTCGACATTACCAAAATATCCACAAAACGTGCTTACCTCACAATACCTAACCCAACCTAACCTAACCATCACTGAAGTAAGAGAATTCGACATTGCCAAAATATCCACAAAAAGTGCTTATCCTACCACACCTCACCCATCTGAACCTAACCATCACCTAAATCAAAGAATTGGACATTAATAAAATATCCAAAAAACGTGCTTACCTCACAATACCTAACCCAACCTAACCTAACCATCACCGAAGTCAGAGAATTCGACATTGCCAAAATATCCACAAAAAGTTCTTATCCTACCAAACCTCACCCATCTGAACCTTACCATCACCGAAATCAAAGAATCGAACATTGCAAAAATATCCACAAAACGTGCTTACCTCACAATACCTAACCCAACATAACCTAACCATCACCGAAGTCAGAGAATTCGACATTGTCAAAATATCCACAAAAAGTTCTTATCCTACCAAACCTCACCCATCTGAACCTAACCATCACCTAAATCAAAGAATTGGACATTATTAAAATATCCACAAAACGTGCTTACCTCACAATACCTAACCCAACATAACCTAACCATGACCGAAGTCAGAGAATTCGACATTGCCAAAATATCCACAAAAAGTTCTTATCCTACCAAACCTCACCCATCTGAACCTAACCATCACCGAAATCAAGAATTGGACATAGCTAAAATATCCACAAAACGTGCTTACTTCACAATACCTAACCCAACCTAACCTAACCATCACTGAATTCAGAGAATTCGACATTGCCAAAATATCCACAAAAAGTTCTTATCCTACCAAACCTCACCCATCTGAACCTAACCATCACCTAAATCAAAGAATTGGACATTAATAAAATATCCACAAAACGTGCTTACCTCACAATACCTAACCCAACCTAACCTAACCATCACCAAAGTCAGAGAATTCCACATTGGCAAAATATCCACAAAAAGTTCTTATCCTACCAAACCTCACCCATCTGAACCTTACCATCACCGAAATCAAAGAATTAAACATAGCAAAAATATCCACAAAACGTGCTTACCTCACAATACCTAACCCAACCTAACCTAACCATCACCGAAGTCAAAGAATTCGACATTGCCAAAATATCCACAAAAAGTTCTTATCCTACCAAACCTCACCCATCTGAACCTTACCATCACCGAAATCAAAGAATTGAACATTGCAAAAATATCCACAAAACGTGCTTACCTCACAATACCTAAACCAACCTAACCTAACCATCACCGAAGTCAGAGATTTCGACATTGCCAAAATATCCACAAAAAGTTTTTTCCTACCAAACCTCACCCATATGAACCTAACCTTCACCGAAATTAAAGAATTGGACATTAATAAAATATCCACAATACGTGCTTACCTCACAATACCTAACCCAACCTAACCTAACCATCACCGAAGTCAGAGAATTCGACATTGCCAAAATATCCACAAAAAGTTCTTATCCTACATAACCTCACCCATCTGAACCTAACCATCACCGAAATCAAAGATTTGGACATTGCTAAAATATCCACAAAACGTGCTTACCTCACAATACCTAACCCAACCTAACCTAACCATCACCGAAGTCAGAGATTTCGACATTGCCAAAATATCCACAAAAAGTTCTTATCCTACCAAACGTCACCCATCTGAACCTTACCATCACCGAAATCAAAGAATTGAACATTGCAAAAATATCCACAAAACGTGCTTACCTCACAATACCTAACCCAACATAACCTAACCATCACCAAAGTCAGAGAATTCGACATTGCCAAAATATCCACAAAAAGTTCTTATCCTACCAAACCTCACCCATCTGAACCTAACCTTCACCGAAATCAAAGAATTGGACATTGCTAAAATATCCACAAAACGTGCTTACTTCACAATACCTAACCCAACCTAACCTAACCATCACCGAAGTCAGAGAATTCGACATTGCCAAAATATCCACAAAAAGTTCTTATCCTACCAAACCTCACCCATCTGAACCTTACCATCACCGAAATCAAAGAATTTAACATTGCAAAAATATCCACAAAACGTGCTTACCTCACAATACCTAACCCAACATAACCTAACCATGACCGAAATCAGAGAATTCGACATTGCCAAAATATCCACAAAAAGTTCTTATCCTACCAAACCTCACCCATCTGAACCTAACCTTCACCGAAATCAAAGAATTGGACATTGCTTAAATATCCACAAAACGTGCTTACTTCACAATACCTAACCCAACCTAACCTAACCATCACTGAATTCAGAGAATTCGACATTGCCAAAATATCCACAAAAAGTTCTTATCCTACCAAACCTCACCCATCTGAACCTAACCATCACCTAAATCAAAGAATTGGACATTAATAAAATATCCACAAAACGTGCTTACCTCACAATACCTAACCCAACCTAACCTAACCATCACCGAAGTCAAAGAATTCGACATTGCCAAAATATCCACAAAAAGTTCTTATCCTACCAAACCTCACCCATCTGAACCTTACCATCACCGAAATCAAAGAATTGAACATTGCAAAAATATCCACAAAACGTGCTTACCTCACAATACCTAAACCAACCTAACCTAACCATCACCGAAGTCAGAGATTTCGACATTGCCAAAATATCCACAAAAAGTTTTTTCCTACCAAACCTCACCCATATGAACCTAACCTTCACCGAAATTAAAGAATTGGACATTAATAAAATATCCACAATACGTGCTTACCTCACAATACCTAACCCAACCTAACCTAACCATCACCGAAGTCAGAGAATTCGACATTGCCAAAATATCCACAAAAAGTTCTTATCCTACATAACCTCACCCATCTGAACCTAACCATCACCGAAATCAAAGATTTGGACATTGCTAAAATATCCACAAAACGTGCTTACCTCACAATACCTAACCCAACCTAACCTAACCATCACCGAAGTCAGAGATTTCGACATTGCCAAAATATCCACAAAAAGTTCTTATCCTACCAAACGTCACCCATCTGAACCTTACCATCACCGAAATCAAAGAATTGAACATTGCAAAAATATCCACAAAACGTGCTTACCTCACAATACCTAACCCAACATAACCTAACCATCACCAAAGTCAGAGAATTCGACATTGCCAAAATATCCACAAAAAGTTCTTATCCTAACAAACCTCACCCATCTGAACCTAACCTTCACCGAAATCAAAGAATTGGACATTGCTAAAATATCCACAAAACGTGCTTACTTCACAATACCTAACCCAACCTAACCTAACCATCACCGAAGTCAGAGAATTCGACATTGCCAAAATATCCACAAAAAGTTCTTATCCTACCAAACCTCACCCATCTGAACCTTACCATCACCGAAATCAAAGAATTAAACATTGCAAAAATATCCACAAAACGTGCTTACCTCACAATACCTAACCCAACATAACCTAACCATGACCGAAATCAGAGAATTCGACATTGCCAAAATATCCACAAAAAGTTCTTATCCTACCAAACCTCACCCATCTGAACCTAACCTTCACCGAAATCAAAGAATTGGACATTGCTTAAATATCCACAAAACGTGCTTACTTCACAATACCTAACCCAACCTAACCTAACCATCACTGAATTCAGAGAATTCGACATTGCCAAAATATCCACAAAAAGTTCTTATCCTACCAAACCTCACCCATCTGAACCTAACCATCACCTAAATCAAAGAATTGGACATTAATAAAATATCCACAAAACGTGCTTACCTCACAATACCTAACCCAACCTAACCTAACCATCACCGAAGTCAGAGAATTCCACATTGCCAAAATATCCACAAAAAGTTCTTATCCTACCAAACCTCACCCATCTGAACCTAACCTTCACCGAAATCAAAGAATTGGACATTGTTAAAATATCCACAAAACGTGCTTACTTCACAATACCTAACCCAACCTAACCTGAACATCACCGAAGTCAGAGAATTCGACATTGCCAAAATATCCACAAAAAGTTCTTATCCTACCAAACCTCACCCATCTGAACCTTACCATCACCGAAATCAAAGAATTAAACATTGCAAAAATATCCACAAAACGTGCTTACCTCACAATACCTAGCCCAACATAACCTAACCATGACCGAAGTCAGAGAATTCGACATTGCCAAAATATCCACAAAAAGTTCTTATCCTACCAAACCTCACCCATCTGAACCTAACCTTCACCGAAATCAAAGAATTGGACATTGCTTAAATATCCACAAAACGTGCTTACCTCACAATACCTAAACCAACCTAACCTAACCATCACGGAATTCAGAGAATTCGACATTGCCAAAATATCCACAAAAAGTTCTTATCCTACCAAACCTCACCCATCTGAACCTAACCATCACCTAAATCAAAGAATTGGACATTAATAAAATATCCACAAAACGTGCTTACCTCACAATACCTAACCCAACCTAACCTAACCATCACCGAAGTCAGAGAATTCCACATTGGCAAAATATCCACAAAAAGTTCTTATCCTACCAAACCTCACCCATCTGAACCTTACCATCACCGAAATCAAAGAATTAAACATAGCAAAAATATCCACAAAACGTGCTTACCTCAAAATACCTAACCCAACCTAACCTTACCATCACCGAAGTCAGAGAATTCGACATTGCCAAAATATCCACAAAAAGTGCTTATCCTACCAAACCTCACCCATCTGAACCTAACCATCACCTAAATCAAAGAATTGGACATTAATAAAATATCCAAAAAACGTGCTTACCTCACAATACCTAACCCAACCTAACCTAACCATCACCGAAGTCAGAGAATTCGACATTGCCAAAATATCCACAAAAAGTTCTAATCCTACCAAACCTCACCCATCTGAACCTTACCATCACCGAAATCAAAGAATTGAACATTGCAAAAATATCCACAAAACGTGCTTACCTCACAATACCTAACCCAACATAACCTAACCATCACTGAAGTCAGAGAATTCGACATTGCCAAAATATCCACAAAAAGTTCTTATCCTACCAAACCTCACCCATCTGAACCTAACCTTCACCGAAATCAAAGAATTGGACATTGCTCAAATATCCACAAAACGTGCTTACTTCACACTACCTAACCCAACCTAACCTAACCATCACCGAAGTCAGAGAATTCGACATTGCCAAAATATCCACAAAAAGTTCTTATCCTACCAAACCTCACCCATCTGAACCTTACCATCACCGAAATCAAAGAATTGAACATTGCAAAAATATCCACAAAACGTGCTTACCTCACAATACCTAACCCAACCTAACCTAACCATCACCGAAGTCAGAGAATTCCACATTGGCAAAATATCCACAAAAAGTTCTTATCCTACCAAACCTCACCCATCTGAACCTAACCATCACCTAAATCAAAGAATTGGACATTATTAAAATATCTACAAAACGTGCTTACCTCACAATACCTAACCCAACCTAACCAAACCATCACCGAAGTCAGAGAATTCGACATTGCCAAAATATCCACAAAAAGTTCTTATCCTACCAAACCTCACCCATCTGAACCTTACCATCACCGAAATCAAAGAATTGGACATTATTAAAATATCCACAAAACGTGCCCACCTCACAATACCTAACCCAACCTAACCTAACCATCACCGAAGTCAGAGAATTCGACATTTCCAAAATATCCACAAAAAGTTCTTATCCTACCAAACCTCACCCATCTGAACCTAATCATCACCGAAATCAAAGAATTGGACATTAATAAAATATCCACAAAACGTGCTTACCTCACAATACCTAACCCAACCTAACCTAACCATCACCGAAGTCAGAGAATTCGACATTGCCAAAATATCCACAAAAAGTTCTTATCCTACATAACCTCACCCATCTGAACGTTACCATCACCGAAATCAAAGAATTGGACATTGCTTAAATATCCACAAAACGTGCTTACCTAGCAATACCTAACCCAACCTAACCTAACCATCACCGAAGTCAGAGAATTCCACATTGGCAAAATATCCACAAAAAGTTCTTATCCTACCAAACCTCACCCATCTGAACCTTACCATCACCGAAATCAAAGAATTAAACATAGCAAAAATATCCACAAAACGTGCTTACCTCACAATACCTAACCCAACCTAACCTAACCATCACCGAAGTCAGAAAATTCAACATTGCCAAAATATCCACAAAAAGTTCATACCCCACCAAACCTCACCCATCTGAACCTAACCATCACCGAAATCGAAGAATTGGACATTGCCAAAATATCCACAAAACGTGCATACCTTACAATACCTAACCCAACCTAACCTAACCATCACCGAAGTCAGAGAATTCGACATTGCCAAAATATCCACAAAAAGTTCTTATCCTACATAACCTCACCCATCTGAACCTAACCATCACCGAAATCAAAGAATTAGACATTGCTAAAATATCCACAAAAAGTTCTTATCCTACATAACCTCACCCATCTGAACCTAACCATCACCGAAATCAAAGAATTAGACATTGCTAAAATATCCACAAAACGTGCTTACCTTACAATACCTAACCCAACCTAACCTAACCATCACCGAAGTCAGAAAATTCAACATTGCCAAAAAATCCACAAAAAGTTCATACCCCACCAAACCTCACACATCTGAACCTAACCATCACCGAAATCAAAGAATTTGACATTAATAAAATATCCACAAAACGTGCTTACCTCACAATACCTAAACCAACCTAACATAACCATCACCGAAGTCAGAGAATTCGACATTGCCAAAATATCCACAAAAAGTTCTTATCCTACATAACCTCACCCATCTGAACGTAACCATCAACGAAATCAAATAATTGGACATTGCTTAAATATCCACAAAACGTTCTTACCTAACAATACCTAACCCAACCTAACCTAACCATCACCGAAGTCAGAAAATTCAACATTGCCAAAATATCCACAAAAAGTTCATACCCCACCAAACCTCACCCATCTGAACCTAACCATCACCAAAATCAAAGAAATGGACATTGCGAAAATATCCAAAAAACGTGCTTACCTCACAATACCTAACCCACCTAACCTAACCATCACCGAAGTCAGAGAATTCGATATTGCCAAAATATCCACAAAAAGTTCTTATCCTACATAACCTCACCCATCTGAACCTAACCATCACCGAAATTAAAAAATTGGACAATAATAAAATATCCACAAAACGCGCTTACCTCACAATACCTAACCCAACCTAACCTAACCATCACTGAAGTCAGAGAGTTCGACATTGCCAAAATATCCACAAAAAGTTTTTATCCTACCAAACCTCACCCATCTGAACCTAACCATCACCGAAATTAAAAAATTGGACAATAATAAAATATCCACAAAACGTGCTTACCTCACAATACCTAACCCAACCTAACCTAACCATCACTGAAGTCAGAGAGTTCGACATTGCCAAAATATCCACAAAAAGTTCTTATCCTACCAAACCTCACCCATCTGAACCTAACCATCACCGAAATCAAAGAATTGGACATTAATAAAATATCCACAATACGTGCTTACCTCACAATACCTAACCCAACCTAACCTTACCATCACCGAAGTCAGATAATTCGACATTGCCAAAATATCCACAAAAAGTTCTTATCCTACCAAACCTCACCCATCTGAACCTTACCATCACCGAAATCAAAGAATTAAACATTGCTTAAATATCCACAAAACGTGCCTACCTTACAATACCTAACCCAACCTAACCTAACCTTCACCGAAGTCAGAAAATTCAACATTGCCAAAATATCCACAAAAAGTTCATACCCCACCAAACCTCACCCATCTGAACCTAACCATCACCAAAATCGAAAAATTATAAAATTGCCAAAATATCCACAAAACGTGCTTACCTCACAATACCTAACCCAACCTAACCTAACCATCACCGAAGTCAGAGAATTCGACATTGCCAAAATATCCACAAAAAGTTCCTTTCCTACATAATCTCACCCATCTGAACCTAACCATCACCGAAATCAAAGAATTAGACATTGCTAAAATATCCACAAAACGTGCTTACCTTACAATACCTAACCCAACCTAACCTAACCATCACCGAAGTCAGAAAATTCAACATTGCCAAAATATCCACAAAAAGTTCATACCCCACCAAACCTCACCCATCTGAACCTAACCATCACCGAAATCGAAGAATTGGACATTGCCAAAATATCCACAAAACGTGCTTACCTTACAATACCTAACTTAACCTAACCTAACCATCACCGAAGTCAGAGAATTCGACATTGCCAAAATATCCACAAAAAGTTCTTATCCTACATAACCTCACCCATCTGAACCTAACCATCACCGAAATCAAAGAATTAGACATTGCTAAAATATCCACAAAAAGTTCTTATCCTACATAACCTCACCCATCTGAACCTAACTATCACCGAAATCAAAGAATTAGACATTGCTAAAATATCCACAAAACGTGCTTACCTTACAATACCTAACCCAACCTAACCTAACCATCACCGAAGTCAGAAAATTCAACATTGCCAAAAAATCCACAAAAAGTTCATACCCCACCAAACCTCACACATCTGAACCTAACCATCACCGAAATCAAAGAATCGGACATTAATAAAATATCCACAAAACGTGCTTACCTCACAATACCTAAACCAACCTAACATAACCATCACCGAAGTCAGAGAATTCGACATTGCCAAAATATCCACAAAAAGTTCCTTTCCTACATAATCTCACCCATCTGAACCTAACCATCACCGAAATCAAAGAATTAGACATTGCTAAAATATCCACAAAACGTGCTTACCTTACAATACCTAACCCAACCTAACCTAACCATCACCGAAGTCAGAAAATTCAACATTGCCAAAAAATCCACAAAAAGTTCATACCCCACCAAACCTCACACATCTGAACCTAACCATCACCGAAATCAAAGAATTTGACATTAATAAAATATCCACAAAACGTGCTTACCTCACAATACCTAACCCAATCTAACCTAACCATCACCAAAGTCAGAGAATTCGACATTGCCAAAATATCCACAAAAAGTTCTTAGGTTGGGTTAGGTTTGGTGAAGTTAGCGAGTTTTGTGTGTATTTTTAATATGTGGATATTTTTGCATTGTCGAATTCTTTGACTTCGGTGACGGTTAGGTTGGGTTGGGTTAGGTTTGGTGAGGTAAGCGAGATTTGTGTTAATCTTAAAAACTCGAGTTCTTTGATTTCGGTGTTGGATAGGTTAGGTTGGGTTGGGTATGGTGAGGTAAGCGAGTTTTGTGTATATTTTTGCAATGTCAAATTCTCTGATTTCGGTGACGGTTAGGTTGGGTTGGGTTAGGTTTGGTGAGGTTAGCGAGATTTGTGTAAATCATACAATCCCGAATTCTTTGATTTCGGTGATGGTTAAGTTAGGTTGGGTTAGGTTTGGTGAGGTAAGCGGGTTTTGGGTATATTTTTGCATTGTCGAATTCTTTGATTTCGGTGATGGTAAGGTTAGGTTGGGTTAGGTTTGGTGAGGTAAGCGAGTTTTGTTAAAATTTTAAAATCTCGAATTCTTTGATTTCGGTGATGGTTAGGTTAGGTTAAGTAAGGTTTGGTGAGTTAAGCGAGTTTCGTGTATATTTTTGCAATGTCGAATTCTTTGATTTCGGTGATAGTAAGTCTAGGTTGGGTTAGGTTTGGTGAGGTTAGCGAGTTTTGTGTATATTTTTGCATTGTCGAATTCTTTTATTTCGGTGATAGTTAGGCTAGGTTGGGTTAGGTGTGGTGAGGTTAGCAAGTTTTGTGTTTATTTTTGCAATGTCGAATTCTTTGATTTCGGTGATGTTTAGGTTAGGTTGGGTTAGGTTTCGTGAGGTAAGCGAGTTTTGTGTATATTTTTGCAATGTCGAATTCTTTGATTTCGGTGACGGTTAGGTTGGGTTGGGTTAGGTTTTGTAAGGTTAGCGAGTTTTTTGTATATTTTTGCACCATCGAATTCTTTGATTTCGAAGATGGTTATGTTAGGTTGGGATAGGTTTGGTAAGGTTAGCGAGTTTTGTGTATATTTTTAAAATGTCGAATTCTTTGAATTCGGTAATGGGTAGGTTAGGTTATGTTAGGATTGGTGAGGTAAGCGAGATTTGTGTATATTTTTGCATTGTCGAATTCTTTGATTTCGGTGATAGTTAGGCTAGGTTGGGTTAGGTTTGGTGAGGTTATCGAGTTTTGTGTATATTTTTGCATTGTCGAATTCTTTGATTTCGGTGATAGTTAAGCTAGGTTGGGTTAGGTTTGGTGAGGTTAGCGAGATTTGTGTAATTCATACAATCTCGAATTCTTTGATTTCGGTGATGGTTAGGTAAGGTTTGGTTAGGTTTGGTGAGGTAAGCGGGTTTTGGGTATATTTTTGCATTGTCGAATTCTTTGATTTCGGTGATGGTAAGGTTAGGTTGGGTTAGGTTTGGTGAGGTAAGCGAGTTTTGTTTAAATTTTAAAATCTCGAATTCTTTGATTTCGGTGATGGTTAGGTTAGGTTAAGTTAGGTTTGGTGAGTTAAGCGAGTTTCGTGTATATTTTTGCAATGTCGAATTCTTTGATTTCGGTGATGGTTAGGTTAGGTTGGGTTAGATTTGGTGAGGTAAGCGGGTTTTGTGTATATTTTTGCGATGTCGAATTCTTTGATTTCGGTGATAGTTAGGCTAGGTTGGGTTAGGTTTGGTGAGGTTAGCGAGTTTTGTGTTTATTTTTGCAATGTCGAATTCTTTGATTTCGGTGACGGTTAGGTTGGGTTAAGTTAGGTTTGGTGAGGTTATCGAGTTTTGTGTATATTTTTGCAATGTCGAATTCTTTGATTTCGGTGACGGTTAGGTTGGGTTGGGTTAGGTTTGGTGAGGTTAGCGAGCTTGTGTCATCTTAAAAACTCGAGTTCTTTGATTTCGTTGATCGTTAAGTTAGGTTGGGTTAGGTTTGGTGAGTGAACCGAGTTTCGTGTATATTTTTGCAATGTCGAATTCTTTGATTTCGGTGATGCTAAGGTTAGGTTGGGTTAGGTTGAGTGAGGTAAGCGAGTTTTGTGTATATTTTTGCAATCTCGAATTCTTTGATTTCGGTGATGGTTAGGTAAGGTTGGGTTAGGTTTGGTGAGGTAAGCGAGTTTTGTTTAAATTTTAAAATCTCGAATTCTTTGATTTCGGTGATGGTTAGGTTAGGTTGGGTTAGATTTGGTGAGGTGAGCGGGTTTTGTGTATATTTTTGCGATGTCGAATTCTTTGATTTCGGTGATAGTTAGGCTAGGTTGGGTTAGGTTTGGTGAGGTTAGCGAGTTTTGTGTTTATTTTTAAAATGTCGAATTCTTTGATTTCGGTGATGGTTAGGTTAGGTTGGGTTAGGTTTAGTGAGGCAAGCGAGTTTTGTGTATATTTTTGCAATGTCGAATTCTTTGATTTCGGTGACGGTTAGGTTGGGTTGGGTTAGGTTTGGTGAGGTTAGCGAGTTTTGTGTAAATCTTAAAAACTCGAGTTCTTTGATTTCGTTGATCGTTAAGTTAGGTTGGGTTAGGTTTGGTGAGTTAAGCGAGTTTCGTGTATATTTTTGCAATGTCGAATTCTTTGATTTCGGTGATGGTTAGGTTAGGTTGGGTTAGATTTGGTGAGGTAAGCGGGTTTTGTGTATATTTTTGCGATGTCGAATTCTTTGATTTCGGTGATAGTTAGGCTAGGTTGGGTTAGGTTTGGTGAGGTTAGCGAGTTTTGTGTTTATTTTTAAAATGTCGAATTCTTTGATTTCGGTGATGGTTAGGTAAGGTTGGGTTAGGTTTAATGAGGGAAGCGAGTTTTGTGTATATTTTTGCAATGTCGAATTCTTTGATTTCGGTGATGGTTAGGTTAGGTTGGGTTAGGTTTAGTGAGGTTAGCGAGTTTTGTGTATATTTTTGCAATCTCGAATTCTTTGATTTCGGTGATGGTTAGGTTAGGTTGGGTTAGGTTTGGTGAGGTTAGCGAGTTTTGTGTATATTTTTGCAATGTCGAATTTTTTGATTTCGGTGACGGTTAGGTTGGGTTGGGTTAGGTTTGGTGAGGTTAGCGAGTTTTGTGTAAATCTAAAAAACTCGAGTTCTTTGATTTCGATAATCGTTAAGTTAGGTTGGGTTAGGTTTGGTGAGTGAAGCGAGTTTCCTGTATATTTTTGCAATGTCGAATTCTTTGATTTCGGTGATGGTAAGGCTAGGTTGGGTGAGGGTTGGTTAGGTTAGCGAGTTTTGTGTATATTTTTGCATTGTCGAATTCTTTGTTTTCGGTGATGGTTAGGTTAGGTTAAGTTAGGTTTAGTGAGGTAAGCGAGTTTTGTATATATTTTTGCAATGTCGAATTCTTTGATTTCGGTGACGGTTAGGTTGGGTTGGGTAAGGTTTGGTGAGGTAAGCGAGTTTTGTCTAAATCTTAAAAACTCGAGTTCTTTGATTTCGTTGATCGTTAAGTTAGGTTGGGTGAGGTTTGGTGAGTGAAGCAAATTTCGTGTATATTTTTGCAATGTCGAATTATTTGATTTCGGTGATGGTTGGGTTAGGTTGGGTTAGGTTTAGTGAGGTAAGCGAGTCTTGTGTATATTTTTGCAATCTCGAATTCTTTGATTTCGGTGATGGTTAGGTTAGGTTGGGTTAGTTTTGGTGAGTAAAGCGAGTTTTGTTTAAATTTAAAAGTCTCGAATTCTTTGATTTCGGTGATAGTTAGGTTAGGTTGGGTTAGGTTTTGTGAGGTTAGCGGGTTTTGTGAATATTTTTGCATTGTCGAATTCTTTGATTTCGGTGATAGTTGGGCTAGGTTGGGTTAGGTTTGGTGAGGTTAGCGAGTTTTGTGTTTATTTTTGCAATGTCGAATTCTTTGATTTCGGTGACGGTTAGGTTGGGTTAAGTTAGGTTTGGTGAGGTTATCGAGTTTTGTGTATATTTTTGCAATGTCGAATTCTTTGATTTCGGTGACGGTTAGGTTGGGTTGGGTTAGGTTTGGTGAGGTTAGCGAGCTTGTGTCATCTTAAAAACTCGAGTTCTTTGATTTCGTTGATCGTTAAGTTAGGTTGGGTTAGGTTTGGTGAGTGAACCGAGTTTCGTGTATATTTTTGCAATGTCGAATTCTTTGATTTCGGTGATGCTAAGTTTAGGTTGGGTTAGGTTTAAAGAGGTAAGCGAGTTTTGTGTATATTTTTGCAATCTCGAATTCTTTGATTTCGGTGATGGTTAGGTAAGGTTGGGTTAGGTTTGGTGAGGTAAGCGAGTTTTGTTTAAATTTTAAAATCTCGAATTCTTTGATTTCGGTGATGGTAAGGTTAGGTTGGGTTAGATTTGGTGAGGTAAGCGGGTTTTGTGTATATTTTTGCGATGTCGAATTCTTTGATTTCGGTGATAGTTAGGCTAGGTTGGGTTAGGTTTGGTGAGGTTAGCGAGTTTTGTGTTTATTTTTAAAATGTCGAATTCTTTGATTTCGGTGATGGTTAGGTTAGGTTGGGTTAGGTTTAGTGAGGCAAGCGAGTTTTGTGTATATTTTTGCAATGTCGAATTCTTTGATTTCTGTGACGGTTAGGTTGGGTTGGGTTAGGTTTGGTGAGGTTAGCGAGTTTTGTGTAAATCTTAAAAACTCGAGTTCTTTGATTTCGTTGATCGTTAAGTTAGGTTGGGTTAGGTTTGGTGAGTTAAGCGAGTTTCGTGTATATTTTTGCAATGTCGAATTCTTTGATTTCGGTGATGGTTAGGTTAGGTTGGGTTAGATTTGGTGAGGTAAGCGGGTTTTGTGTATATTTTTGCGATGTCGAATTCTTTGATTTCGGTGATAGTTAGGCTAGGTTGGGTTAGGTTTGGTGAGGTTAGCGAGTTTTGTGTTTATTTTTAAAATGTCGAATTCTTTGATTTCGGTGATGGTTAGGTAAGGTTGGGTTAGGTTTAGTGAGGGAAGCGAGTTTTGTGTATATTTTTGCAATCTCGAATTCTTTGATTTCGGTGATGGTTAGGTTAGGTTGGGTTAGGTTTGGTGAGGTAAGCGAGTTTTGTGTATATTTTTGCAATGTCGAATTTTTTGATTTCGGTGACGGTTAGGTTGGGTTGGGTTAGGTTTGGTGAGGTTAGCGAGTTTTGTGTCAATCTAAAAAACTCGAGTTCTTTGATTTCGATAATCGTTAAGTTAGGTTGGGTTAGGTTTGGTGAGTGAAGCGAGTTTCCTGTATATTTTTGCAATGTCGAATTCTTTGATTTCGGTGATGGTAAGGCTAGGTTGGGTGAGGGTTGGTTAGGTTAGCGAGTTTTGTGTATATTTTTGCATTGTCGAATTCTTTGTTTTCGGTGATGGTTAGGTTAGGTTAAGTTAGGTTTAGTGAGGTAAGCGAGTTTTGTATATATTTTTGCAATGTCGAACTCTTTGATTTCGGTGACGGTTAGGTTGGGTTGGGTTAGGTTTGGTGAGGTAAGCGAGTTTTGTCTAAATCTTAAAAACTCGAGTTCTTTGATTTCGTTGATCGTTAAGTTAGGTTGGGTGAGGTTTGGTGAGTGAAGCAAATTTCGTGTATATTTTTGCAATGTCGAATTATTTGATTTCGGTGATGGTTGGGTTAGGTTGGGTTAGGTTTAGTGAGGTAAGCGAGTCTTGTGTATATTTTTGCAATCTCGAATTCTTTGATTTCGGTGATGGTTAGGTTAGGTTGGGTTAGTTTTGGTGAGTAAAGCGAGTTTTGTTTAAATTTAAAAGTCTCGAATTCTTTGATTTCGGTGATTGTTAGGTTAGGTTGGGTTAGGTTTTGTGAGGTTAGCGGGTTTTGTGTATATTTTTGCATTGTCGAATTCTTTGTTTTCGGTGATAGTGAGGCTAGGTTGGGTTAGGTTTGGTGAGGTTAGCGAGTTTTGTGTATATTTTTGCATTGTCGAATTCTTTTATTTCGGTGATAGTGAGGCTAGGTTGGGTTAGGTTTGGTGGGGTTAGCGAGTTTTGTGTTTATTTTTGCAATGTGGAATTCTTTGATTTCGGTGATGGTTAGGTTAGGTTGGGTTAGATTTGGTGAGGTAAGCGAGTTTTGTGTATATTTTTGCAATGTCGAATTCTTTGATTTCGGAGACGGTTAGGTTGGGTTGGGTTAGGTTTGGTGAGGTAAGCGAGTTTTGTGTATATTTTTGCATTGTCGAATTCTTTTATTTCGGTGATAGTAGGGCTAGGTTGGGTTAGGTTTGGTGAGGTTAGCGAGTTTTGTGTTTATTTTTGCAATGTCGAATTCTTTGATTTCGGTGAGGGTTAGGTTAGGTTGGGTTAGGTTTAGTGAGGTAAGCGAGTTTTGTGTATATTTTTGCAATGTCGAATTCTTTGATTTCGGTGGCGGTTAGGTTGGGTTGGGTTAGGTTTGGTGAGGTTAGCGAGTTTTGTGTCATCTTAAAAACTCGAGTTCTTTGATTTCGTTGATCGTTAAGTTAGGTTGGGTTAGGTTTGGTGAGTTAAGCGAGTTTCGTGTATATTTTTGCAATGTCGAATTCTTTGATTTCGGTGATGGTTAGGTTAGGTTGGGTTAGATTTGGTGAGGTAAGCGGGTTTTGTGTATATTTTTGCGATGTCGAATTCTTTGATTTCGGTAATAGTTAGGCTAGGTTGGGTTAGGTTTGGTGAGGTGAGCGAGTTTTGTGTTTATTTTTAAAATGTCGAATTCTTTGATTTCGGTGATGGTTAGGTAAGGTTGGGTTAGGTTTAGTGAGGGAAGCGAGTTTTGTGTATATTTTTGCAATGTCGAATTCTTTGATTTCGGTGATGGTTAGGTTAGGTTGGGTTAGGTTTAGTGAGGTAAGCGAGTTTTGTGTATATTTTTGCAATCTCGAATTCTTTGATTTCGGTGATGGTAATGTTAGGTTGGGTAAGGTTTGGTGAAGTTAGCGAGTTTAATGTATATTTTTGCAATGTCGAATTCTTTGATTTTGGTGATGGTTAGGTTAGGTTGGGTTAGGTTTGGTGAGGTTAGCGAGTTTTGTGTATATTTTTGCAATGTCGAATTTTTTGATTTCGGTGACGGTTAGGTTGGGTTGGGTTAGGTTTGGTGAGGTTAGCGAGTTTTGTGTAAATCTAAAAAACTCGAGTTCTTTGATTTCGATAATCGTTAAGTTAGGTTGGGTTAGGTTTGGTGAGTGAAGCGAGTTTCGTGTATATTTTTGCAATGTCGAATTCTTTGATTTCGGTGATGGTAAGGCTAGGTTGGGTGAGGGTTGGTTTGGTTAGCGAGTTTTGTGTATATTTTTGCATTGTCGAATTCTTTGTTTTCGGTGATGGTTAGGTTAGGTTAAGTTAGGTTTAGTGAGGTAAGCGAGTTTTGTGTATATTTTTGCAATCTCGAATTCTTTGATTTCGGTGATGGTTAGGTAAGGTTGGGTTAGGTTTGGTGAGGTAAGCGAGTTTTGTTTAAATTTTAAAATCTCGAATTCTTTGATTTCGGTGACGGTTAGGTTGGGTTGGGTTAGGTTTGGTGAGGTTAGCGAGTTTTGTGTAAATCTAAAAAACTCGAGTTCTTTGATTTCGATAATCGTTAAGTTAGGTTGGGTTAGGTTTGGTGAGTGAAGCGAGTTTCGTGTATATTTTTGCAATGTCGAATTCTTTGATTTCGGTGATGGTAAGGCTAGGTTGGGTGAGGGTTGGTTTGGTTAGCGAGTTTTGTGTATATTTTTGCATTGTCGAATTCTTTGTTTTCGGTGATGGTTAGGTTAGGTTAAGTTAGGTTTAGTGAGGTAAGCGAGTTTTGTATATATTTTTGCAATGTCGAATTCTTTGATTTCGGTGACGGTTAGGTTGGGTTGGGTTAGGTTTGGTGAGGTAAGCGAGTTTTGTCTAAATCTTAAAAACTCGAGTTCTTTGATTTCGTTGATCGTTAAGTTAGGTTGGGTGAGGTTTGGTGAGTGAAGAAAATTTCGTGTATATTTTTGCAATGTCGAATTATTTGATTTCGGTGATGGTTGGGTTAGGTTGGGTTAGGTTTAGTGAGGTAAGCGAGTCTTGTGTATATTTTTGCAATCTCGAATTCTTTGATTTCGGTGATGGTTAGGTTAGGTTGGGTTAGTTTTGGTGAGTAAAGCGAGTTTTGTTTAAATTTAAAAGTCTCGAATTCTTTGATTTCGGTGATGGTTAGGTTAGGTTGGGTTAGGTTTTGTGAGGTTAGCGGGTTTTGTGTATATTTTTGCATTGTCGAATTCTTTGTTTTCGGTGATAGTGAGGCTAGGTTGGGTTAGGTTTGGTGAGGTTAGCGAGTTTTGTGTATATTTTTGCATTGTCGAATTCTTTTATTTCGGTGATAGTGAGGCTAGGTTGGGTTAGGTTTGGTGGGGTTAGCGAGTTTTGTGTTTATTTTTGCAATGTGGAATTCTTTGATTTCGGTGATGGTTAGGTTAGGTTGGGTTAGGTTTAGTGAGGTAAGCGAGTTTTGTGTATATTTTTGCAATGTCGAATTCTTTGATTTCGGTGACGGTTAGGTTGGGTTGGGTTAGGTTTGGTGAGGTTAGCGAGTTTTGTGTACATCTTTAAAACTCGAGTTCTTTGATTTCGTTGATCGTTAAGTTAGGTTGGGTTAGGTTTGGTGAGTGAACCGAGTTTCGTGTATATTTTTGCAATGTCGAATTCTTTGATTTCGGTGATGCTAAGGTTAGGTTGGGTTAGGTTGAGTGAGGTAAGCGAGTTTTGTGTATATTTTTTGCAATCTCGAATTCTTTGATTTCGGTGATGGTTAGGTAAGGTTGGGTTAGGTTTGGTGAGGTAAGCGAGTTTTGTTTAAATTTTAAAATCTCGAATTCTTTGATTTCGGTGATGGTTAGGTTAGGTTGGGTTAGATTTGGTGAGGTAAGCGGGTTTTGTTTATATTTTTGCGATGTCGAATTCTTTGATTTCGGTGATAGTTAGGCTAGGTTGGGTTAGGTTTGGTGAGGTTAGCGAGTTTTGTGTTTATTTTTAAAATGTCGAATTCTTTGATTTCGTTGATGGTTAGGTTAGGTTGGGTTAGGTTTAGTGAGGCAAGCGAGTTTTGTGTATATTTTTGCAATGTCGAATTCTTTGATTTCGGTGACGGTTAGGCTAGGTTGGGTTAGGTTTGGTGAGGTTAGCGAGTTTTGTGTTTATTTTTAAAATGTCGAATTCTTTGATTTCGGTGATGGTTAGGTTAGGTTGGGTTAGATTTGGTGAGGTAAGCGGGTTTTGTGTATATTTTTGCGATGTCGAATTCTTTGATTTCGGTGATAGTTAGGCTAGGTTGGGTTAGGTTTGGTGAGGTTAGCGAGTTTTGTGTTTATTTTTAAAATGTCGAATTCTTTGATTTCGGTGATGGTTAGGTAAGGTTGGGTTAGGTTTAGTGAGGGAAGCGAGTTTTGTGTATATTTTTGCAATGTCGAATTCTTTGATTTCGGTGATGGTTAGGTTAGGTTGGGTTAGGTTTAGTGAGGTAAGCGAGTTTTGTGTATATTTTTGGTATCTCGAATTCTTTGATTTCGGTGATGGTAAGGTTAGGTTGGGTTAGGTTTGGTGAGGTTAGCGAGTTTTGTGTATATTTTTGCAATGTCGAATTTTTTGATTTCGGTGACGGTTAGGTTGGGTTGGGTTAGGTTTGGTGAGGTTAGCGAGTTTTGTGTTTATTTTTAAAATGTCGAATTCTTTAATTTCGTTGATGGTTAGGTTAGGTTGGGTTAGGTTTAGTGAGGCAAGCGAGTTTTGTGTATATTTTTGCAATGTCGAATTCTTTGATTTCGGTGACGGTTAGGCTAGGTTGGGTTAGGTTTGGTGAGGTAAGCGAGTTTTGTGTTTATTTTTAAAATGTCGAATTCTTTGATTTCGGTGATGGTTAGGTTAGGTTGGGTTAGATTTGGTGAGGTAAGCGGGTTTTGTGTATATTTTTGCGATGTCGAATTCTTTGATTTCGGTGATAGTTAGGCTAGGTTGGGTTAGGTTTGGTGAGGTTAGCGAGTTTTGTGTTTATTTTTAAAATGTCGAATTCTTTGATTTCGGTGATGGTAAGGTAAGGTTGGGTTAGGTTTAGTGAGGGAAGCGAGTTTTGTGTATATTTTTGCAATGTCGAATTCTTTGATTTCGGTGATGGTTAGGTTAGGTTGGGTTAGGTTTAGTGAGGTAAGCGAGTTTTGTGTATATTTTTGCATTGTCGAATTCTTTGTTTTCGGTGATGGTTAGGTTAGGTTAAGTTAGGTTTAGTGAGGTAAGCGAGTTTTGTGTATATTTTTGCAATCTCGAATTCTTTGATTTCGGTGATGGTTAGGTTAGGTTGGGTTAGGTTTGGTGAAGTTAGCGAAGTTAATGTATATTTTTGCAATGTCGAATTCTTTGATTTTGGTGATGGTTAGGTTAGGTTGGGTTAGGTTTGGTGAGGTTAGCGAGTTTTGTGTATATTTTTGCAATGTCGAATTTTTTGATTTCGGTGACGGTTAGGTTGGGTTGTGTTAGGTTTGGTGAGGTTAGCGAGTTTTGTGTAAATCTAAAAAACTCGAGTTCTTTGATTTCGATAATCGTTAAGTTAGGTTGGGTTAGGTTTGGTGAGTGAAGCGAGTTTCGTGTATATTTTTGCAATGTCGAATTCTTTGATTTCGGTGATGGTAAGGCTAGGTTGGTTGAGGGTTGGTTAGGTTAGCGAGTTTTGTGTATATTTTTGCATTGTCGAATTCTTTGTTTTCGGTGATGGTTAGGTTAGGATAAGTTAGGTTTAGTGAGGTAAGCGAATTTTGTATATATTTTTGCAATGTCGAATTCTTTGATTTCGGTGACGGTTAGGTTGGGTTGGGTTAGGTTTGGTGAGGTAAGCGAGTTTTGTCTAAATCTTAAAAACTCGAGTTCTTTGATTTCGTTGATCGTTAAGTTAGGTTGGGTGAGGTTTGGTGAGTGAAGCAAATTTCGTGTATATTTTTGCAATGTCGAATTATTTGATTTCGGTGATGGTTGGGTTAGGTTGGGTTAGGTTTAGTGAGGTAAGCGAGTCTTGTGTATATTTTTGCAATCTCGAATTCTTTGATTTCGGTGATGGTTAGGTTAGGTTGGGTTAGTTTTGGTGAGTAAAGCGAGTTTTGTTTAAATTTTAAAGTCTCGAATTCTTTGATTTCGGTGATGGTTAGGTTAGGTTGGGTTAGGTTTTGTGAGGTTAGCGGGTTTTGTGTATATTTTTGCATTGTCGAATTCTTTGTTTTCGGTGATAGTGAGGCTAGGTTGGGTTAGGTTTGGTGAGGTTAGCGAGTGTTGTGTTTATTTTTGCAATGTCGAATTCTTTGATTTCGGTGACGGTAAGGTTGGGTTGGGTTAGGTTTGGTGAGGTTAGCGAGTTTTGTGTAAATCTTAAAAACTCGAGTTCTTTGATTTCGTTGATCGTTAAGTTAGGTTGGGTGAGGTTTGGTGAGTGAAGCAAATTTCGTGTATATTTTTGCAATGTCGAATTATTTGATTTCGGTGATGGTTGGGTTAGGTTTAGTGAGGTAAGCGAGTCTTGTGTATATTTTTGCAATCTCGAATTCTTTGATTTCGGTGATGGTTAGGTTAGGTTTGGTTAGGTTTGGTGAGGTAAGCGGGTTTTGGGTATATTTTTGCATTGTCGAATTCTTTGATTTCAGTGATGGTAAGGTTAGGTTGGGTTAGGTTTGGTGAGGTAAGCGAGTTTTGTTTAAATTTTAAAATCTCGAATTCTTTGATTTCGGTGATGGTTAGGTTAGGTTAAGTTAGGTTTGGTGAGTTAAGCGAGTTTCGTGTAAATTTTTGCAATGTCGAATTCTTTGATTTCGGTGATGGTTAGGTTAGGTTGGGTTAGATTTGGTGAGGTAAGCGGGTTTTGTGTATATTTTTGCGATGTTGAATTCTTTGATTTCGGTGATAGTAAGGCTAGGTTGGGTTAGGTTTGGTGAGGTTAGCGAGTGTTGTGTTTATTTTTGCAATGTCGAATTCTTTGATTTCGGTGACGGTTAGGTTGGGTTGGGTTAGGTTTGGTGAGGTGAGCGAGTTTTGTGTAAATCTTAAAAACTCGAGTTCTTTGATTTCGTTGATCGTTAAGTTAGGTTGGGTTAGGTTTGGTGAGTTAAGCGAGTTTCGTGTATATTTTTGCAATGTCGAATTCTTTGATTTCGGTGATGGTTAGGTTAGGTTGGGTTAGCTTTAGTGAGGTAAGCGAGTTTTGTGTATATTTTTGCAATCTCGAATTCTTTGATTTCGGTGATGGTTAGGTTAGGTTGGGTTAGGTTTGGTGAAGTTAGCGAGTTTAATGTATATTTTTGCAATGTCGAATTCTTTGATTTTGGTGATGGTTAGGTTAGGTTGGGTTAGGTTTGGTGAGGTTAGCGAGTTTTGTGTATATTCTTGCAATGTCGAATTTTTTGATTTCGGTGACGGTTAGGTTGGGTTGGGTTAGATTTGGTGAGGTTAGCGAGTTTTGTGTAAATCTAAAAAACTCGAGTTCTTTGATTTCGTTGATCGTTAAGTTAGGTTGGGTTGGGTTTGGTGAGTTAAGCGAGTTTCGTGTATATTTTTGCAATGTCGATATCCTTGATTTTGGTTAGAGTAAGGCTCGGTTGGGTTAGGTTCTGTGAGGTTAGCGATTTTTGTGAAAATCTAACAATCTCGAATTCTTTGATTTCGGTGACGGTTAGGTTGGGTTGGGTTAGGTTTGGTGAGGTAAGCGAGTTTTGTGTATATTTTTGCATTGTCGAATTCTTTTATTTTGGTGATAGTGAGGCTAGGTTGGGTTAGGTTTGGTGAGGTTAGCGAGTTTTGTGTATATTTTTGCGATGTCGAATTCTTTGATTTCGGTGACGGTTAGGTTAAGTTGGGTTAGGTTTGGTGAGGTTAGCGAGATTTGTGTAAATAATACAATCTCGAATTCTTTGATTTCGGTGATGGTTAGGTTAGGTTTGGTTAGGTTTGGTGAGGTAAGCGGGTTTTGGGTATATTTTTGCATTGTCGAATTCTTTGATTTCAGTGATGGTAAGGTTAGGTTGGGTTAGGTTTGGTGAGGTAAGCGAGTTTTGTTTAAATTTTAAAATCTCGAATTCTTTGATTTCGGTGATGGTTAGGTTAGGTTAAGTTAGGTTTGGTGAGTTAAGCGAGTTTCGTGTAAATTTTTGCAATGTCGAATTCTTTGATTTCGGTGATGGTTAGGTTAGGTTGGGTTAGATTTGGTGAGGTAAGCGGGTTTTGTGTATATTTTTGCGATGTCGAATTCTTTGATTTCGGTGATAGTAAGGCTAGGTTGGGTTAGGTTTGGTGAGGTTAGCGAATGTTGTGTTTATTTTTGCAATGTCGAATTCTTTGATTTCGGTGACGGTTAGGTTGGGTTGGGTTAGGTTTGGTGAGGTTAGCGTGTTTTGTGTAAATCTTAAAAACTCGAGTTCTTTGATTTCGTTGATCGTTAAGTTAGGTTGGGTTAGGTTTGGTGAGTTAAGCGAGTTTCGTGTATATTTTTGCAATGTCGAATTCTTTGATTTCGGTGATGGTTAGGTTAGGTTGGGTTAGGTTTAGTGAGGTAAGCGAGTTTTGTGTATATTTTTGCAATCTTGAATTCTTTGATTTCGGTGATGGTTAGGTAAGGTTGGGTTAGGTTTGGTGAGGTAAGTAAGTTTTGTTTAAATTTTAAAATCTCGAATTCTTTGATTTCGGTGATGGTTAGGTTAGGTTGGGTTAGATTTGGTGAGGTAAGCGAGTTTTGTGTATATTTTTACAATGTCGAATTCTTTGATTTCGGAGACGGTTAGGTTGGGTTGGGTTAGGTTTGGTGAGGTAAGCGAGTTTTGTGTATATTTTTGCATTGTCGAATTCTTTTATTTCGGTGATAGTAGGGCTAGGTTGGGTTAGGTTTGGTGAGGTTAGCGAGTTTTGTGTTTATTTTTGCAATGTCGAATTCTTTGATTTCGGTGATGGTTAGGTTAGGTTGGGTTAGGTTTAGTGGGGTAAGCGAGTTTTGTGTATATTTTTGCAATGTCGAATTCTTTGATTTCGGTGACGGTTAGGTTGGGTTGGGTTAGGTTTGGTGAGGTTAGCGAGTTTTGTGTACATCTTTAAAACTCGAGTTCTTTGATTTCGTTGATCGTTAAGTTAGGTTGGGTTAGGTTTGGTGAGTGAACCGAGTTTCGTGTATATTTTTGCAATGTCGAATTCTTTGATTTCGGTGATGCTAAGGTTAGGTTGGGTTAGGTTGAGTGAGGTAAGCGAGTTTTGTGTATATTTTTGCAATCTCGAATTCTTTGATTTCGGTGATGGTTAGGTTAGGTTGGGTTAGGTTTGGTGAGTTAAGCGAGTTTCGTGTATATTTTTGCAATGTCGAATTCTTTGATTTCGGTGATGGTTAGGTTAGGTTGGGTTAGGTTTGGTGAGGTTAGCGAGCTTGTGTCATCTTAAAAACTCGAGTTCTTTGATTTCGTTGATCGTTAAGTTAGGTTGGGTTAGGTTTGGTGAGTGAACCGAGTTTCGTGTATATTTTTGCAATGTCGAATTCTTTGATTTCGGTGATGCTAAGGTTAGGTTGGGTTAGGTTGAGTGAGGTAAGCGAGTTTTGTTTAAATTTTAAAATCTCGAATTCTTTGATTTCGGTGATGGTTAGGTTAGGTTGGGTTAGATTTGGTGAGGTAAGCGGGTTTTGTTTATATTTTTGCGATGTCGAATTCTTTGATTTCGGTGATAGTTAGGCTAGGTTGGGTTAGGTTTGGTGAGGTTAGCGAGTTTTGTGTATATTTTTGCAATGTCGAATTCTTTGATTTCGGTGACGGTTAGGTTGGGTTGGGTTAGGTTTGGTGAGGTTAGCGAGCTTGTGTCATCTTAAAAACTCGAGTTTTTTGATTTCGTTGATCGTTAAGTTAGGTTGGGTTAGGTTTGGTGAGTGAACCGAGTTTCGTGTATATTTTTGCAATGTCGAATTCTTTGATTTCGGTGATGCTAAGGTTAGGTTGGGTTAGGTTGAGTGAGGTAAGCGAGTTTTGTGTATATTTTTGCAATCTCGAATTCTTTGATTTCGGTGATGGTTAGGTAAGGTTGGGTTAGGTTTGGTGAGGTAAGCGAGTTTTGTTTAAATTTTAAAATCTCGAATTCTTTGATTTCGGTGATGGTTAGGTTAGGTTGGGTTAGATTTGGTGAGGTAAGCGGGTTTTGTTTATATTTTTGCGATGTCGAATTCTTTGATTTCGGTGATAGTTAGGCTAGGTTGGGTTAGGTTTGGTGAGGTTAGCGAGTTTTGTGTTTATTTTTAAAATGTCGAATTCTTTGATTTCGGTGATGGTTAGGTTAGGTTGGGTTAGATTTGGTGAGGTAAGCGGGTTTTGTGTATATTTTTGCGATGTCGAATTCTTTGATTTCGGTGATAGTTAGGCTAGGTTGGGTAAGGTTTGGTGAGGTTAGCGAGTTTTGTGTTTATTTTTAAAATGTCGAATTCTTTGATTTCGGTGATGGTTATGTAAGGTTGGGTTAGGTTTAGTGAGGGAAGCGAGTTTTGTGTATATTTTTGCAATGTCGAATTCTTTGATTTCGGTGATGGTTAGGTTAGGTTGGGTTAGGTTTAGTGAGGTAAGCGAGTTTTGTGTATATTTTTGCAATCTCGAATTCTTTGATTTCGGTGATGGTTAGGTTAGGTTGGGTTAGGTTTGGTGAAGTTAGCGAGTTTAATGTATATTTTTGCAATGTCGAATTCTTTGATTTTGGTGATGGTTAGATTAGTTTGGGTTAGGTTTGGTGAGGTTAGCGAGTTTTGTGTATATTTTTGCAATGTCGAATTTTTTGATTTCGGTGATGGTTAGGTTAGGTTGGGTTAGCTTTAGTGAGGTAAGCGAGTTTTGTGTATATTTTTGCAATCTCGAATTCTTTGATTTCGGTGATGGTTAGGTTAGGTTGGGTTAGGTTTGGTGAGTGAAGCGAGTTTCGTGTATATTTTTGCAATGTCGAATTCTTTGATTTCGGTGATGGTAAGGCTAGGTTGGGTGAGGGTTGGTTAGGTTAGCGAGTTTTGTGTATATTTTTGCATTGTCGAATTCTTTGTTTTCGGTGATGGTTAGGTTAGGTTGGGTTAGGTTTAGTGAGGTAAAAGAGTTTTGTATATATTTTTGCAATGTCGAATTCTTTGATTTCGGTGACGGTTAGGTTGGGTTGGGTTAGGTTTGGTGAGGTTTGCGAGTATTGTGTAAATCTTAAAAACTCGAGTTCTTTGATTTCGTTGATCGTTAAGTTAGGTTGGGTTGGGTTTGGTGAGTTAAGCGAGTTTCGTGTATATTTTTGCAATGTCGATATCCTTGATTTTGGTTAGAGTAAGGCTCGGTTGGGTTAGGTTCTGTGAGGTTAGCGATTTTTGTGAAAATCTAACAATCTCGAATTCTTTGATTTCGGTGACGGTTAGGTTGGGTTGGGTTAGGTTTGGTGAGGTAAGCGAGTTTTGTGTATATTTTTGCGATGTCGAATTCTTTGATTTCGGTGACGGTTAGGTTAAGTTGGGTTAGGTTTGGTGAGGTTAGCGCGATTTGTGTAAATAATACAATCTCGAATTCTTTGATTTCGGTGATGGTTAGGTTAGGTTTGGTTAGGTTTGGTGAGGTAAGCGGGTTTTGGGTATATTTTTGCATTGTCGAATTCTTTGATTTCAGTGATGGTAAGGTTAGGTTGGGTTAGGTTTGGTGAGGTAAGCGAGTTTTGTTTAAATTTTAAAATCTCGAATTCTTTGATTTCGGTGATGGTTAGGTTAGGTTAAGTTAGGTTTGGTGAGTTAAGCGAGTTTCGTGTAAATTTTTGCATTGTCGAATTCTTTTATTTTGGTGATAGTGAGGCTAGGTTGGGTTAGGTTTGGTGAGGTTAGCGAGTTTTGTGTATATTTTTGCGATGTCGAATTCTTTGATTTCGGTGACGGTTAGGTTAAGTTGGGTTAGGTTTGGTGAGGTTAGCGCGATTTGTGTAAATAATACAATCTCGAATTCTTTGATTTCGGTGATGGTTAGGTTAGGTTTGGTTAGGTTTGGTGAGGTAAGCGGGTTTTGGGTATATTTTTGCATTGTCGAATTCTTTGATTTCAGTGATGGTAAGGTTAGGTTGGGTTAGGTTTGGTGAGGTAAGCGAGTTTTGTTTAAATTTTAAAATCTCGAATTCTTTGATTTCGGTGATGGTTAGGTTAGGTTAAGTTAGGTTTGGTGAGTTAAGCGAGTTTCGTGTAAATTTTTGCAATGTCGAATTCTTTGATTTCGGTGATGGTTAGGTTAGGTTGGGTTAGATTTGGTGAGGTAAGCGGGTTTTGTGTATATTTTTGCGATGTCGAATTCTTTGATTTCGGTGATAGTAAGGCTAGGTTGGGTTAGGTTTGGTGAGGTTAGCGAGTGTTGTGTTTATTTTTGCAATGTCGAATTCTTTGATTTCGGTGACGGTTAGGTTGGGTTGGGTTAGGTTTGGTGAGGTTAGCGAGTTTTGTGTAAATCTTAAAAACTCGAGTTCTTTGATTTCGTTGATTGTTAAGTTAGGTTGGGTTAGGTTTGGTGAGTTAAGCGAGTTTCGTGTATATTTTTGCAATGTCGAATTCTTTGATTTCGGTGATGGTTAGGTTAGGTTGGGTTAGCTTTAGTGAGGTAAGCGAGTTTTGTGTATATTTTTGCAATCTCGAATTCTTTGATTTCGGTGATGGTTAGGTTAGGTTGGGTTAGGTTTGGTGAAGTTAGCGAGTTTAATGTATATTTTTGCAATGTCGAATTCTTTGATTTTGGTGATGGTTAGGTTAGGTTGGGTTAGGTTTGGTGAGGTTAGCGAGTTTTGTGTATATTCTTGCAATGTCGAATTTTTTGATTTCGGTGACGGTTAGGTTGGGTTGGGTTAGGTTTGGTGAGGTTAGCGAGTTTTGTGTAAATCTAAAAAACTCGAGTTCTTTGATTTCGATGATCGTTAAGTTAGGTTGGGTTCGGTTTGGTGAGTGAAGCGAGTTTCGTGTATATTTTTGCAATGTCGAATTCTTTGATTTCGGTGATGGTAAGGCTAGGTTGGGTGAGGGTTGGTTAGGTTAGCGAGTTTTGTGTATATTTTTGCATTGTCGAATTCTTTGTTTTCGGTGATGGTTAGGTTAGGTTGGGTTAGGTTTAGTAGGGTAAAAGAGTTTTGTATATATTTTTGCAATGTCGAATTCTTTGATTTCGGTGACGGTTAGGTTGGGTTGGGTTAGGTTTGGTGAGGTTAGCGAGTATTGTGTAAATCTTAAAAACTCGAGTTCTTTGATTTCGTTGATCGTTAAGTAAGGTTGGGTTGGGTTTGGTGAGTTAAGCGAGTTTAGTGTATATTTTTGCAATGTCGATATCCTTGATTTTGGTTAGAGTAAGGCTCGGTTGGGTTAGGTTCTGTGAGGTTAGCGATTTTTGTGAAAATCTAACAATCTCGAATTCTTTGATTTCGGTGACGGTTAGGTTGGGTTGGGTTAGGTTTGGTGAGGTAAGCGAGTTTTGTGTATATTTTTGCGATGTCGAATTCTTTGATTTCGGTGACGGTTAGGTTAAGTTGGGTTAGGTTTGGTGAGGTTAGCGCGATTTGTGTAAATAATACAATCTCGAATTCTTTGATTTCGGTGATGGTTAGGTTAGGTTTGGTTAGGTTTGGTGAGGTAAGCGGGTTTTGGGTATATTTTTGCATTGTCGAATTCTTTGATTTCAGTGATGGTAAGGTTAGGTTGGGTTAGGTTTGGTGAGGTAAGCGAGTTTTGTTTAAATTTTAAAATCTCGAATTCTTTGATTTCGGTGATGGTTAGGTTAGGTTAAGTTAGGTTTGGTGAGTTAAGCGAGTTTCGTGTAAATTTTTGCATTGTCGAATTCTTTTATTTTGGTGATAGTGAGGCTAGGTTGGGTTAGGTTTGGTGAGGTTAGCGAGTTTTGTGTATATTTTTGCGATGTCGAATTCTTTGATTTCGGTGACGGTTAGGTTAAGTTGGGTTAGGTTTGGTGAGGTTAGCGAGATTTGTGTAAATAATACAATCTCGAATTCTTTGATTTCGGTGATGGTTAGGTTAGGTTTGGTTAGGTTTGGTGAGGTAAGCGGGTTTTGGGTATATTTTTGCATTGTCGAATTCTTTGATTTCAGTGATGGTAAGGTTAGGTTGGGTTAGGTTTGGTGAGGTAAGCGAGTTTTGTTTAAATTTTAAAATCTCGAATTCTTTGATTTCGGTGATGGTTAGGTTAGGTTAAGTTAGGTTTGGTGAGTTAAGCGAGTTTCGTGTAAATTTTTGCAATGTCGAATTCTTTGATTTCGGTGATGGTTAGGTTAGGTTGGGTTAGATTTGGTGAGGTAAGCGGGTTTTGTGTATATTTTTGCGATGTCGAATTCTTTGATTTCGGTGATAGTAAGGCTAGGTTGGGTTAGGTTTGGTGAGGTTAGCGAGTGTTGTGTTTATTTTTGCAATGTCGAATTCTTTGATTTCGGTGACGGTTAGGTTGGGTTGGGTTAGGTTTGGTGAGGTTAGCGTGTTTTGTGTAAATCTTAAAAACTCGAGTTCTTTGATTTCGTTGATCGTTAAGTTAGGTTGGGTTAGGTTTGGTGAGTTAAGCGAGTTTCGTGTATATTTTTGCAATGTCGAATTCTTTGATTTGGGTGATGGTTAGGTTAGGTTGGGTTAGGTTTAGTGAGGTAAGCGAGTTTTGTGTATATTTTTGCAATCTTGAATTCTTTGATTTCGGTGATGGTTAGGTAAGGTTGGGTTAGGTTTGGTGAGGTAAGTGAGTTTTGTTTAAATTTTAAAATCTCGAATTCTTTGATTTCGGTGATGGTTAGGTTAGGTTGGGTTAGATTTGGTGAGGTAAGCGAGTTTTGTGTATATTTTTGCAATGTCGAATTCTTTGATTTCGGAGACGGTTAGGTTGGGTTGGGTTAGGTTTGGTGAGGTAAGCGAGTTTTGTGTATATTTTTGCATTGTCGAATTCTTTTATTTCGGTGATAGTAGGGCTAGGTTGGGTTAGGTTTGGTGAGGTTAGCGAGTTTTGTGTTTATTTTTGCAATGTCGAATTCTTTGATTTCGGTGATGGTTAGGTTAGGTTGGGTTAGGTTTAGTGAGGTAAGCGAGTTTTGTGTATATTTTTGCAATGTCGAATTCTTTGATTTCGGTGACGGTTAGGTTGGGTTGGGTTAGGTTTGGTGAGGTTAGCGAGTTTTGTGTACATCTTTAAAACTCGAGTTCTTTGATTTCGTTGATCGTTAAGTTAGGTTGGGTTAGGTTTGGTGAGTGAACCGAGTTTCGTGTATATTTTTGCAATGTCGAATTCTTTGATTTCGGTGATGCTAAGGTTAGGTTGGGTTAGGTTGAGTGAGGTAAGCGAGTTTTGTGTATATTTTTGCAATCTCGAATTCTTTGATTTCGGTGATGGTTAGGTTAGGTTGGGTTAGGTTTGGTGAGTTAAGCGAGTTTCGTGTATATTTTGCAATGTCGAATTCTTTGATTTCGGTGATGGTTAGGTTAGGTTGGGTTAGGTTTGGTGAGGTTAGCGAGCTTGTGTCATCTTAAAAACTCGAGTTCTTTGATTTCGTTGATCGTTAAGTTAGGTTGGGTTAGGTTTGGTGAGTGAACCGAGTTTCGTGTATATTTTTGCAATGTCGAATTCTTTGATTTCGGTGATGCTAAGGTTAGGTTGGGTTAGGTTGAGTGAGGTAAGCGAGTTTTGTTTAAATTTTAAAATCTCGAATTCTTTGATTTCGGTGATGGTTAGGTTAGGTTGGGTTAGATTTGGTGAGGTAAGCGGGTTTTGTTTATATTTTTGCGATGTCGAATTCTTTGATTTCGGTGATAGTTAGGCTAGGTTGGGTTAGGTTTGGTGAGGTTAGCGAGATTTGTGTATATTTTTGCAATGTCGAATTCTTTGATTTCGGTGACGGTTAGGTTGGGTTGGGTTAGGTTTGGTGAGGTTAGCGAGCTTGTGTCATCTTAAAAACTCGAGTTCTTTGATTTCGTTGATCGTTAAGTTAGGTTGGGTTAGGTTTGGTGAGTGAACCGAGTTTCGTGTATATTTTTGCAATGTCGAATTCTTTGATTTCGGTGATGCTAAGGTAAGGTTGGGTTAGGTTGAGTGAGGTAAGCGAGTTTTGTGTATATTTTTGCAATCTCGAATTCTTTGATTTCGGTGATGGTTAGGTAAGGTTGGGTTAGGTTTGGTGAGGTAAGCGAGTTTTGTTTAAATTTTAAAATCTCGAATTCTTTGATTTCGGTGATGGTTAGGTTAGGTTGGGTTAGATTTGGTGAGGTAAGCGGGTTTTGTTTATATTTTTGCGATGTCGAATTCTTTGATTTCGGTGATAGTTAGGCTAGGTTGGGTTAGGTTTGGTGAGGTTAGCGAGTTTTGTGTTTATTTTTAAAATGTCGAATTCTTTGATTTCGGTGATGGTTAGGTTAGGTTGGGTTAGGTTTAGTGAGGCAAGCGAGTTTTGTGTATATTTTTGCAATGTCGAATTCTTTGATTTCGGTGACGGTTAGGCTAGGTTGGGTTAGGTTTGGTGAGGTTAGCGAGTTTTGTGTTTATTTTTAAAATGTCGAATTCTTTGATTTCGGTGATGGTTAGGTTAGGTTGGGTTAGATTTGGTGAGGTAAGCGGGTTTTGTGTATATTTTTGCGATGTCGAATTCTTTGATTTCGGTGATAGTTAGGCTAGGTTGGGTTAGGTTTGGTGAGGTTAGCGAGTTTTGTGTTTATTTTTAAAATGTCGAATTCTTTGATTTCGGTGATGGTTAGGTAAGGTTGGGTTAGGTTTAGTGAGGGAAGCGAGTTTTGTGTATATTTTTGCAATGTCGAATTCTTTGATTTCGGTGATGGTTAGGTTAGGTTGGGTTAGGTTTAGTGAGGTAAGCGAGTTTTGTGTATATTTTTGCAATCTCGAATTCTTTGATTTCGGTGATGGTTAGGTTAGGTTGGGTTAGGTTTGGTGAAGTTAGCGAGTTTAATGTATATTTTTGCAATGTCGAATTCTTTGATTTTGGTGATGGTTAGGTTAGGTTGGGTTAGGTTTGGTGAGTTTAGCGAGTTTTGTGTATATTTTTGCAATGTCGAATTTTTTGATTTCGGTGACGGTTAGGTTGGGTTGGGTTAGGTTTG
The DNA here is from genome assembly GCF_051622035.1 of Arctopsyche grandis. NCBI lineage: Eukaryota > Metazoa > Arthropoda > Insecta > Trichoptera > Hydropsychidae > Arctopsyche > Arctopsyche grandis. Next base: position 289,609 of record NW_027518427.1, read on the forward strand.
GTGAGGTTAGCGAGTTTTGTGTAAATCTAAAAAACTCGAGTTCTTTGATTTCGATAATCGTTAAGTTAGGTTGGGTTAGGTTTGGTGAGTGAAGCGAGTTTCGTGTATATTTTTGCAATGTCGAATTCTTTGATTTCGGTGACGGTTAGGTTGGGTTGTGTTAGGTTTGGTGAGGTTAGCGAGTTTTGTGTAAATCTAAAAAACTCGAGTTCTTTGATTTCGATAATCGTTAAGTTAGGTTGGGTTAGGTTTGGTGAGTGAAGCGAGTTTCGTGTATATTTTTGCAATCTCGAATTCTTTGATTTCGGTGATGGTTAGGTTAGGTTGGGTTAGGTTTGGTGAAGTTAGCGAGTTTAATGTATATTTTTGCAATGTCGAATTCTTTGATTTTGGTGATGGTTAGGTTAGGTTGGGTTAGGTTTGGTGAGGTTAGCGAGTTTTGTGTATATTTTTGCAATGTCGAATTTTTTGATTTCGGTGACGGTTAGGTTGGGTTGTGTTAGGTTTGGTGAGGTTAGCGAGTTTTGTGTAAATCTAAAAAACTCGAGTTCTTTGATTTCGATAATCGTTAAGTTAGGTTGGGTTAGGTTTGGTGAGTGAAGCGAGTTTCGTGTATATTTTTGCAATGTCGAATTCTTTGATTTCGGTGATGGTAAGGCTAGGTTGGGTGAGGGTTGGTTAGGTTAGCGAGTTTTGTGTATATTTTTGCATTGTCGAATTCTTTGTTTTCGGTGATGGTTAGGTTAGGTTAAGTTAGGTTTAGTGAGGTAAGCGAGTTTTGTATATATTTTTGCAATGTCGAATTCTTTGATTTCGGTGACGGTTAGGTTGGGTTGGGTTAGGTTTGGTGAGGTAAGCGAGTTTTGTCTAAATCTTAAAAACTCGAGTTCTTTGATTTCGTTGATCGTTAAGTTAGGTTGGGTGAGGTTTGGTGAGTGAAGCAAATTTCGTGTATATTTTTGCAATGTCGAATTATTTGATTTCGGTGATGGTTGGGTTAGGTTGGGTTAGGTTTAGTGAGGTAAACGAGTCTTGTGTATATTTTTGCAATCTCGAATTCTTTGATTTCGGTGATGGTTAGGTTAGGTTGGGTAAGTTTTGGTGAGTAAAGCGAGTTTTGTTTAAATTTAAAAGTCTCGAATTCTTTGATTTCGGTGATGGTTAGGTTAGGTTGGGTTAGGTTTTGTGAGGTTAGCGGGTTTTGTGTATATTTTTGCATTGTCGAATTCTTTGTTTTCGGTGATAGTGAGGCTAGGTTGGGTTAGGTTTGGTGAGGTTAGCGAGTTTTGTGTATATTTTTGCATTGTCGAATTCTTTTATTTCGGTGATAGTGAGGCTAGGTTGGGTTAGGTTTGGTGGGGTTAGCGAGTTTTGTGTTTATTTTTGCAATGTGGAATTCTTTGATTTCGGTGATGGTTAGGTTAGGTTGGGTTAGATTTGGTGAGGTAAGCGAGTTTTGTGTATATTTTTGCAATGTCGAATTCTTTGATTTCGGAGACGGTTAGGTTGGGTTGGGTTAGGTTTGGTGAGGTAAGCGAGTTTTGTGTATATTTTTGCATTGTCGAATTCTTTTATTTCGGTGATAGTAGGGCTAGGTTGGGTTAGGTTTGGTGAGGTTAGCGAGTTTTGTGTTTATTTTTGCAATGTCGAATTCTTTGATTTCGGTGATGGTTAGGTTAGGTTGGGTTAGGTTGAGTGAGGTAAGCGAGTTTTGTGTATATTTTTGCAATCTCGAATTCTTTGATTTCGGTGATGGTTAGGTAAGGTTGGGTTAGGTTTGGTGAGGTAAGCGAGTTTTGTTTAAATTTTAAAATCTCGAATTCTTTGATTTCGGTGATGGTAAGGTTAGGTTGGGTTAGGTTTGGTGAGTTAAGCGAGTTTCGTGTATATTTTTGCAATGTCGAATTCTTTGATTTCGGTGATGGTTAGGTTAGGTTGGGTTAGATTTGGTGAGGTAAGCGGGTTTTGTGTATATTTTTGCGATGTCGAATTTTTCATTTCGGTGATAGTGAGGCTAGGTTGGGTTAGGTTTATTGAGGTAAGTGAGTTTTGTGTATATTTTTGCAATCTCGAATTCTTTGATTTCGGTGATGGTTAGGTTAGGTTGGGTTAGGTTTGGTGAGGTTAGCGAGTTTTGTGTATATTTTTGCAATGTCAAATTTTTTGATTTCGGTGACGGTTAGGTTGGGTTGGGTTAGGTTTGGTGAGGTAAGCGAGTTTTGTATATATTTTTGCAATGTCGAATTCTTTGATTTCGGTGATGGTTAGGCTAGGTTGGGTGAGGGTTGGTTAGGTAAGCGAGTTTTGTGTATATTTTTGCATTGTCGAATTCTTTGTTTTCGGTGATGGTTAGGTTAGGTTGGGTTAGGTTTAGTGAGGTAAGCGAGTTTTGTATATATTTTTGCAATGTCGAATTCTTTGATTTCGGTGACGGTTAGGTTGTGTTGGGTTAGGTTTGGTGAGGTTAGCGAGTTTTGTGTAAATCTTAAAAACTCGAGTTCTTTGATTTCGTTGATCGTTAAGTTAGGTTGGGTGAGGTTTGGTGAGTGAAGCAAATTTCGTGTATATTTTTGCAATGTCGAATTATTTGATTTCAGTGATGGTTGGGTTAGGTTGGGTTAGGTTTAGTGAGGTAAGCGAGTCTTGTGTATATTTTTGCAATCTCGAATTCTTTGATTTCGGTGATGGTTAGGTTAGGTTGGGTTAGTTTTGGTGAGTAAAGCGAGTTTTGTTTAAATTTTAAAGTCTCGAATTCTTTGATTTCGGTGATGGTTAGGTTAGGTTGGGTTAGGTTTTGTGAGGTTAGCGGGTTTTGTGTATATTTTTGCGTTGTCGAATTCTTTGTTTTCGGTGATAGTGAGGCTAGGTTGGGTTAGGTTTGGTGAGGTTAGCGAGTTTTGTGTATATTTTTGCATTGTCGAATTCTTTTATTTCGGTGATAGTGAGGCTAGGTTGGGTTAGGTTTGGTGGGGTTAGCGAGTTTTGTGTTTATTTTTGCAATGTCGAATTCTTTGATTTCGGTGATGATTAGGTTAGGTTGGGTTAGATTTGGTGAGGTAAGCGGGTTTTGTGTATATTTTTGCGATGTCGAATTCTTTGATTTCGGTGATAGTTAGGATAGGTTGGGTTAGGTTTGGTGAGGTAAGCGAGTTTTGTGTTTATTTTTGCAATGTCGAATTCTTTGATTTCGGTGATGGTTAGGTTAGGTTGGGTTAGGTTTAGTCAGGTAAGCGAGTTTTGTGAATATTTTTGCAATCTCGAATTCTTTGATTTCGGTGATGGTTAGGTTAGGTTGGGTGAGGTTTGGTGAGGTAAGCGAGTTTTGTTTTAATTTTAATATCTCGAATTCTTTGATTTCGGTGATGGTTAGGTTAGGTTGGGTTAGGTTTGGTGAGTTAAGCGAGTTTCGAGTATATTTTTGCAATGTCGAATTCTTTGATTTCGGTGACGGTTAGGTTGGGTTGGGTTAGGTTTGGTGAGGTTAGCGAGTTTTGTGTAAATCTTAAAAACTCGAGTTCTTTGATTTCGTTGATCGTTAAGTTAGGTTGGGTTAGGTTTGGTGAGTGAAGCGAGTTTCGTGTATATTTTTGCAATGTCGAATTCTTTGATTTCGGTGATGGTTAGGTTAGGTTGGGTTAGGTTGAGTGAGGTAAGCGAGTTTTGTGAATATTTTTGCAATCTCGAATTCTTTGATTTCGGTGATGGTTAGGTTAGGTTGGGTGAGGTTTGGTGAGGTAAGCGAGTTTTGTTTTAATTTTAATATCTCGAATTCTTTGATTTCGGTGATGGTTAGGTTAGGTTGGGTTAGGTTTGGTGAGTTAAGCGAGTTTCGTGTATATTTTTGCAATGTCGAATTCTTTGATTTCGGTGATGGTTAGGTTAGGTTGGGTTAGCTTTAGTGAGGTAAGCGAGTTTTGTGTATATTTTTGCAATCTCGAATTCTTTGATTTCGGTGATGGTTAGGTTAGGTTGGGTTAGGTTTGGTGAAGTTAGCGAGTTTAATGTATATTTTTGCAATGTCGAATTCTTTGATTTTGGTGATGGTTAGGTAAGGTTGGGTTAGGTTTGGTGAGGTTAGCGAGTTTTGTGTATATTCTTGCAATGTCGAATTTTTTGATTTCGGTGACGGTTAGGTTGGGTTGGGTTAGGTTTGGTGAGGTTAGCGAGTTTTGTGTAAATCTAAAAAACTCGAGTTCTTTGATTTCGATGATCGTTAAGTTAGGTTGGGTTAGGTTTGGTGAGTGAAGCGAGTTTCGTGTATATTTTTGCAATGTCGAATTCTTTGATTTCGGTGATGGTAAGGCTAGGTTGGGTGAGGGTTGGTTAGGTGAGCGAGTTTTGTGTATATTTTTGCATTGTCGAATTCTTTGTTTTCGGTGATGGTTAGGTTAGGTTGGGTTAGGTTTAGTGAGGTAAAAGAGTTTTGTATATATTTTTGCAATGTCGAATTCTTTGATTTAAGTGACGGTTAGGTTGGGTTGGGTTAGGTTTGGTGAGGTTAGCGAGTATTGTGTCAATCTTAAAAACTCGAGTTCTTTGATTTCGTTGATCGTTAAGTTAGGTTGGGTTGGGTTTGGTGAGTTAAGCGAGTTTCGTGTATATTTTTGCAATGTCGATATCCTTGATTTTGGTTAGAGTAAGGCTCGGTTGGGTTAGGTTCTGTGAGGTTAGCGATTTTTGTGAAAATCTAACAATCTCGAATTCTTTGATTTCGGTGACGGTTAGGTTGGGTTGGGTTAGGTTTGGTGAGGTAAGCGAGTTTTGTGTATATTTTTGCATTGTCGAATTCTTTTATTTTGGTGATAGTGAGGCTAGGTTGGGTTAGGTTTGGTGAGGTTAGCGAGTTTTGTGTATATTTTTGCGATGTCGAATTCTTTGATTTCGGTGACGGTTAGGTTAAGTTGGGTTAGGTTTGGTGAGGTTAGCGAGATTTGTGTAAATAATACAATCTCGAATTCTTTGATTTCGGTGATGGTTAGGTTAGGTTTGGTTAGGTTTGGTGAGGTAAGCGGGTTTTGGGTATATTTTTGCATTGTCGAATTCTTTGATTTCAGTGATGGTAAGGTTAGGTTGGGTTAGGTTTGGTGAGGTAAGCGAGTTTTGTTTAAATTTTAAAATCTCGAATCCTTTGATTTCGGTGATGGTTAGGTTAGGTTAAGTTAGGTTTGGTGAGTTAAGCGAGTTTCGTGTAAATTTTTGCAATGTCGAATTCTTTGATTTCGGTGATGGTTAGGTTAGGTTGGGTTAGATTTGGTGAGGTAAAAGGGTTTTGTGTATATTTTTGCGATGTCGAATTCTTTGATTTCGGTGATAGTAAGGCTAGGTTTGGTTAGGTTTGGTGAGGTTAGCGAGTGTTGTGTTTATTTTTGCAATGTCGAATTCTTTGATTTCGGTGACGGTTAGGTTGGGTTGGGTTAGGTTTGGTGAGGATAGCGAGTTTTGTGTAAATCTTAAAAACTCGAGTTCTTTGATTTCGTTGATCGTTAAGTTAGGTTGGGTTAGGTTTGGTGAGTTAAGCGAGTTTCGTGTATATTTTTGCAATGTCGAATTCTTTGATTTCGGTGATGGTAAGGTTAGGTTGGGTTAGGTTTGGTGAAGTTAGCGAGTTTAATGTATATTTTTGCAATGTCGAATTCTTTGATTTTGGTGATGGTTAGGTTAGGTTGGGTTAGGTTTGGTGAGGTTAGCGAGTTTTGTGTATATTCTTGCAATGTCGAATTTTTTGATTTCGGTGACGGTTAGGTTGGGTTGGGTTAGGTTTGGTGAGGTTAGCGAGTTTTGTGTAAATCTAAAAAACTCGAGTTCTTTGATTTCGATGATCGTTAAGTTAGGTTGGGTTAGGTTTGGTGAGTGAAGCGAGTTTCGTGTATATTTTTGCAATGTCGAATTCTTTGATTTCGGTGATGGTAAGGCTAGGTTGTGTGAGGGTTGGTTAGGTTAGCGAGTTTTGTGTATATTTTTGCATTGTCGAATTCTTTGTTTTCGGTGATGGTTAGGTTAGGTTGGGTTAGGTTTAGTGAGGTAAAAGAGTTTTGTTTATATTTTTGCAATGTCGAATTCTTTGATTTCGGTGACGGTTAGGTTGGGTTGGGTTAGGTTTGGTGAGGTTAGCGAGTATTGTGTAAATCTTAAAAACTCGAGTTCTTTGATTTCGTTGATCGTTAAGTTAGGTTGGGTTGGGTTTGGTGAGTTAAGCGAGTTTCGTGTATATTTTTGCAATGTCGATATTCTTGATTTTGGTTAGAGTAAGGCTCGGTTGGGTTAGGTTCTGTGAGGTTAGCGATTTTTGTGAAAATCTAACAATCTCGAATTCTTTGATTTCGGTGACGGTTAGGTTGGGTTGGGTTAGGTTTGGTGAGGTAAGCGAGTTTTGTGTATATTTTTGCATTGTCGAATTCTTTTATTTTGGTGATAGTGAGGCTAGGTTGGGTTAGGTTTGGTGAGGTTAGCGAGTTTTGTGTATATTTTTGCGATGTCGAATTCTTTGATTTCGGTGACGGTTAGGTTAAGTTGGGTTAGGTTTGGTGAGGTAAGCGAGATTTGTGTAAATAATACAATCTCGAATTCTTTGATTTCGGTGATGGTTAGGTTAGGTTTGGTTAGGTTTGGTGAGGTAAGCGGGTTTTGGGTATATTTTTGCATTGTCGAATTCTTTGATTTCAGTGATGGTAAGGTTAGGTTGGGTTAGGTTTGGTGAGGTAAGCGAGTTTTGTTTAAATTTTAAAATCTCGAATTCTTTGATTTCGGTGATGGTTAGGTTAGGTTAAGTTAGGTTTGGTGAGTTAAGCGAGTTTCGTGTAAATTTTTGCAATGTCGAATTCTTTGATTTCGGTGATGGTTAGGTTAGGTTGGGTTAGATTTGGTGAGGTAAGCGGGTTTTGTGTATATTTTTGCGATGTCGAATTCTTTGATTTCGGTGATAGTAAGGCTAGGTTGGGTTAGGTTTGGTGAGGTTAGCGAGTGTTGTGTTTATTTTTGCAATGTCGAATTCTTTGATTTCGGTGACGGTTAGGTTGGGTTGGGTTAGGTTTGGTGAGGATAGCGAGTTTTGTGTAAATCTTAAAAACTCGAGTTCTTTGATTTCGTTGATCGTTAAGTGAGGTTGGGTTAGGTTTGGTGAGTTAAGCGAGTTTCGTGTATATTTTTGCAATGTCGAATTCTTTGATTTCGGTGATGGTTAGGTTAGGTTGGGTTAGGTTTAGTGAGGTAAGCGAGTTTTGTGTATATTTTTGCAATCTTGAATTCTTTGATTTCGGTGATGGTTAGGTAAGGTTGGGTTAGGTTTGGTGAGGTAAGTGAGTTTTGTTTAAATTTTAAAATCTCGAATTCTTTGATTTCGGTGATGGTTAGGTTAGGTTGGGTTAGATTTGGTGAGGTAAGCGGGTTTTGTGTATATTTTTGCGATGTCGAATTCATTGATTTCGGTGATAGTTAGGCTAGGTTGGGTTAGGTTTGGTGAGGTTAGCGAGTTTTGTGTTTATTTTTGCAATGTCGAATTCTTTGATTTCGGTGACGGTTAGGTTGGGTTGGGTTAGGTTTGGTGAGGTTAGCGAGCTTGTGTCATCTTAAAAACTCGAGTTCTTTGATTTCGTTGATCGTTTAGTTAGGTTGGGTTAGGTTTGGTGAGTGAACCGAGTTTCGTGTATATTTTTGCAATGTCGAATTCTTTGATTTCGGTGATGCTAAGGTTAGGTTGGGTTAGGGTGAGTGAGGTAAGCGAGTTTTGTGTATATTTTTGCAATCTCGAATTCTTTGATTTCGGTGATGGTTAGGTAAGGTTGGGTTAGGTTTGTTGAGGTAAGCGAGTTTTGTTTAAATTTTAAAATCTCGAATTCTTTGATTTCGGTGATGGTTAGGTTAGGTTGGGTTAGATTTGGTGAGGTAAGCGGGTTTTGTGTATATTTTTGCGATGTCGAATTCTTTGATTTCGGTGATAGTTAGGCTAGGTTGGGTTAGGTTTGGTGAGGTGAGCGAGTTTTGTGTTTATTTTTAAAATGTCGAATTCTTTTATTTCGGTGATGGTTAGGTTAGGTTGGGTTAGGTTTAGTGAGGCAAGCGAGTTTTGTGTATATTTTTGCAATGTCGAATTCTTTGATTTCGGTGACGGTTAGGTTGGGTTGGGTTAGGTTTGGTGAGGTTAGCGAGTTTTGTGTAAATCTTAAAAACTCGAGTTTTTTGATTTCGTTGATCGTTAAGTTAGGTTGGGTTAGGTTTGGTGAGTTAAGCGAGTTTCGTGTATATTTTTGCAATGTCGAATTCTTTGATTTCGGTGATGGTTAGGTTAGGTTGGGTTAGATTTGGTGAGGTAAGCGGGTTTTGTGTATATTTTTGCGATGTCGAATTCTTTGATTTCGGTGATAGTTAGGCTAGGTTGGGTTAGGTTTGGTGAGGTTAGCGAGTTTTGTGTTTATTTTTAAAATGTCGAATTCTTTGATTTCGGTGATGGTTAGGTAAGGTTGGGTTAGGTTTAGTGAGGGTAGCGAGTTTTGTGTATATTTTTGCAATGTCGAATTCTTTGATTTCGGTGATGGTTAGGTTAGGTTGGGTTAGGTTTAGTGAGGTAAGCGAGTTTTGTGTATATTTTTGCAATCTCGAATTCTTTGATTTCGGTGATGGTTAGGTTAGGTTGGGTTAGGTTTGGTGAAGTTAGCGAGTTTAATGTATATTTTTGCAATGTCGAATTCTTTGATTTTGGTGATGGTTAGGTTAGGTTGGGTTAGGTTTGGTGAGGTAAGCGAGTTTTGTGTATATTTTTGCAATGTCGAATTTTTTGATTTCGGTGACGGTTAGGTTGGGTTGGGTTAGGTTTGGTGAGGTTAGCGAGTTATGTGTAAATCTAAAAAACTCGAGTTCTTTGATTTCGATGATCGTTAAGTTAGGTTGGGTTAGGTTTGGTGAGTGAAGCGAGTTTCGTGTATATTTTTGCAATGTCGAATTCTTTGATTTCGGTGATGGTAAGGCTAGGTTGGGTGAGGGTTGGTTAGGTTAGCGAGTTTTGTGTATATTTTTGCATTGTCGAATTCTTTGTTTTCGGTGATGGTTAGGTTAGGTTGGGTTAGGTTTAGTGAGGTAAGCGAGTTTTGTATATATTTTTGCAATGTCGAATTCTTTGATTTCGGTGACGGTTAGGTTGGGTTGGGTTAGGTTTGGTGAGGTAAGCGAGTTTTGTCTAAATCTTAAAAACTCGAGTTTTTTGATTTCGTTGATCGTTAAGTTAGGTTGGGTGAGGTTTGGTGAGTGAAGCAAATTTCGTGTATATTTTTACAATGTCGAATTATTTGATTTCGGTGATGGTTGGGTTAGGTTGGGTTAGGTTTAGTGAGGTAAGCGAGTCTTGTGTATATTTTTGCAATCTCGAATTCTTTGATTTCGGTGATGGTTAGGTTAGGTTGGGTTAGTTTTGGTGAGTAAAGCGAGTTTTGTTTAAATTTAAAAGTCTCGAATTCTTTGATTTCGGTGATGGTTAGGTTAGGTTGGGTTAGGTTTTGTGAGGTTAGCGGGTTTTGTGTATATTTTTGCATTGTCGAATTCTTTGTTTTCGGTGATAGTGAGGCTAGGTTGGGTTAGGTTTGGTGGGGTTAGCGAGTTTTGTGTTTATTTTTGCAATGTGGAATTCTTTGATTTCGGTGATGGTTAGGTTAGGTTGGGTTAGATTTGGTGAGGTAAGCGAGTTTTGTGTATATTTTTGCAATGTCGAATTCTTTGATTTCGGAGACGGTTAGGTTGGGTTGGGTTAGGTTTGGTGAGGTAAGCGAGTTTTGTGTATATTTTTGCATTGTCGAATTCTTTTTTTTCGGTGATAGTAGGGCTAGGTTGGGTTAGGTTTGGTGAGGTTAGCGAGTTTTGTGTTTATTTTTGCAATGTCGAATTCTTTGATTTCGGTGATGGTTAGGTTAGGTTGGGTTAGGTTTAGTGAGGTAAGCGAGTTTTGTGTATATTTTTGCAATGTCGAATTCTTTGATTTCGGTGACGGTTAGGTTGGGTTGGGTTAGGTTTGGTGAGGTTAGCGAGTTTTGTGTATATTTTTGCATTGTCGAATTCTTTTATTTCGGTGATAGTAGGGCTAGGTTGGGTTAGGTTTGGTGAGGTTAGCGAGTTTTGTGTTTATTTTTGCAATGTCGAATTCTTTGATTTCGGTGATGGTTAGGTTAGGTTGGGTTAGGTTGAGTGAGGTAAGCGAGTTTTGTGAATATTTTTGCAATCTCGAATTCTTTGATTTCGGTGATGGTTAGGTTAGGTTGGGTGAGGTTTGGTGAGGTAAGCGGGTTTTGGGTATATTTTTGCATTGTCGAATTCTTTTATTTCGGTGATAGTAGGGCTAGGTTGGGTTAGGTTTGGTGAGGTTAGCGAGTTTTGTGTTTATTTTTGCAATGTCGAATTCTTTGATTTCGGTGATGGTTAGGTTAGGTTGGGTTAGGTTGAGTGAGGTAAGCGAGTTTTGTGAATATTTTTGCAATCTCGAATTCTTTGATTTCGGTGATGGTTAGGTTAGGTTGGGTGAGGTTTGGTGAGGTAAGCGGGTTTTGGGTATATTTTTGCATTGTCGAATTCTTTGATTTCGGTGATGGTTAGGTAAGTTTGGGTTAGGTTAAGTGAGGTAAGCAAGTTTTGTGTATATTTTTGCAATGTCGAATTCTTTGATTTCGGTGATGGTTAGGTTTAGTGAGGTAAGCGAGTTTTGTGTATATTTTTGCAATGTCGAATTCTTTGATTTCGGTGGCGGTTAGGTTGGGTTGGGTTAGGTTTGGTGAGGTTAGCGAGTTTTGTGTCATCTTAAAAACTCGAGTTCTTTGATTTCGTTGATCGTTAAGTTAGGTTGGGTTAGGTTTGGTGAGTGAACCGAGTTTCGTGTATATTTTTGCAATGTCGAATTCTTTGATTTCGGTGATGCTAAGGTTAGGTTGGGTTAGGTTGAGTGAGGTAAGCGAGTTTTGTGTATATTTTTGCAATCTCGAATTCTTTGATTTCGGTGATGGTTAGGTAAGGTTGGGTTAGGTTTGGTGAGGTAAGCGAGTTTTGTTTAAATTTTAAAATCTCGAATTCTTTGATTTCGGTGATGGTTAGGTTAGGTTGGGTTAGGTTTGGTGAGTTAAGCGAGTTTCGTGTATATTTTTGCAATGTCGAATTCTTTGATTTTGGTGATGGTTAGGTTAGGTTGGGTTAGATTTGGTGAGGTAAGCGGGTTTTGTGTATATTTTTGCGATGTCGAATTCTTTGATTTCGGTGATAGTAAGGCTAGGTTGGGTTAGGTTTGGTGAGGTTAGCGAGTGTTGTGTTTATTTTTGCAATGTCGAATTCTTTGATTTCGGTGACGGTTAGGTTTGGTTGGGTTAGGTTTGGTGAGGTTAGCGAGTTTTGTGTAAATCTTAAAAACTCGAGTTCTTTGATTTCGTTGATCGTTAAGTTAGGTTGGGTTAGGTTTGGTGAGTTAAGCGAGTTTCGTGTATATTTTTGCAATGTCGAATTCTTTGATTTCGGTGATGGTTAGGTTAGGTTGGGTTAGGTTTGGTGAGTTAAGCGAGTTTCGTGTATATTTTTGCAATGTCGAATTCTTTGATTTTGGTGATGGTTAGGTTAGGTTGGGTTAGATTTGGTGAAGTAAGCGGGTTTTGTGTATATTTTTGCGATGTCGAATTCTTTGATTTCGGTGATAGTAAGGCTAGGTTGGGTTAGGTTTGGTGAGGTTAGCGAGTTTTGTGTTTATTTTTGCAATGTCGAATTCTTTGATTTCGGTGACGGTTAGGTTGGGTTGGGTTAGGTTTGGTGAGGTAAGCGAGCTTGTGTCATCTTAAAAACTCGAGTTCTTTGATTTCGTTGATCGTTAAGTTAGGTTGGGTTAGGTTTGGTGAGTGAACCGAGTTTCGTGTATATTTTTGCAATGTCGAATTCTTTGATTTCGGTGATGCTAAGGTTAGGTTGGGTTAGGTTGAGTGAGGTAAGCGAGTTTTGTGTATATTTTTGCAATCTCGAATTCTTTGATTTCGGTGATGGTTAGGTAAGGTTGGGTTAGGTTTGGTGAGGTAAGCGAGTTTTGTTTAAATTTTAAAATCTCGAATTCTTTGATTTCGGTGATGGTTAGGTTAGGTTGGGTTAGATTTGGTGAGGTAAGCGGGTTTTGTGTATATTTTTGCGATGTCGAATTCTTTGATTTCGGTGATAGTTAGGCTAGGTTGGGTTAGGTTTGGTGAGGTTAGCGAGTTTTGTGTTTATTTTTAAAATGTCGAATTCTTTGATTTCGGTGATGGTTAGGTTAGGTTGGGTTAGGTTTAGTGAGGCAAGCGAGTTTTGTGTATATTTTTGCAATGTCGAATTCTTTGATTTCGGTGACGGTTAGGTTGGGTTGTGTTAGGTTTGGTGAGGTTAGCGAGTTTTGTGTAAATCTTAAAAACTTGAGTTCTTTGATTTCGTTGATCGTAAAGTTAGGTTGGGTTAGGTTTGGTGAGTTAAGCGAGTTTAGTGTATATTTTTGCAATGTCAAATTCTTTGATTTCGGTGATGGTTAGGTTAGGTTGGGTTAGATTTGGTGAGGTAAGCGGGTTTTGTGTATATTTTTGCGATGTCGAATTTTTCATTTCGGTGATAGTTAGGCTAGGTTGGGTTAGGTTTGGTGAGGATAGCGAGTTTTGTGTTTATATTTAAAATGTCGAATTCTTTGATTTCGGTGATGGTTAGGTAAGGTTGGGTTAGGTTTAGTGAGGTAAGCGAGTTTTGTGTATATTTTTGCAATCTCGAATTCTTTGATTTCGGTGATGGTTAGGTTAGGTTGGGTTAGGTTTAGTGAGGTAAGCGAGTTTTGTGTATATTTTTGCAATCTCGAATTCTTTGATTTCGGTGATGGTTAGGTTAGTTTGGGTTAGGTTTGGTGAGGTTAGCGAGTTTTGTGTATATTTTTGCAATGTCGAATTTTTTGATTTCGGTGACGGTTAGGTTGGGTTGGGTTAGGTTTGGTGAGGTTAGCGAGTTTTGTGTAAATCTAAAAAACTCGAGTTCTTTGATTTCGATGATCGTTAAGTTAGGTTGGGTTAGGTTTGGTGAGTGAAGCGAGTTTCGTGTATATTTTTGCAATGTCGAATTCTTTGATTTCGGTGATGGTTAGGTTAGGTTGGGTTAGGTTTAGTGAGGTAAGCGAGTTTTGTGTAAATCTTAAAAACTCGAGTTCTTTGATTTCGTTGATCGTTAAGTTAGGTTGGGTGAGGTTTGGTGAGTGAAGCAAATTTCGTGTATATTTTTGCAATGTCGAATTATTTGATTTCGGTGATGGTTAGGTTAGGTTGGGTTAGGTTTAGTGAGGTAAGCGAGTCTTGTGTATATTTTTGCAATCTCGAATTCTTTGATTTCGGTGATGGTTTGGTTAGGTTGGGTTAGTTTTGGTGAGTAAAGCGAGTTTTGTTTAAATTTAAACGTCTCGAATTCTTTGATTTCGGTGATGGTTAGGTTAGGTTGGGTTAGGTTTAGTGAGGTAAGCGAGTTTTGTGTATATTTTTGCAATGTCGAATTCTTTGTCTTCGGAGACGGTTAGGTTGGGTTGGGTTAGGTTTGGTGAGGTAAGCGAGTTTTGCGTATATTTTTGCATTGTCGAATTCTTTGACTTCGGTGATAGTTAGGCTTGGTTGGGTTAGGTTGGGTGAGGTAAGCGAGTTTTGTGTATATTTTTGCATTGTCGAATTTTTTTATTTCGGTGATAGTAGGGCTAGGTTGGGTTAGGTTTGGTGAGGTTAGCGAGTTTTGTGTTTATTTTTGCAATGTCGAATTCTTTGATTTCGGTGATGGTTAGGTTAGGTTGGGTTAGGTTTAGTGAGGTAAGCGAGTTTTGTGAATATTTTTGCAATCTCGAATTCTTTGATTTCGGTGATGGTTAGGTTAGGTTGGGTGAGGTTTGGTGAGGTAAGCGAGTTTTGTTTTAATTTTAATATCTCGAATTCTTTGATTTCGGTGATGGTAAGGTTAGGTTGGGTTAGGTTTGGTGAGTTAAGCGAGTTTCGAGTATATTTTTGCAATGTCGAATTCTTTGATTTCGGTGACGGTTAGGTTGGGTTGGGTTAGGTTTGGTGAGGTTAGCGAGTTTTGTGTAAATCTTAAAAACTCGAGTTCTTTGATTTCGTTGATCGTTAAGTTAGGTTGGGTAAGGTTTGGTGAGTGAAGCGAGTTTCGTGTATATTTTTGCATTGTCGAATTCTTTGATTTCGGTGATGGTTAGGTTAGGTTGGGTTAGGTTGAGTGAGGTAAGCGAGTTTTGTGAATATTTTTGCAATCTCGAATTCTTTGATTTCGGTGATGGTTAGGTTAGGTTGGGTGAGGTTTGGTGAGGTAAGCGAGTTTTGTTTTAATTTTAATATCTCGAATTCTTTGATTTCGGTGATGGTTAGGTTAGGTTGGGTTAGGTTTGGTGAGTTAAGCGAGTTTCGAGTATATTTTTGCAATGTCGAAATCTTTGATTTCGGTGACGGTTAGGTTAGGTTGGGTGAGGTTTGGTGAGGTAAGCGGGTTTTGGGTATATTTTTGCATTGTCGAATTCTTTGATTTCGGTGATGGTTAGGTAAGTTTGGGTTAGGTTAAGTGAGGTAAGCGAGTTTTGTGTATATTTTTGCAATGTCGAATTCTTTGATTTCGGTGATGGTTAGGTTAGGTTGGGTAAGGTTTAGTGAGGTAAGCGAGTTTTGTGTATATTTTTGCAATGTCGAATTCTTTGATTTCGGTGGCGGTTAGGTTGGGTTGGGTTAGGTTTGGTGAGGTTAGCGATTTTTGTGTCATCTTAAAAACTCGAGTTCTTTGATTTCGTTGATCGTTAAGTTAGGTTGGGTTAGGTTTGGTGAGTGAACCGAGTTTCATGTATATTTTTGCAATGTCGAATTCTTTGATTTCGGTGATGCTAAGGTTAGGTTGGGTTAGGTTGAGTGAGGTAAGCGAGTTTTGTGTATATTTTTGCAATCTCGAATTCTTTGATTTCGGTGATGGTTAGGTAAGGTTGGGTTAGGTTTGGTGAGTTAAGCGAGTTTCGTGTATATTTTTGCAATGTCGAATTCTTTGATTTTGGTGATGGTTAGGTTAGGTTGGGTTAGATTTGGTGAGGTAAGCGGGTTTTGTGTATATTTTTGCGATGTCGAATTCTTTGATTTCGGTGATAGTAAGGCTAGGTTGGGTTAGGTTTGGTGAGGTTAGCGAGTGTTGTGTTTATTTTTGCAATGTCGAATTCTTTGATTTCGGTGACGGTTAGGTTGGGTTGGGTTAGGTTTGGTGAGGTTAGCGAGTTTTGTGTAAATCTTAAAAACTCGAGTTCTTTGATTTCGTTGATCGTTAAGTTAGGTTGGGTTAGGTTTGGTGAGTTAAGCGAGTTTCGTGTATATTTTTGCAATGTCGAATTCTTTGATTTCGGTGATGGTTAGGTTAGGTTGGGTTAGGTTTGGTGAGGTACGCGAGTTTTGTTTAAATTTTAAAATCTCGAATTCTTTTATTTCGGTGATGGTTAGGTTAGGTTGGGTTAGATTTGGTGAGGTAAGCGGGTTTTGTGTATATTTTTGCGATGTCGAATTCTTTGATTTCGGTGATAGTTAGGCTAGGTTGGGTTAGGTTTGGTGAGGTTAGCGAGTTTTGTGTTTATTTTTGCAATGTCGAATTCTTTGATTTCGGTGACGGTTAGGTTGGGTTGGGTTAGGTTTGGTGAGGTAAGCGAGCTTGTGTCATCTTAAAAACTCGAGTTCTTTGATTTCGTTGATCGTTAAGTTAGGTTGGGTTAGGTTTGGTGAGTGAACCGAGTTTCGTGTATATTTTTGCAATGTCGAATTCTTTGATTTCGGTGATGCTAAGGTTAGGTTGGGTTAGGTTGAGTGAGGTAAGCGAGTTTTGTGTATATTTTTGCAATCTCGAATTCTTTGATTTCGGTGATGGTTAGGTAAGGTTGGGTTAGGTTTGGTGAGGTAAGCGAGTTTTGTTTAAATTTTAAAATCTCGAATTCTTTGATTTCGGTGATGGTTAGGTTAGGTTGGGTTAGATTTGGTGAGGTAAGCGGGTTTTGTGTATATTTTTGCGATGTCGAATTCTTTGATTTCGGTGATAGTTAGGCTAGGTTGGGTTAGGTTTGGTGAGGTTAGCGAGTTTTGTGTTTATTTTTAAAATGTCGAATTCTTTGATTTCGGTGATGGTTAGGTTAGGTTGGGTTAGGTTTAGTGAGGCAAGCGAGTTTTGTGTATATTTTTGCAATGTCGAATTCTTTGATTTCGGTGACGGTTAGGTTGGGTTGTGTTAGGTTTGGTGAGGTTAGCGAGTTTTGTGTAAATCTTAAAAACTCGAGTTCTTTGATTTCGTTGATCGTAAAGTTAGGTTGGGTTAGGTTTGGTGAGTTAAGCGAGTTTAGTGTATATTTTTGCAATGTCGAATTCTTTGATTTCGGTGATGGTTAGGTTAGGTTGGGTTAGATTTGGTGAGGTAAGCGGGTTTTGTGTATATTTTTGCGATGTCGAATTTTTCATTTCGGTGATAGTTAGGCTAGGTTGGGTTAGGTTTGGTGAGGATAGCGAGTTTTGTGTTTATATTTAAAATGTCGAATTCTTTGATTTCGGTGATGGTTAGGTAAGGTTGGGTTAGGTTTAGTGAGGTAAGCGAGTTTTGTGTATATTTTTGCAATCTCGAATTCTTTGATTTCGGTGATGGTTAGGTAAGGTTGGGTTAGGTTTAGTGAGGTAAGCGAGTTTTGTGTATATTTTTGCAATCTCGAATTCTTTGATTTCGGTGATGGTTAGGTTAGTTTGGGTTAGGTTTGGTGAGGTTAGCGAGTTTTGTGTATATTTTTGCAATGTCGAATTTTTTGATTTCGGTGACGGTTAGGTTGGGTTGGGTTAGGTTTGGTGAGGTTAGCGAGTTTTGTGTAAATCTAAAAAACTCGAGTTCTTTGATTTCGATGATCGTTAAGTTAGGTTGGGTTAGGTTTGGTGAGTGAAGCGAGTTTCGTGTATATTTTTGCAATGTCGAATTCTTTGATTTCGGTGATGGTTAGGTTAGGTTGGGTTAGGTTTAGTGAGGTAAGCGAGTTTTGTGTAAATCTTAAAAACTCGAGTTCTTTGATTTCGTTGATCGTTAAGTTAGGTTGGGTGAGGTTTGGTGAGTGAAGCAAATTTCGTGTATATTTTTGCAATGTCGAATTATTTGATTTCGGTGATGGTTGGGTTAGGTTGGGTTAGGTTTAGTGAGGTAAGCGAGTCTTGTGTATATTTTTGCAATCTCGAATTCTTTGATTTCGGTGATGGTTTGGTTAGGTTGGGTTAGTTTTGGTGAGTAAAGCGAGTTTTGTTTAAATTTAAACGTCTCGAATTCTTTGATTTCGGTGATGGTTAGGTTAGGTTGGGTTAGGTTTAGTGAGGTAAGCGAGTTTTGTGTATATTTTTGCAATGTCGAATTCTTTGTCTTCGGAGACGGTTAGGTTGGGTTGGGTTAGGTTTGGTGAGGTAAGCGAGTTTTGCGTATATTTTTGCATTGTCGAATTCTTTGACTTCGGTGATAGTTAGGCTTGGTTGGGTTAGGTTTGGTGAGGTAAGCGAGTTTTGTGTATATTTTTGCATTGTCGAATTTTTTTATTTCGGTGATAGTAGGGCTAGGTTGGGTTAGGTTTGGTGAGGTTAGCGAGTTTTGTGTTAATTTTTGCAATGTCGAATTCTTTGATTTCGGTGATGGTTAGGTTAGGTTGGGTTAGGTTTAGTGAGGTAAGCGAGTTTTGTGAATATTTTTGCAATCTCGAATTCTTTGATTTCGGTGATGGTTAGGTTAGGTTGGGTGAGGTTTGGTGAGGTAAGCGAGTTTTGTTTTAATTTTAATATCTCGAATTCTTTGATTTCGGTGATGGTAAGGTTAGGTTGGGTTAGGTTTGGTGAGTTAAGCGAGTTTCGAGTATATTTTTGCAATGTCGAATTCTTTGATTTCGGTGACGGTTAGGTTGGGTTGGGTTAGGTTTGGTGAGGTTAGCGAGTTTTGTGTAAATCTTAAAAACTCGAGTTCTTTGATTTCGTTGATCGTTAAGTTAGGTTGGGTAAGGTTTGGTGAGTAAAGCGAGTTTCGTGTATATTTTTGCATTGTCGAATTCTTTGATTTCGGTGATGGTTAGGTTAGGTTGGGTTAGGTTGAGTGAGGTAAGCGAGTTTTGTGAATATTTTTGCAATCTCGAATTCTTTGATTTCGGTGATGGTTAGGTTAGGTTGGGTGAGGTTTGGTGAGGTAAGCGAGTTTTGTTTTAATTTTAATATCTCGAATTCTTTGATTTCGGTGATGGTTAGGTTAGGTTGGGTTAGGTTTGGTGAGTTAAGCGAGTTTCGAGTATATTTTTGCAATGTCGAATTCTTTGATTTCGGTGACGGTTAGGTTGGGTTGGGTTAGGTTTGGTGAGGTTAGCGAGTTTTGTGTAAATCTTAAAACTCGAGTTCTTTGATTTCGTTGATCGTTAAGTTAGGTTGGGTTAGGTTTGGTGAGTTAAGCGAGTTTCGTGTATATTTTTGCAATGTCGAATTCTTTGATTTCGGTGATGGTTAGGTTAGGTTGGGTTAGCTTTAGTGAGGTAAGCGAGTTTTGTGTATATTTTTGCAATCTCGAATTCTTTGATTTCGGTGATGGTTAGGTTAGGTTGGGTTAGGTTTAGTGAGGTAAGCGAGTTTTGTGAATATTTTTGCAATCTCGAATTCTTTGATTTCGGTGATGGTTAGGTTAGGTTGGGTGAGGTTTGGTGAGGTAAGCGAGTTTTGTTTTAATTTTAATATCTCGAATTCTTTGATTTCGGTGATGGTTAGGTTAGGTTGGGTTAGGTTTGGTGAGTTAAGCGAGTTTCGAGTATATTTTTGCAATGTCGAATTCTTTGATTTCGGTGACGGTTAGGTTGGGTTGGGTTAGGTTTGGTGAGGTTAGCGAGTTTTGTGTAAATCTTAAAAACTCGAGTTCTTTGATTTCTTTGATCGTTAAGTTAGGTTGGGTTAGGTTTGGTGAGTTAAGCGAGTTTCGTGTATATTTTTGCAATGTCGAATTCTTTGATTTCGGTGATGGTTAGGTTAGGTTGGGCTAGCTTTAGTGAGGTAAGCGAGTTTTGTGTATATTTTTGCAATCTCGAATTCTTTGATTTCGGTGATGGTTAGGTTAGGTTGGGTTAGGTTTGGTGAAGTTAGCGAGTTTAATGTATATTTTTGCAATGTCGAATTCTTTGATTTTGGTGATGGTTAGGTTAGGTTGGGTTAGGTTTGGTGAGGTTAGCGAGTTTTGTGTATATTCTTGCAATGTCGAATTTTTTGATTTCGGTGACGGTTATGTTGGGTTGGGTTAGGTTTGGTGAGGTAAGCGAGTTTTGTGTAAATCTTAAAAACTCGAGTTCTTTGATTTCGTTGATCGTTAAGTTAGGTTGGGTTAGGTTTGGTGAGTTAAGCGAGTTTCGTGTATATTTTTGCAATGTCGAATTCTTTGATTTCGGTGATGGTTACGTTAGGTTGGGTTAGGTTTAGTGAGGTAAGCGAGTTTTGTGTATATTTTTGCAATCTCGAATTCTTTGATTTCGGTGATGGTTAGGTAAGGTTGGGTTAGGTTTGGTGAGGTAAGCGAGTTTTGTTTAAATTTTAAAATCTCGAATTCTTTGATTTCGGTGATGGTTAGGTTAGGTTGGGTTAGATTTGGTGAGGTAAGCGGGTTTTGTGTATATTTTTGCGATGTCGAATTCTTTGATTTCGGTGATAGTTAGGCTAGGTTGGGTTAGGTTTGGTGAGGTAAGCGAGTTTTGTGTTAATTTTTGCAATGTCGAATTCTTTGATTTCGGTGACGGTTAGGTTGGGTTGGGTTAGGTTTGGTGAGGTTTGCGAGCTTGTGTCATCTTAAAAACTCGAGTTCTTTGATTTCGTTGATCGTTAAGTTAGGTTGGGTTAGGTTTGGTGAGTGAACCGAGTTTCGTGTATATTTTTGCAATGTCGAATTCTTTGATTTCGGTGATGCTAAGGTTAGGTTGGGTTAGGTTGAGTGAGGTAAGCGAGTTTTGTGTATATTTTTGCAATCTCGAATTCTTTGATTTCGGTGATGGTTAGGTAAGGTTGGGTTAGGTTTGGTGAGGTAAGCGATTTTGTTTAAATTTTAAAATCTCGAATTCTTTGATTTTGGTGATGGTTAGGTTAGGTTGGGTTAGATTTGGTGAGGTAAGCGGGTTTTGTGTATATTTTTGCGATGTCGAATTCTTTGATTTCGGTGATAGTTAGGCTATGTTGGGTTAGGTTTGGTGAGGTTAGCGAGTTTTGTGTTTATTTTTAAAATGTCGAATTCTTTGATTTCGGTGATGGTTAGGTTAGGTTGGGTTAGGTTTAGTGAGGCAAGCGAGTTTTGTGTATATTTTTGCAATGTCGAATTCTTTGATTTCGGTGACGGTTAGGTTGGGTTGGGTTAGGTTTGGTGAGGTTAGCGAGTTTTGTGTAAATCTTAAAAACTCGAGTTTTTTGATTTCGTTGATCGTTAAGTTAGGTTGGGTTAGGTTTGGTGAGTTAAGCGAGTTTCGTGTATATTTTTGCAATGTCGAATTCTTTGATTTCGGTGATGGTTAGGTTAGGTTGGGTTAGATTTGGTGAGGTAAGCGGGTTTTGTGTATATTTTTGCGATGTCGAATTCTTTGATTTCGGTGATAGTTAGGCTAGGTTGGGTTAGGTTTGGTGAGGTTAGCGAGTTTTGTGTTTATTTTTAAAATGTCGAATTCTTTGATATCGGTGATGGTTAGGTAAGGTTGGGTTAGGTTTAGTGAGGGAAGCGAGTTTTGTGTATATTTTTGCAATGTCGAATTCTTTGATTTCGGTGATGGTTAGGTTAGGTTGGGTTAGGTTTAGTGAGGTAAGCGAGTTTTGTGTATATTTTTGCAATCTCGAATTCTTTGATTTCGGTGATGGTTAGGTTAGGTTGGGTTAGGTTTGGTGAAGTTAGCGAGTTTAATGTATATTTTTGCAATGTCGAATTCTTTGATTTTGGTGATGGTTAGGTTAGGTTGGGTTAGGTTTGGTGAGGTAAGCGAGTTTTGTGTATATTTTTGCAATGTCGAATTTTTTGATTTCGGTGACGGTTAGGTTGGGTTGGGTTAGGTTTAATGAGGTTAGCGAGTTTTGTGTAAATCTAAAAAACTCGAGTTCTTTTATTTCGATGATCGTTAAGTTAGGTTGGGTTAGGTTTGGTGAGTGAAGCGAGTTTCGTGTATATTTTTGCAATGTCGAATTCTTTGATTTCGGTGATGGTAAGGCTAGGTTGGGTGAGGGTTGGTTAGGTTAGCGAGTTTTGTGTATATTTTTGCATTGTCGAATTCTTTGTTTTCGGTGATGGTTAGGTTAGGTTGGGTTAGGTTTAGTGAGGTAAGCGAGTTTTGTCTAAATCTTAAAAACTCGAGTTCTTTGATTTCGTTGATCGTTAAGTTAGGTTGGGTGAGGTTTGGTGAGTGAAGCAAATTTCGTGTATATTTTTACAATGTCGAATTATTTGATTTCGGTGATGGTTGGGTTAGGTTGGGTTAGGTTTAGTGAGGTAAGCGAGTCTTGTGTATATTTTTGCAATCTCAAATTCTTTGATTTCGGTGATGGTTAGGTTAGGTTGGGTTAGTTTTGGTGAGTAAAGCGAGTTTTGTTTAAATTTAAATGTCTCGAATTCTTTGATTTCGGTGATGGTTAGGTTAGGTTGGGTTAGGTTTTGTGAGGTTAGCGGGTTTTGTGTATATTTTTGCATTGTCGAATTCTTTGTTTTCGGTGATAGTAGGGCTAGGTTGGGTTAGGTTTGGTGAGGTTAGCGAGTTTTGTGTTTATTTTTGCAATGTCGAATTTTTTGATTTCGGTGATGGTTAGGTTAGGTTGGGTTAGGTTTAGTGAGGTAAGCGAGTTTTGTGTATATTTTTGCAATGTCGAATTCTTTGATTTCGGTGACGGTTAGGTTGGGTTGGGTTAGGTTTGGTGAGGTTAGCGAGTTTTGTGTATATTTTTGCATTGTCGAATTCTTTTATTTCGGTGATAGTAGGGCTAGGTTGGGTTAGGTTTGGTGAGGTTAGCGAGTTTTGTGTTTATTTTTGCAATGTCGAATTCTTTGATTTCGGTGATGGTTAGGTTAGGTTGGGTTAGGTTGAGTGAGGTAAGCGAGTTTTGTGAATATTTTTGCAATCTCGAATTCTTTGATTTCGGTGATGGTTAGGTTAGGTTGGGTGAGGTTTGGTGAGGTAAGCGGGTTTTGGGTATATTTTTGCATTGTCGAATTCTTTGATTTCGGTGATGGTTAGGTAAGGTTGGGTTAGGTTGAGTGAGGTAAGCGAGTTTTGTGTATATTTTTGCAATCTCGAATTCTTTGATTTCGGTGATGGTTAGGTAAGGTTGGGTTAGGTTTGGTGAGGTAAGCGAGTTTTGTTTAAATTTTAAAATCTCGAATTCTTTGATTTCGGTGATGGTTAGGTTAGGTTGGGTTAGGTTTGGTGAGTTAAGCGAGTTTCGTGTATATTTTTGCAATGTCGAATTCTTTGATTTCGGTGATGGTTAGGTTAGGTTGGGTTAGATTTGGTGAGGTAAGCGGGTTTTGTGTATATTTTTGGGATGTCGAATTCTTTGATTTCGGTGATAGTTAGGCTAGGTTGGGTTAGGTTTGGTGAGGTTAGCGAGTTTTGTGTTTATTTTTAAAATGTCGAATTCTTTGATTTCGGTGATGGTTAGGTTAGGTTGGGTTAGGTTTAGTGAGGCACAAGGACGAAATCAGCCCCTGCGGAAGCAATCCACCAACGAGTGGGGTCCCCAAAGGGGTGAGGTGAGTCGGGGGAGTTTTTTAGTCAGTAAAAATCTGACACTTCCCTCTAGTGCGGACTAGAGGGAGTCTTATTGAAGATTTTCTCCTCCCACGCATAGGAAAAAAAAAAAAAAAAAAAAAGGTTTAGTGAGGCAAGCGAGTTTTGTGTATATTTTTGCAATGTCGAATTCTTTGATTTCGGTGACGGTTAGGTTGGGTTGGGTTAGGTTTGGTGAGGTTAGCGAGTTTTGTGTAAATCTTAAAAACTCGAGTTCTTTGATTTCGTTGATCGTAAAGTTAGGTTGGGTTAGGTTTGGTGAGTTAAGCGAGTTTCGTGTATATTTTTGCAATGTCGAATTCTTTGATTTCGGTGATGGTTAGGTTAGGTTGGGTTAGATTTGGTGAGGTAAGCGGGTTTTGTGTATATTTTTGCGATGTCGAATTTTTCATTTCGGTGATAGTTAGGCTAGGTTGGGTTAGGTTTGGTGAGGTTAGCGAGTTTTGTGTATATTTTTGCATTGTCGAATTCTTTTATTTCGGTGATAGTGAGGCTAGGTTGGGTTAGGTTTGGTGGGGTTAGCGAGTTTTGTGTTTATTTTTGCAATGTCGAATTCTTTGATTTCGGTGATGGTTAGGTTAGGTTGGGTTAGATTTGGTGAGGAAAGCGGGTTTTGTGTATATTTTTGCGATGTCGAATTCTTTGATTTCGGTGATAGTTAGGCTAGGTTGGGTTAGGTTTGGTGAGGTTAGCGAGTTTTGTGTTTATTTTTGCAATGTCGAATTCTTTGATTTCGGTGACGGTTAGGTTGGGTTGGGTTAGGTTTGGTGAGGTTAGCGAGTTTTGTGTAAATCTTAAAAACTCGAGTTCTTTGATTTCGTTGATCGTAAAGTTAGGTTGGGTTAGGTTTGGTGAGTTAAGCGAGTTTCGTGTATATTTTTGCAATGTCGAATTCTTTGATTTCGGTGATGGTTAGGTTAGGTTGGGTTAGATTTGGTGAGGTAAGCGGGTTTTGTGTATATTTTTGCGATGTCGAATTTTTCATTTCGGTGATAGTTAGGCTAGGTTGGGTTAGGTTTGGTGAGGTTAGCGAGTTTTGTGTATATTTTTGCATTGTCGAATTCTTTTATTTCGGTGATAGTGAGGCTAGGTTGGGTTAGGTTTGGTGGGGTTAGCGAGTTTTGTGTTTATTTTTGCAATGTCGAATTCTTTGATTTCGGTGATGGTTAGGTTAGGTTGGGTTAGATTTGGTGAGGAAAGCGGGTTTTGTGTATATTTTTGCGATGTCGAATTCTTTGATTTCGGTGATAGTTAGGCTAGGTTGGGTTAGGTTTGGTGAGGTTAGCGAGTTTTGTGTTTATTTTTGCAATGTCGAATTCTTTGATTTCGGTGATGGTTAGGTTAGGTTGGGTTAGGTTTAGTGAGGTAAGCGAGTTTTGTGAATATTTTTGCAATCTCGAATTCTTTGATTTCGGTGATGGTTAGGTTAGGTTGGGTGAGGTTTGGTGAGGTAAGCGAGTTTTGTTTTAATTTTAATATCTCGAATTCTTTGATTTCGGTGACGGTTAGGTTGGGTTGGGTTAGGTTTGGTGAGGTTAGCGAGTTTTGTGTAAATCTTAAAAACTCGAGTTCTTTGATTTCGATGATCGTTAAGTTAGGTTGGGTTAGGTTTGGTGAGTGAAGCGAGTTTCTTGTATATTTTTGCAATGTCGAATTCTTTGATTTCGGTGATGGTAAGGCTAGGTTGGGTGAGGGTTGGTTAGGTTAGCGAGTTTTGTGTATATTTTTGCATTGTCGAATTTTTTGTTTTCGGTGATGGTTAGGTTAGGTTGGGTTAAGTTTAGTGAGGTAAGCGAGTTTTGTGTATATTCTTGCAATGTCGAATTTTTTGATTTCGGTGACGGTTAGGTTGGGTTGGGTTAGGTTTGGTGAGGTTAGCGAGTTTTGTGTTTATTTTTGCAATGTCGAATTCTTTGATTTCGGTGATGGTTAGGTTAGGTTGGGTTAGGTTTAGTGAGGTAAGCGAGTTTTGTGTATATTTTTGCAATGTCGAATTCTTTGATTTCGGTGACGGTTAGGTTGGGTTGGGTTAGGTTTGGTGAGGTTAGCGAGTTTTGTGTATATTTTTGCATTGTCGAATTCTTTTATTTCGGTGATAGTAGGGCTAGGTTGGGTTAGGTTTGGTGAGGTTAGCGAGTTTTGTGTTTATTTTTGCAATGTCGAATTCTTTGATTTCGGTGATGGTTAGGTTAGGTTGGGTTAGGTTGAGTGAGGTAAGCGAGTTTTGTGAATATTTTTGCAATTTCGAATTCTTTGATTTCGGTGATGGTTAGGCTAGGTTGGGTGAGGTTTGGTGAGGTAAGCGGGTTTTGGGTATATTTTTGCATTGTCGAATTCTTTGATTTCGGTGATGGTTAGGTAAGGTTGGGTTAGGTTGAGTGAGGTAAGCGAGTTTTGTGTATATTTTTGCAATCTCGAATTCTTTGATTTCGATGATGGTTAGGTAAGGTTGGGTTAGGTTTGGTGAGGTAAGCGAGTTTTGTTTAAATTTTAAAATCTCGAATTCTTTGATTTCGGTGATGGTTAGGTTAGGTTGGGTTAGGTTTGGTGAGTTAAGCGAGTTTCGTGTATATTTTTGCAATGTCGAATTTTTTGATTTCGGTGATGGTTAGGTTAGGTTGGGTTAGATTTGGTGAGGTAAGCGGGTTTTGTGTATATTTTTGCGATGTCGAATTCTTTGATTTCGGTGATAGTTAGGCTAGGTTGGGTTAGGTTTGGTGAGGTTAGCGAGTTTTGTGTTTATTTTTGCAATGTCGAATTCTTTGATTTCGGTGATGGTTAGGTTAGGTTGGGTTAGATTTGGTGAGGAAAGCGGGTTTTGTGTATATTTTTGCGATGTCGAATTCTTTGATTTCGGTGATAGTTAGGCTAGGTTGGGTTAGGTTTGGTGAGGTTAGCGAGTTTTGTGTTTATTTTTGCAATGTCGAATTCTTTGATTTCGGTGACGGTTAGGTTGGGTTGGGTTAGGTTTGGTGAGGTTAGCGAGTTTTGTGTAAATCTTAAAAACTCGAGTTCTTTGATTTCGTTGATCGTAAAGTTAGGTTGGGTTAGGTTTGGTGAGTTAAGCGAGTTTCGTGTATATTTTTGCAATGTCGAATTCTTTGATTTCGGTGATGGTTAGGTTAGGTTGGGTTAGATTTGGTGAGGTAAGCGGGTTTTGTGTATATTTTTGCGATGTCGAATTTTTCATTTCGGTGATAGTTAGGCTAGGTTGGGTTAGGTTTGGTGAGGTTAGCGAGTTTTGTGTATATTTTTGCATTGTCGAATTCTTTTATTTCGGTGATAGTGAGGCTAGGTTGGGTTAGGTTTGGTGGGGTTAGCGAGTTTTGTGTTTATTTTTGCAATGTCGAATTCTTTGATTTCGGTGATGGTTAGGTTAGGTTGGGTTAGATTTGGTGAGGAAAGCGGGTTTTGTGTATATTTTTGCGATGTCGAATTCTTTGATTTCGGTGATAGTTAGGCTAGGTTGGGTTAGGTTTGGTGAGGTTAGCGAGTTTTGTGTTTATTTTTGCAATGTCGAATTCTTTGATTTCGGTGATGGTTAGGTTAGGTTGGGTTAGGTTTAGTGAGGTAAGCGAGTTTTGTGAATATTTTTGCAATCTCGAATTCTTTGATTTCGGTGATGGTTAGGTTAGGTTGGGTGAGGTTTGGTGAGGTAAGCGAGTTTTGTTTTAATTTTAATATCTCGAATTCTTTGATTTCGGTGACGGTTAGGTTGGGTTGGGTTAGGTTTGGTGAGGTTAGCGAGTTTTGTGTAAATCTTAAAAACTCGAGTTCTTTGATTTCGATGATCGTTAAGTTAGGTTGGGTTAGGTTTGGTGAGTGAAGCGAGTTTCTTGTATATTTTTGCAATGTCGAATTCTTTGATTTCGGTGATGGTAAGGCTAGGTTGGGTGAGGGTTGGTTAGGTTAGCTAGTTTTGTGTATATTTTTGCATTGTCGAATTTTTTGTTTTCGGTGATGGTTAGGTTAGGTTGGGTTAGGTTTAGTGAGGTAAGCGAGTTTTGTGTATATTCTTGCAATGTCGAATTTTTTGATTTCGGTGACGGTTAGGTTGGGTTGGGTTAGGTTTGGTGAGGTTAGCGAGTTTTGTGTAAATCTAAAAAACTCGAGTTCTTTGATTTCGATGATCGTTAAGTTAGGTTGGGTTAGGTTTGGTGAGTGAAGCGAGTTTCGTGTATATTTTTGCAATGTCGAATTCTTTGATTTCGGTGATGGTAAGGCTAGGTTGGGTGAGGGTTGGTTAGGTTAGCGAGTTTTGTGTATATTTTTGCATTGTCGAATTTTTTGTTTTCGGTGATGGTTAGGTTAGGTTGGGTTAGGTTTAGTGAGGTAAGCGAGTTTTGTATATATTTTTGCAATGTCAAATTCTTTGATTTCGGTGACGGTTAGGTTGGGTTGGGTTAGGTTTGGTGAGGTTAGCGAGTTTTGTGTAAATCTTAAAAACTCGAGTTCTTTGATTTCGATGATCGTTAAGTTAGGTTAGGTTAGGTTTGGTGAGTGAAGCGAGTTTCGTGTATATTTTTGCAATGTCGAATTCTTTGATTTCGGTGATGGTAAGGCTAGGTTGGGTGAGGGTTGTTAGGTTAGCGAGTTTTGTGTATATTTTTGCATTGTCGAATTCTTTGTTTTCGGTGATGGTTAGGTTAGGTTGGGTTAGGTTTAGTGAGGTAAGCGAGTTTTGTATATATTTTTGCAATGTCGAATTCTTTGATTTCGGTGACGGTTAGGTTGGGTTGGGTTAGGTTTGGTGAGGTAAGCGAGTTTTGTCTAAATCTTAAAAACTCGAGTTCTTTGATTTCGTTGATCGTTAAGTTAGGTTGGGTGAGGTTTGGTGAGTGAAGCAAATTTCGTGTATATTTTTACAATGTCGAATTATTTGATTTCGTTGATCGTTAAGTTAGGTTGGGTTGGGTTTGGTGAGTAAAGCGAGTTTTGTGTATATTTTTGCAATGTCGATATCCTTGATTTCGGTTAGAGTAAGGCTCGGTTGGGTTAGGTTCTGTGAGGTTAGCGATTTTTGTGAAAATCTAACAATCTCGAATTCTTTGATTTCGGTGACGGTTAGGTTGGGTTGGGTTAGGTTTGGTGAGGTAAGCGAGTTTTGTGTATATTTTTGCATTGTCGAATTCTTTTATTTTGGTGATAGTGAGGCTAGGTTGGGTTAGGTTTGGTGAGGTTAGCGAGTTTTGTGTATATTTTTGCGATGTCGAATTCTTTGATTTCGGTGACGGTTAGGTTAAGTTGGGTTAGGTTTGGTGAGGTTAGCGAGATTTGTGTAAATCATTCAATCTCGAATTCTTTGATTTCGTTGATGGTTAGGTTAGGTTTGGTTAGGTTTGGTGAGGTAAGCGGGTTTTGGGTATATTTTTGCATTGTCGAATTCTTTGATTTCGGTGATGGTAAGGTTAGGTTGGGTTAGGTTTGGTGAGGTAAGCGAGTTTTGTTTAAATTTTAAAATCTCGAATTCTTTGATTTCGGTGATGGTTAGGTTAGGTTAAGTTAGGTTTGGTGAGTTAAGCGAGTTTCGTGTATATTTTTGCAATGTCGAATTCTTTGATTTCGGTGATGGTTAGGTTAGGTTGGGTTAGATTTGGTGAGGTAAGCGGGTTTTGTGTATATTTTTGCGTTGTCGAATTCTTTGATTTCGGTGATAGTTAGGCTAGGTTGGGTTAGGTTTGGTGAGGTTAGCGAGTTTTGTGTTTATTTTTGCAATGTCGAATTCTTTGATTTCGGTGATGGTTAGGTAAGGTTGGGTTAGGTTTGGTGAGGTAAGCGAGTTTTGTTTAAATTTTAAAATCTCGAATTCTTTGATTTCGGTGATGGTTAGGTTGAGTTGGGTTAGATTTGGTGAGGTAAGCGGGTTTTGTGTATATTTTTGCGATGTCGAATTCTTTGATTTCGGTGATAGTTAGGCTAGGTTGGGTTAGGTTTGGTGAGGTTAGCGAGTTTTGTGTTTATTTTTGCAATGTCGAATTCTTTGATTTCGGTGACGGTTAGGTTGGGTTGGGTTAGGTTTGGTGAGGTTTGCGAGCTTGTGTCATCTTAAAAACTCGAGTTCTTTGATTTCATTGATCGTTAAGTAAGGTTGGGTTAGGTTTGGTGAGTGAACCGAGTTTCGTGTATATTTTTGCAATGTCGAATTCTTTGATTTCGGTGATGCTAAGGTTAGGTTGGGTTAGGTTGAGTGAGGTAAGCGAGTTTTGTGTATATTTTTGCAATCTCGAATTCTTTGATTTCGGTGATGGTTAGGTAAGGTTGGGTTAGGTTTGGTGAGGTAAGCGATTTTGTTTAAATTTTAAAATCTCGAATTCTTTGATTTTGGTGATGGTTAGGTTAGGTTGGGTTAGATTTGGTGAGGTAAGCGGGTTTTGTGTATATTTTTGCGATGTCGAATTCTTTGATTTCGGTGAAAGTTAGGCTAGGTTGGGTTAGGTTTGGTGAGGTTAGCGAGTTTTGTGTTTATTTTTGCAATGTCGAATTCTTTGATTTCGGTGACGGTTAGGTTGGGTTGGGTTAGGTTTGGTGAGGTTAGCGAGCTTGTGTCATCTTAAAAACTCGAGTTCTTTGATTTCGTTGATCGTTAAGTTAGGTTGGGTTAGGTTTGGTGAGTTAAGCGAGTTTCGTGTATATTTTCGCAATGTCGAATTCTTTGATTTCGGTGATGGTTAGGTTAGGTTGGGTTAGGTTTAGTGAGGTAAGCGAGTTTTGTGTATATTTTTGCAATCTCGAATTCTTTGATTTCGGTGATGGTTAGGTAAGGTTGGGTTAGGTTTGGTGAGGTAAGCGAGTTTTGTTTAAATTTTAAAATCTCGAATTCTTTGATTTCATTGGCATTTCATTGGCATTTCATTTCATTTCATTTCACATTGGCAAAATATCCACAAAAAGTTCTTATCCTACCAAACCTCACCCATCTGAACCTTACCATCACCGAAAAAAAAGAATTAAACATAGCAAAAATATCCACAAAACGTGCTTACCTCACAATACCTAACCCAACCTAACCTAACTATCACCGAAGTCAGAGAATTCGACATTGCCAAAATATCCACAAAAAGTTCTTATCCTACCAAACCTCACCCATCTGAACCTTACCATCACCGAAATCAAAGAATTGAACATTGCAAAAATATCCACAAAACGTGCTTACCTCACAATACCTAAACCAACCTAACCTACCCATCACCGAAGTCAGAGATTTCGACATTGCCAAAATATCCACAAAAAGTTTTTTCCTACCAAACCTCACCCATATGAACCTAACCTTCACCGAAATTAAAGAATTGGACATTAATAAAATATCCACAAAACGTGCTTACCTCACAATACCTAACCCAACCTAACCTAACCATCACCGAAGTCAGAGAATTCGACATTGCCAAAATATCCACAAAAAGTTCTTATCCTACATAACCTCACCCATCTGAACCTAACCATCACCGAAATCAAAGATTTGGACATTGCTAAAATATCCATAAAACGTGCTTACCTCACAATACCTAACCCAACCTAACCTAACCATCATTGAAGTCAGAGATTTCGACATTGCCAAAATATCCACAAAAAGTTCTTATCCTACCAAACCTCACCCATTTGAACCTTACCATCACCGAAATCAAAGAATTGAACATTGCAGAAATATCCACAAAACGTGCTTACCTCACAATACCTAACCCAACCTAACCTAACCATCACCGAAGTCAGAGAATTCGACATTGCCAAAATATCCACAAAAAGTTCTTATCCTACCAAACCTCACCCATCTGAACCTAACCATCACCGAAATTAAAAAATTGGACAATAATAAAATATTTACAAAACGTGCTTACCTCACAATACCTAACCCAACCTAACCTAACCATCACTGAAGTCAGAGAGTTCGACATTGCTAAAATATCCACAAAACGTGCTTACCTCACAATACCTAACCCAACCTAACCTAACCATCATTGAAGTCAGAGATTTCGACATTGCCAAAATATCCACAAAAAGTTCTTATCCTACCAAACCTCACCCATTTGAACCTTAGCATCACCGAAATCAAAGAATTGAACATTGAAAAAATATCTACAAAACGTGCTTACCTCACAATACCTAACCCAACATAACCTAACCATCACCGAAGTCAGAGATTTCGACATTGCCAAAATATCCACAAAAAGTTCTTATCCTACCAAACCTCACCCATCTGAACTTTACCATCACCGAAATCAAAGAATTGAACATTGCAGAAATATCCACAAAACGTGCTTACCTCACAATACCTAACCCAATCTAACCTAACCATCACCGAAGTCAGAGAATTCGACATTGCCAAAATATCCACAAAAAGTTCTTATCCTACCAAACCTCACCCATCTGAACCTTAGCATCACAGAAATCAAAGAATTGAACATTGCAAAAATATCTACAAAACGTGCTTACCTCACAATACCTAACCCAACATAACCTAACCATCACCGAAGTCAGAGATTTCGACATTGCCAAAATATCCACAAAAAGTTCTTATCCTACCAAACCTCACCCATCTGAACCTTACCATCACCGAAATCAAAGAATTGAACATTGCAGAAATATCCACAAAACGTGCTTACCTCACAATACCTAACCCAACCTAACCTAACCATCACCGAAGTCAGAGAATTCGACATTGCCAAAATATCCACAAAAAGTTCTTATCCTACCAAACCTCACCCATCTGAACCTTACCATCACCGAAATCAAAGAATTGAACATTGCAGAAATATCCACAAAACGTGCCCACCTCACAATATTTAACCTAACCTAACCTTACCATCACCGAAGTCAGAGAATTCGACATTTCCAAAATATCCACAAAAAGTTCTTATCCTACCAAACCTCACCCATCTGAACGTAATCATCACCGAAATCAAAGAATTGGACATTAATAAAATATCCACAAAACGTGCTTACCTCACAATACCTAACCTAATCTAACCTAACCATCACCGAAGTCAGAGAATTCGACATTGCCAAAATATCCACAAAAAGTTCTTATCATACCAAACCTCACCCATCTGAATCCAACCATCACGGAAACCAAAGAATTGGACATTGCGAAAATATCCACAAAACGTGCTTACCTCACAATACCTAACCCAACCTAACCTAACCATCACCGAAGTCAGAGAATTCGACATTGCCAAAATATCCAAAAAAAGGTCATACCCCACCAAACCTCACCCATCTGAACCTAACCATCACCGAAATCGAAGAATTGAACATTGCAAAAATATCCACAAAACGTGCTTACCTCACAATACCTAACCCAACCTAACCTAACCATCACCGAAGTCAGAGAATTCGACATTGCCAAAATATCCACAAAAAGTTCTTATTCTACCAAACTTCACCCATCTGAACCTAACCATCACCGAAATCAAAGAATTAAACATTGCAAAAATATCCACAAAACGTGCTTACCTCACAATACCTAACTTAACCTAACCTAACCATCACCGAAGTCAGAGAATTTGACATTGCCAAAATATCCACAAAAAGTTCTTATCCTACCAAACCTCACTCATCTGATCCTTACCATCACCGAAATCAAAGAATTGAACATTGCAAAAATATCCACAAAACGTGTTTACCTCACAATACCTAACCCAACATAACCTAACCATCACCGAAGTCAGAGAATTCGACATTGCCAAAATATCCACAAAAAGTTCTTATCCTACCAAACCTCACCCATCTGAACCTAACCATCACCGAAATCAAAGAATTGAACATTATTAAAATATCCACAAAACGTGCTTACCTCACAATACCTAACCCAACCTAACCTAACCATCACCGAAGTCAGAGAATTCGACATTGCCAAAATATCCACAAAAAGTTCTAATCCTACCAAACCTCACCCAACTGAACCTTACCATCACCGAAATCAAAGAATTAAACATAGCAAAAATATCCACAAAACGTGCTTACCTCACAATACCTAACCCAACCTAACCTAACCATCACCGAAGTCAGAGAATTCGACATTGCCAAAATATCCACAAAAAGTTCTTATCCTACCAAACCTCACCCATCTGAACCTAACCATCACCGAAATCAAAGAATTGAACATTATTAAAATATCCACAAAACGTGCTTACCTAGCAATACCTAACCCAACCTAACCTAACCATCACCGAAGTCAGAGAATTCCACATTGGCAAAATATCCACAAAAAGTTCTTATCCTACCAAACCTCACCCATCTGAACCTTACCATCACCGAAATCAAAGAATTAAACATAGCAAAAATATCCACAAAACGTGCTTACCTCACAATACCTAACCCAACCTAACCTAACCATCACCGAAGTCAGAGAATTCGACATTGCCAAAATATCCACAAAAAGTTCTTATCCTATCAAACCTCACCCATCTGAACCTTACCATCACCGAAATCAAAGAATTAAACATAGCAAAAATATCCACAAAACGTGCTTACCTCACAATACCTAACCCAACCTAACCTAACCATCACCGAAGTCAGAGAATTCGACATTGCCAAAATATCCACAAAAAATTCTTATCCTACCAAACCTCACCCATCTGAACCTAACCTTCACCGAAATCAAAGAATTGGACATTGCTAAAATATCCACAAAACGTGCTTACTTCACAATACCTAACCCAACCTAACCTAACCATCACTGAATTCAGAGAATTCGACATTGCCAAAATATCCACAAAAAGTTCTTATCCTACCAAACCTCACCCATCTGAACCTAACCATCACCTAAATCAAAGAATTGGACATTATTAAAATATCCACAAAACGTGCTTACCTCACAATACCTAACCCAACCTAACCTAACCATCACCGAAGTCAGAGAATTCGACATTGCCAAAATATCCACAAAAAGTTCTAATCCTACCAAACCTCACCCAACTGAACCTCATTTTCACCGAAATCAAACAATTGGACATTGCTAAAATATCCACAAAACGTGCTTACTTCACAATACCTAACCCAACCTAACCTAACCATCACTGAATTCAGAGAATTCGACATTGCCAAAATATCCACAAAAAGTTCTTATCCTACCAAACCTCACCCATCTGAACCTAACCATCACCGAAATCAAAGAATTGGACATTAATAAAATATCCACAAAACGTGCTTACCTCACAATACCTAACCCAACCTAACCTAACCATCACCGAAGTCAGAGAATTCGACATTGCCAAAATATCCACAAAAAGTTCTTATCATACCAAACCTCACCCATCTGAATCCAACCATCACGGAAACCAAAGAATTGGACATTGCGAAAATATCCACAAAACGTGCTTACCTCACAATACCTAACCCAACCTAACCTAACCATCACCGAAGTCAGAGAATTCGACATTGCCAGAATATCCACAAAAAGTTCTTATCCTACATAACCTCACCCATCTGAACGTTACCATCACCGAAATCAAAGAATTGGACATTGCTTAAATATCCACAAAACGTGCTTACCTAGCAATACCTAACCCAACCTAACCTAACCATCACCGAAGTCAGAGAATTCCACATTGGCAAAATATCCACAAAAAGTTCTTATCCTACCAAACCTCACCCATCTGAACCTTACCATCACCGAAATCAAAGAATTAAACATAGCAAAAATATCCACAAAACGTGCTTACCTCACAATACCTAACCCAACCTAACCTAACCATCACCGAAGTCAGAGAATTCGACATTGCCAAAATATCCACAAAAAGTTCTTATCCTATCAAACCTCACCCATCTGAACCTTACCATCACCGAAATCAAAGAATTAAACATAGGAAAACTTTCCACAGAACGTGCTTACCTCACAATACCTAACCCAACCTAACCTAACCATCACCGAAGTCAGAGAATTCGACATTGCCAAAATATCCACAAAAAATTCTTATCCTACCAAACCTCACCCATCTGAACCTAACCTTCACCGAAATCAAAGAATTGGACATTGCTAAAATATCCACAAAACGTGCTTACTTAACAATACCTAACCCAACCTAACCTAACCATCACTGAATTCAGAGAATTCGACATTGCCAAAATATCCACAAAAAGTTCTTATCCTACCAAACCTCACCCATCTGAACCTAACCATCACCTAAATCAAAGAATTGGACATTATTAAAATATCCACAAAACGTGCTTACCTCACAATACCTAACCCAACCTAACCTAACCATCACCGAAGTCAGAGAATTCGACATTGCCAAAATATCCACAAAAAGTTCTAATCCTACCAAACCTCACCCAACTGAACCTCATTTTCACCGAAATCAAACAATTGGACATTGCTAAAATATCCACAAAACGTGCTTACTTCACAATACCTAACCCAACCTAACCTAACCATCACTGAATTCAGAGAATTCGACATTGCCAAAATATCCACAAAAAGTTCTTATCCTACCAAACCTCACCCATCTGAACCTAACCATCACCTAAATCAAAGAATTGGACATTAATAAAATATCCACAAAACGTGCTTACCTCACAATACCTAACCCAACCTAACCTTACCATCACCGAAGTCAGAGAATTCCACATTGGCAAAATATCCACAAAAAGTTCTTATCCTACCAAACCTCACCCATCTGAACCTTACCATCACCGAAATCAAAGATGTGAACATTGCAGAAATATCCACAAAACGTGCTTACCTCACAATATTTAACCCAACCTAACCTAACCATCACCGAAGTCAGAGAATTCGACATTGCCAAAATATCCACAAAAAGTTCTTATCCTACCAAACCTCACCCATCTGAACCTTACCATCACCGAATTAAAAAATTGGACAATAATAAAATATTTACAAAACGTGCTTACCTCACAATACCTAACCCAACCTAACCTAACCATCACTGAAGTCAGAGAGTTCGACATTGCCAAAATATCCACAAAAAGTTCTTATCCTACCAAACCTCACCCATCTGAACCTTACCATCACCGAAATCAAAGAATTGAACATTGCAAAAATATCCACAAAACGTGCTTACCTCACAATACCTAACCCAACATAACCTAACCATCACCGAAGTCAGAGAATTCGACATTGCCAAAATATCCACAAAAAGTTCTAATCCTACCAAACCTCACCCAACTGAACCTCATTTTCACCGAAATCAAAGAATTGGACATTGCTTAAATATCCACAAAACGTGCTTACTTCACAATACCTAACCCAACCTAACCTAACCATCACTGAATTCAGAGAATTCGACATTGCCAAAATATCTACAAAAAGTTCTTATCCTACCAAACCTCACCCATCTGAACCTAACCATCACCTAAATCAAAGAATTGGACATTAATAAAATATCCACAAAACGTGCTTACCTCACAATACCTAACCCAACCTAACCTAACCATCACCGAAGTCAGAGAATTCCACATTGGCAAAATATCCACAAAAAGTTCTTATCCTACCAAACCTCACCCATCTGAACCTTACCATCACCGAAATCAAAGAATTAAACATAGCAAAAATATCCACAAAACGTGCTTACCTCACAATACCTAACCCAACCTAACCTAACCATCCCTGAAGTCAGAGAATTCCACATTGGCAAAATATCCACAAAAAGTTCTTATCCTACCAAACCTCACCCATCTGAACCTTACCATCACCGAAATCAAAGAATTAAACATAGCAAAAATATCCACAAAACGTGCTTACCTCACAATACTTAACCCAACCTAACCTAACCATCACCGAAGTCAGAGAATTCGACATTGCCAAAATATCCACAAAAAGTTCTTATCCTACCAAACCTCACCCATCTGAACCTAATCATCACCGAAATCAAAGAATTGGACATTAATAAAATATCCACAAAACGTGCTTACCTCACAATACCTAACCTAATCTAACCTAACCATCACCGAAGTCAGAGAATTCGACATTGCCAAAATATCCACAAAAAGTTCTTATCATACCAAACCTCACCCATCTGAATCCAACCATCACGGAAACCAAAGAATTGGACATTGCGAAAATATCCACAAAACGTGCTTACCTCACAATACCTAACCCAACCTAACCTAACCATCACCGAAGTCAGAGAATTCGACATTGCCAAAATATCCACAAAAAGTTCATACCCCACCAAACCTCACCCATCTGAACCTAACCATCACCGAAATCGAAGAATTGGACATTGCCAAAATATCCACAAAACGTGCTAACCTCACAATACCTTACCCAACCTAACCTAACAATCACTAAAGTCAGAGATTTCGACATTGCCAAAATATCCACAAAAAGTTTTTTCCTACCAAACCTCACCCATATGAACCTAACCTTCACCGAAATTAAAGAATTGGACATTAATAAAATATCCACAAAACGTGCTTACCTCACAATACCTAACCCAACCTAACCTAACCATCACCGAAGTCAGAGAATTCGACATTGCCAAAATATCCACAAAAAGTTCTTATCCTACATAACCTCACCCATCTGAACCTAACCATCACCGA
Organism: Arctopsyche grandis; assembly: GCF_051622035.1. Classification (NCBI taxonomy): domain Eukaryota; kingdom Metazoa; phylum Arthropoda; class Insecta; order Trichoptera; family Hydropsychidae; genus Arctopsyche; species Arctopsyche grandis. The sequence goes on from NW_027518427.1 coordinate 326,900, forward strand.
AATCAAAGATTTGGACATTGCTTAAATATCCACAAAACGTGTTTACCTCACAATACCTAACCCAACCTAACCTAACCATCACCGAAGTCAGAGATTTCGACATTGCCAAAATATCCACAAAAAGTTCTTATCCTACCAAACCTCACCCATCTGAACCTTACCATCACCGAAATCAAAGAATTGAACATTGCAGAAATATCCACAAAACGTGCTTACCTCACAATACCTAACCCAACATAACCTAACCATCACCGAAGTCAGAGAATTCGACATTGCCAAAATATCCACAAAAAGTTCTAATCCTACCAAACCTCACCCAACTGAACCTCATTTTCACCGAAATCAAAGAATTGGACATTGCTTAAATATCCACAAAACGTGCTTACTTCACAATACCTAACCCAACCTAACCTAACCATCACTGAATTCAGAGAATTCGACATTGCCAAAATATCCACAAAAAGTTCTTATCCTACCAAACCTCACCCATCTGAACCTAACCATCACCTAAATCAAAGAATTGGACATTAATAAAATATCCACAAAACGTGCTTACCTCACAATACCTAACCCAACCTAACCTAACCATCACCGAAGTCAGAGAATTCCACATTGGCAAAATATCCACAAAAAGTTCTTATCCTACCAAACCTCACCCATCTGAACCTTACCATCACCGAAATCAAAGAATTAAACATAGCAAAAATATCCACAAAACGTGCTTACCTCACAATACCTAACCCAACCAAACCTAACCATCACCGAAGTCAAAGAATTCGACATTGCCAAAATATCCACAAAAAGTTCTTATCCTACCAAACCTCACCCATCTGAACCTTACCATCACCGAAATCAAAGAATTGAACATTGCAAAAATATCCACAAAACGTGCTTACCTCACAATACCTAACCCAACCTAACCTAACCATCACCGAAGTCAGATAATTCCACATTGGCAAAATATCCACAAAAAGTTCTTATCCTACCAAACCTCACCCATCTGAACCTTACCATCACCGAAATCAAAGAATTAAACATAGCAAAAATATCCACAAAACGTGCTTACCTCACAATACTTAACCCAACCTAACCTAACCATCACCGAAGTCAGAGAATTCGACATTGCCAAAATATCCACAAAAAGTTCTTATCCTACCAAACCTCACCCATCTGAACCTTACCATCACCGAAATCAAAGAATTGGACATTATTAAAATATCCACAAAACGTGCCCACCTCACAATACCTAACCTAACCTAACCTTACCATCACCGAAGTCAGAGAATTCGACATTTCCAAAATATCCACAAAAAGTTCTAATCCTACCAAACCTCACCCAACTGAACCTCATTTTCACCGAAATCAAACAATTGGACATTGCTAAAATATCCACAAAACGTGCTTACTTCACAATACCTAACCCAACCTAACCTAACCATCACTGAAGTCAGAGAATTCCACATTGGCAAAATATCCACAAAAAGTTCTTATCCTACCAAACCTCACCCATCTGAACCTTACCATCACCGAAATCAAAGAATTGAACATTGCAGAAATATCCACAAAACGTGCTTACCTCACAATATTTAACCCAACCTAACCTAACCATCACCGAAGTCAGAGAATTCGACATTGCCAAAATATCCACAAAAAGTTCTTATCCTACCAAACCTCACCCATCTGAACCTTACCATCACCGAAATTAAAAAATTGGACAATAACAAAATATTTACAAAACGTGCTTACCTCACAATACCTAACCCAACCTAACCTAACCATCACTGAAGTCAGAGAGTTCGACATTGCCAAAATATCCACAAAAAGTTCTTATCCTACCAAACCTCACCCATCTGAACCTTACCATCACCGAAATCAAAGAATTGAACATTGCAAAAATATCCACAAAACGTGCTTACCTCACAATACCTAACCCAACATAACCTAACCATCACCGAAGTCAGAGAATTCGACATTGCCAAAATATCCACAAAACGTGCCCACCTCACAATACCTAACCCAACCTAACCTTACCGTCACCGAAGTCAGAGAATTCGACATTGCCAAAATATCCACAAAAAGTTCATACCTTACCAAACCTCACCCATGTGAACCTAACTTTCACCGAAATCGAAGAATTGGACATTGCCAAAATATCCACAAAACGTGCTTACCTCACAATACCTAACTTAACCTAACCTAACCACCACTGAAGTCAGAGAATTCGACATTGCCAAAATATCCACAAAAAGTTCTTATCCTACCAAACCTCACCCATCTGAACCTAACCATCACCTAAATCAAAGAATTGGACATTAATAAAATATCCACAAAACGTGCTTACCTCACAATACCTAACCCAACCTAACCTAACCATCACCGAAGTCAGAGAATTCCACATTGGCAAAATATCCACAAAAAGTTCTTATCCTACCAAACCTCACCCATCTGAACCTTACCATCACCGAAATCAAAGAATTAAACATAGCAAAAATATCCACAAAACGTGCTTACCTCACAATACCTAACCCAACCTAACCTAACCATCACCGAAGTCAAAGAATTCGACATTGCCAAAATATCCACAAAAAGTTCTTATCCTACCAAACCTCACCCATCTGAACCTTACCATCACCGAAATCAAAGAATTGAACATTGCAAAAATATCCACAAAACGTGCTTACCTCACAATACCTAACCCAACCTAACCTAACCATCACCGAAGTCAGATAATTCCACATTGGCAAAATATCCACAAAAAGTTCTTATCCTACCAAACCTCACCCATCTGAACCTTACCATCACCGAAATCAAAGAATTAAACATAGCAAAAATATCCACAAAACGTGCTTACCTCACAATACTTAACCCAACCTAACCTAACCATCACCGAAGTCAGAGAATTCGACATTGCCAAAATATCCACAAAAAGTTCTTATCCTACCAAACCTCACCCATCTGAACCTTACCATCACCGAAATCAAAGAATTGGACATTATTAAAATATCCACAAAACGTGCCCACCTCACAATACCTAACCTAACCTAACCTTACCATCACCGAAGTCAGAGAATTCGACATTTCCAAAATATCCACAAAAAGTTCTAATCCTACCAAACCTCACCCAACTGAACCTCATTTTCACCGAAATCAAACAATTGGACATTGCTAAAATATCCACAAAACGTGCTTACTTCACAATACCTAACCCAACCTAACCTAACCATCACTGAAGTCAGAGAATTCCACATTGGCAAAATATCCACAAAAAGTTCTTATCCTACCAAACCTCACCCATCTGAACCTTACCATCACCGAAATCAAAGAATTGAACATTGCAGAAATATCCACAAAACGTGCTTACCTCACAATATTTAACCCAACCTAACCTAACCATCACCGAAGTCAGAGAATTCGACATTGCCAAAATATCCACAAAAAGTTCTTATCCTACCAAACCTCACCCATCTGAACCTTACCATCACCGAAATTAAAAAATTGGACAATAACAAAATATTTACAAAACGTGCTTACCTCACAATACCTAACCCAACCTAACCTAACCATCACTGAAGTCAGAGAGTTCGACATTGCCAAAATATCCACAAAAAGTTCTTATCCTACCAAACCTCACCCATCTGAACCTTACCATCACCGAAATCAAAGAATTGAACATTGCAAAAATATCCACAAAACGTGCTTACCTCACAATACCTAACCCAACATAACCTAACCATCACCGAAGTCAGAGAATTCGACATTGCCAAAATATCCACAAAACGTGCCCACCTCACAATACCTAACCCAACCTAACCTTACCGTCACCGAAGTCAGAGAATTCGACATTGCCAAAATATCCACAAAAAGTTCATACCTTACCAAACCTCACCCATGTGAACCTAACTTTCACCGAAATCGAAGAATTGGACATTGCCAAAATATCCACAAAACGTGCTTACCTCACAATACCTAACTTAACCTAACCTAACCACCACTGAAGTCAGAGAATTCGACATTGCCAAAATATCCACAAAAAGTTCTTATCCTACCAAACCTCACCCATCTGAACCTTACCATCACCGAAATCAAAGAATTGAACATTGCAGAAATATCCACAAAACGTGCTTACCTCACAATACCTAACCCAACCTAACCTAACCATCACCGAAGTCAGAGAATTCGACATTGCCAAAATATCCACAAAAAGTTCTTATCCTACCAAACCTCACCCATCTGAACCTTACCATCACCGAAATTAAAAAATTGGACAATAATAAAATATTTACAAAACGTGCTTACCTCACAATACCTAACCCAACCTAACCTAACCATCACTGAAGTCAGAGAGTTCGACATTGCCAAAATATCCACAAAAAGTTCTTATCCTACCAAACCTCACCCATCTGAACCTTACCATCACCGAAATCAAAGAATTGAACATTGCAAAAATATCCACAAAACGTGCTTACCTCACAATACCTAACCCAACATAACCTAACCATCACCGAAGTCAGAGAATTCGACATTGCCAAAATATCCACAAAAAGTTCTAATCCTACCAAACCTCACCCAACTGAACCTCATTTTCACCGAAATCAAAGAATTGGACATTGCTAAAATATCCACAAAACGTGCTTACTTCACAATACCTAACCCAACCTAACCTAACCATCACTGAATTCAGAGAATTCGACATTGCCAAAATATCCACAAAAAGTTCTTATCCTACCAAACCTCACCCATCTGAACCTAACCATCACCTAAATCAAAGAATTGGACATTAATAAAATATCCACAAAACGTGCTTACCTCACAATACCTAACCCAACCTAACCTTACCATCACCGAAGTCAGAGAATTCCACATTGGCAAAATATCCACAAAAAGTTCTTATCCTACCAAACCTCACCCATCTGAACCTTACCATCACCGAAATCAAAGAATTAAACATAGCAAAAATATCCACAAAACGTGCTTACCTCACAATACCTAACCCAACCTAACCTAACCATCACCGAAGTCAAAGAATTCGACATTGCCAAAATATCCACAAAAAGTTCTTATCCTACCAAACCTCACCCATCTGAACCTTACCATCACCGAAATCAAAGAATTGAACATTGCAAAAATATCCACAAAACGTGCTTACCTCACAATACCTAACCCAACCTAACCTAACCATCACCGAAGTCAGATAATTTCACATTGGCAAAATATCCACAAAAAGTTCTTATCCTACCAAACCTCACCCATCTGAACCTTACCATCACCGAAATCAAAGAATTGGACATTGTTTAAATATCCACAAAACGTGCTTACTTCACAATACCTAACCCAACCTAACCTAACCATCACTGAATTCAGAGAATTCGACATTGCCAAAATATCCACAAAAATTTCTTATCCTACCAAACCTCACCCATCTGAACCTAACCATCACCTAAATCAAAGAATTGGACATTATTAAAATATCCACAAAACGTGCTTACCTCACAATACCTAACCCAACCTAACCTAACCATCACCGAAGTCAGAGAATTCGACATTGCCAAAATATCCACAAAAAGTTCTAATCCTACCAAACCTCACCCATCTGAACCTTACCATCACCGAAATCAAAGAATTAAACATAGCAAAAATATCCACAAAACGTGCTTACCTCACAATACTTAACCCAACCTAACCTAACCATCACCGAAGTCAGAGAATTCGACATTGCCAAAATATCCACAAAAAGTTCTTATCCTACCAAACCTCACCCATCTGAACCTTACCATCACCGAAATCAAAGAATTGGACATTATTAAAATATCCACAAAACGTGCCCACCTCACAATACCTAACCTAACCTAACCTTACCATCACCGAAGTCAGAGAATTCGACATTTCCAAAATATCCACAAAAAGTTCTAATCCTACCAAACCTCACCCAACTGAACCTCATTTTCACCGAAATCAAACAATTGGACATTGCTAAAATATCCACAAAACGTGCTTACTTCACAATACCTAACCCAACCTAACCTAACCATCACTGAAGTCAGAGAATTCCACATTGGCAAAATATCCACAAAAAGTTCTTATCCTACCAAACCTCACCCATCTGAACCTTACCATCACCGAAATCAAAGAATTGAACATTGCAGAAATATCCACAAAACGTGCTTACCTCACAATATTTAACCCAACCTAACCTAACCATCACCGAAGTCAGAGAATTCGACATTGCCAAAATATCCACAAAAAGTTCTTATCCTACCAAACCTCACCCATCTGAACCTTACCATCACCGAAATTAAAAAATTGGACAATAACAAAATATTTACAAAACGTGCTTACCTCACAATACCTAACCCAACCTAACCTAACCATCACTGAAGTCAGAGAGTTCGACATTGCCAAAATATCCACAAAAAGTTCTTATCCTACCAAACCTCACCCATCTGAACCTTACCATCACCGAAATCAAAGAATTGAACATTGCAAAAATATCCACAAAACGTGCTTACCTCACAATACCTAACCCAACATAACCTAACCATCACCGAAGTCAGAGAATTCGACATTGCCAAAATATCCACAAAACGTGCCCACCTCACAATACCTAACCCAACCTAACCTTACCGTCACCGAAGTCAGAGAATTCGACATTGCCAAAATATCCACAAAAAGTTCATACCTTACCAAACCTCACCCATGTGAACCTAACTTTCACCGAAATCGAAGAATTGGACATTGCCAAAATATCCACAAAACGTGCTTACCTCACAATACCTAACTTAACCTAACCTAACCACCACTGAAGTCAGAGAATTCGACATTGCCAAAATATCCACAAAAAGTTCTTATCCTACCAAACCTCACCCATCTGAACCTAACCATCACCGAAATCAAAGAATTGGACATTATTAAAATATCCACAATACGTGCTTACCTCACAATACCTAACCCAACCTAACCTAACCATCACCGAAATCAGAGAATTCGACATTGCCAAAATATCCACAAAAAGTGCTTATCCTACCAAACCTCACCCATCTGAACCTAACCATCACCAAAATCAAAGAATTGGACATTGCTAAAATATCCACTAAACGTGCATACCTTACAATACCTAACCCAACCTAACCTAACCATCACCGAAGTCAGAAGATTCAACATTGCCAAAATATCCACAAAAAAGTCATACCCCACCAAACCTCACCCATCTGAACCTAACCATCACCGAAATCAAAGAATTGGACATTGCCAAAATATCCACAAAACGTGTTTACCTCACAATACCTAACCCAACCTAACCTAACCACCACCGAAGTCAGAGAATTACACATTGCCAAAATATCCACAAAAAGTTCTTATTCTACATAACCTCACCCATCTGAACCTAACCATCACCGAAATCAAAGAATTGGACATTGCTAAAATATCCACAAAACGTGCATACCTTACAATACCTAACCCAAGCTAACCTAACCATCACCGAAGTCAGAAGATTCAACATTGCCAAAATATCCACAAAAAGTTCATACCCCACCAAACCTCACCCATCTGAACCTAACCATCACCGAAATCGAAGAATAAGACATTGCCAAAATATCCACAAAACGTGTTTACCTCACAATACCTAACCCAACCTAACCTAACCACCACCGAAGTCAGAGAATTACACATTGCCAAAATATCCACAAAAAGTTCTTATTCTACATAACCTCACCCATCTGAACCTAACCATCACCGAAATCAAAGAATTGGACATTGCTAAAATATCCACAAAACGTGCTTACCTTACAATACCTAACCCAACCTAACCTAACCATCACCGAAGTCAGAAAATTCAACATTGCCAAAATATCCATAAAAAGTTCATACCCCACCAAACCTCACCCATCTGAACCTAACCCTCACCGAAATCGAAGAATTAGACATTGCCAAAATATCCACAAAACGTGCTTACCTCACAATACCTAACTCAACCTAACCTAACCATCACTGAAGTCAGAGAATTCGACATTGCCAAAATATCCACAAAAAATTCTTATCCTACCAAACCTCACCCATCTGAACCTAACCATCACCGAAATAAAAGAATTGGATATTGATAAAATATCCACAAAACGTGCCCACCTCACAATACCTAACCCAACCTAACCTTACCATCACCGAAGTCAGAGAATTCGACATTGCCAAAATATCCACAAAAAGTTCTTATTCTACCAAACCTCACCCATCTGAACCTAACCATAACCGAAATTTAAGAATTGGACATTGCCAAAATATCCACAAAACATGCTTACCTCACAATACCTAACCCAACCTAACCTAACCATCACTGAAGACAGAGAATTCGACATTGCCAAAATATCCACAAAAAGTTCTTATCCTACCAAACCTCACCCATCTGAACCTTACCATCACCGAAATCAAAGAATTGGATATTGATAAAATATCCACAAAACGTGCCCACCTCACAATACCTAACCCAACCTAACCTTACCATCACCGAAGTCAGAGAATTCGACATTGCCAAAATATCCACAAAAAGTTCTTATTCTACCAAACCTCACCCATCTGAACCTAACCATAACCGAAATTTAAGAATTGGACATTGCCAAAATATCCACAAAACGTGCTTACCTCACAATAGCTAACCCAATCTAACCTAACCATCACCGAAGTCAGAGAATTCGACATTGCCAAAATATCCACAAAAAGTTCTTATCATACCAAACCTCACCCATCTGAATCCAACCATCACGGAAACCAAAGAATTGGACATTAATAAAATATCCACAAAACGTGCTTACCTCACAATACCTAACCCATCCTAACCTAACCATCACCGAAGTCAGAGAATTCGACATTGCCAAAATATCCACAAAAAGTTTTTATCCTACCAAACCTCACCCATCTGAACCTAACCATCACCGAAATCAAAGAATTGGACATTAATAAAATATCCACAAAACGTGCTTGCCTCACAATACCTAACCCAACCTAACCTAACCATCACCGAAGTCAGAGAATTCGACATTGCCAAAATATCCACAAAAAGTTCTTTTTCTACCAAACCTCACCCATCTGAACCTTACCATCACCGAAATCAAAGAATTAAACATTGCAAAAATATCCACAAAACGTGCTTACCTCACAATACCTAACCCAACCTAACCTAACCATCACCGAAGTCAGAGAATTCGACATTGCCAAAATATCCACAAAAAGTTCTTATCCTACCAAACCTCACCCATCTGAACCTTATCATCACCGAAATCAAAGAATTGGACATTAATAAAATATCCACAAAACGTGCTTACCTCACAATTCCTAACCCAATCTAACCTAACCATCACCGAAGTCAGAGAATTCGACATTGCCAAAATATCCACAAAAAGTTCTTATATTACCAAACCTCACCCATCTGAATCCAACCACCACGGAAACCAAAGAATTGGACATTGCGAAAATATCCACAAAACGTGCTTACCTCACAATACCTAACCCAACCTAACCTTACCATCACCGAAGTCAGAGAATTCAACATTGTTAAAATATCCACAAAACGTTCATACCCCACCAAACCTCACCCATCTGAACCTAACCATCACCGAAATCGAAGAATTAGACATTGCCAAAATATCCACAATACGTGTTTACCTCACAATACCTAACCCAACCTAACCTAACCACCACCGAAGTTAGAGAATTCGACATTGCCAAAATATCCACAAAAAGTTCTTATTCTACATAACCTCACCCATCTGAACCTAACCATCACCGAAATCAAAGAATTGGACATTGCATAAATATCCACAAAACGTGTTTACCTTACAATACCTAACCCAACCTAACCTAACCATCACCGAAGTCAGAAAATTCAACATTGCCAAAATATCCACAAAAAGTTCATACCCCACCAAACCTCACCCATCTGAACCTAACCATCACCGAAATCGAAGAATTAGACATTGCCAAAATATCCACAAAACGTGCTTACCTCACAATACCTAACCCAACCTAACCTAACCATCACTGAAGTCAGAGAATTCGACATTGCCAAAATATCCACAAAAAGTTCTTATCCTACCAAACCTCATACATCTGAACCTAACCATCACCGAAATCAAAGAATTGGATATTGATAAAATATCCACAAAACGTGCCCACCTCACAATACCTAACCCAACCTAACCTTACCATCACCGAAGTCAGAGAATTCGACATTGCCAAAATATCCACAAAAAGTTCATACCTTACCAAACCTCACCCATGTGAACCTAACTTTCACCGAAATCGAAGAATTGGACATTGCCAAAATATCCACAAAACGTGCTTACCTCACAATACCTAACTTAACCTAACCTAACCACCACTGAAGTCAGAGAATTCGACATTGCCAAAATATCCACAAAAAGGTCTTATCCTACCAAACCTCACCCATCTGAACCTAACCATCACCGAAATCAAAGAATTGGACATTAATAAAATATCCACAATACGTGCTTACCTCACAATACCTAACCCAACCTAACCTAACCATCATCGAAATCAGAGAATTCGACATTGCCAAAATATCCACAAAAAGTGCTTATCCTACCAAACCTCACCCATCTGAACCTAACCATCACCAAAATCAAAGAATTGGACATTGCTTAAATATCCACTAAACGTGCTTACCTCACAATACCTAACCCAACTTAACCTAACCATCACCGAAGTCAGAGAATTCGACATTGCCAAAATATCCACAAAAAGTTCTTATCCTACCAAACCTCACCCATCTGAACCTAATCATCACCGAAATCAAAGAATTGGACATTAATAAAATATCCACAAAACGTGCTTACCTCACAATTCCTAACCCAATCTAACCTAACCATCACCGAAGTCAGAGAATTCGACATTGCCAAAATATCCACAAAAAGTGCTTATCCTACCAAACCTCACCCATCTGAACCTAACCATCACCGAAATCAAAGAATTGGACATTATTGAAATATCCACAAAACGTGCTTACCTCACAATACCCAACCCAACCTAACCTAACCATCACTGAAGTCAGAGAATTCGACATTGCCAAAATATCCACAAAAAGTTCTTATCCTACCAAACCTCACCCATCTGAACCCAACCATCACGGAAATTAAAGAATTGGCCATTGCGAAAATATCCACAAAACGTGCTTACCTCACAATACCTAACCCAATTTAACCTAACCATCACCGAAGTCAGAGAATTCGACATTGCCAAAATATCCACAAAAAGTTCTTATCCTACAAAACCTCACCCATCTGAACCTAACCATCACCGAAATCAAAGAATTGGACATTAATAAAATATCCACAAAACGTGCTTACCTCACAATACCTAACCCAACCTAACCTAACCATCACTGAAGTCAGAGAATTCGACATTGCCAAAATATCCACAAAAAGTTCTTTTCCTACCAAACCTCACCCATCTGAACCTTACCATCACCGAAATCAAAGAATTAAACATTGCAAAATTATCCACAAAACGTGCTTACCTCACAATACCTAACCCAACCTAACCTAACCATCACTGAAGTCAGAGAATTCGACATTGCCAAAATATCCACAAAAAGTTCTTATCCTACCAAACCTCACCCATCTGAACCCAACCATCACGGAAATTAAAGAATTGGCCATTGCGAAAATATCCACAAAACGTGCTTACCTCACAATACCTAACCCAACCTAACCTAACCATCACCGAAGTCAGAGAATTCGACATTGCCAAAATATCCACAAAAAGTTCTTATCCTACAAAACCTCACCCATCTGAACCTAACCATCACCGAAATCAAAGAATTGGACATTAATAAAATATCCACAAAACGTGCTTACCTCACAATACCTAACCCAACCTAACCTAACCATCACTGAAGTCAGAGAATTCGACATTGCCAAAATATCCACAAAAAGTTCTTTTCCTACCAAACCTCACCCATCTGAACCTTACCATCACCGAAATCAAAGAATTAAACATTGCAAAAATATCCACAAAACGTGCTTACCTCACAATACCTAACCCAACCTAACCTAACCATCACCGAAATCAGAGAATTCGACATTGCCAAAATATCCACAAAAAGTGCTTATCCTATCAAACCTCACCCATCTGAACCTCATTTTCACCGAAATCAAACAATTGGACATTGCGAAAATATCCACAAAACGTGCTTACCTCACAATACCTAACCCAACCTAACCTTACCATCACCGAAGTCAGAGAATTCAACATTGTTAAAATATCCACAAAACGTTCATACCCCACCAAACCTCACCCATCTGAACCTAACCATCACCGAAATCGAAGAATTAGACATTGCCAAAATATCCACAAAACGTGTTTACCTCACAATACCCAACCTAACCTAACCTTACCATCACCGAAGTCAGAGAATTCAACATTGTTAAAATATCCACAAAACGTTCATACCCCACCAAACCTCACCCATCTGAACCTAACCATCACCGAAATCGAAGAATTAGAAATTGCCAAAATATCCACAAAACGTGTTTACCTCACAATACCTAACCCAACCTAACCTAACCACCACCGAAGTTAGAGAATTCGACATTGCCAAAATATCCACAAAAAGTTCTTATTCTACATAACCTCACCCATCTGAACCTAACCATCACCGAAATCAAAGAATTGGACATTGCTTAAATATCCACAAAACGTGCTTACCTTACAATACCTAACCCAACCTAACCTAACCATCACCGAAGTCAGAAAATTCAACATTGCCAAAATATCCACAAAAAGTTCATACCCCACCAAACCTCACCCATCTGAACCTAACCATCACCGAAATCGAAGAATTAGACATTGCCAAAATATCCACAAAACGTGCTTACCTCACAATACCTAACCTAACCTAACCTAACCATCACTGAAGTCAGAGAATTCGACATTGCCAAAATATCCACAAAAAGTTCTTATCCTACCAAACCTCACCCATCTGAACCTAACCATCACCGAAATCAAAGAATTGGACATTAATAAAATATCCACAAAACGTGCTTACCTCACAATACTTAACCCAACCTAACCTAACCATCACCGAAGTCAGAGAATTCGACATTGCCAAAATATCCACAAAAAGTTCTTATCCTACCAAACCTCACCCATATGAACCTAACCATCACCGAAATCAAAGAATTGGACATTAATAAAATATCCACAAAACGTGCTTGCCTCACAATACCTAACCCAACCTAACCTAACCATCACCGAAGTCAGAGAATTCGACATTGCCAAAATATCCACAAAAAGTTCTTTTCCTACCAAACCTCACCCATCTGAACCTTACCATCACCGAAATCAAAGAATTAAACATTGCAAAAATATCCACCAAACGTGCTTACCTCACAATACCTAACCCAACCTAACCTATCCATCACCGAAGTCAGAGAATTCGACATTGCCAAAATATCCACAAAAAGTGCTTATCCTACCAAACCTCACCCATCTGAACCTAACCATCACCGAAATCAAAGAATTGGACATTAATAAAATATCCACAAAACGTGCTTACCTCACAATACCTAACCCAACCTAACCTAACCATCACCGAAGTCAGAGAATTCGACATTGCCAAAATATCCACAAAAAGTTCTTATCCTACCAAACCTCACCCATCTGAACCTAACCATCACCGAAATCAAAGAATTGGACATTAATAAAATATCCACAATACGTGCTTACCTCACAATACCTAACCCAACCTAACCTAACCATCACCGAAATCAGAGAATTCGACATTGCCAAAATATCCACAAAAAGTGCTTATCCTACCAAACCTCACCCATCTGAACCTAACCATCACCAAAATCAAAGAATTGGACATTGTTTAAATATCCACTAAACGTGCTTACCTCACAATACCTAACCCAACTTAACCTAACCATCACCGAAGTCAGAGAATTCGACATTGCCAAAATATCCACAAAAAGTTCTTATCCTACCAAACCTCACCCATCTGAACCTAATCATCACCGAAATCAAAGAATTGGACATTAATAAAATATCCACAAAACGTGCTTACCTCACAATTCCTAACCCAATCTAACCTAACCATCACCGAAGTCAGAGAATTCGACATTGCCAAAATATCCACAAAAAGTGCTTATCCTACCAAACCTCACCCATCTGAACCTAACCATCACCGAAATCAAAGAATTGGACATTAATAAAATATCCACAAAACGTGCTTACCTCACAATACCTAACCCAACCTAACCTAACCATCACTGAAGTCAGAGAATTCGACATTGCCAAAATATCCACAAAAAGTTCTTATCCTACCAAACCTCACCCATCTGAACCTAACCATCACCGAAATCAAAGAATTGGACATTGCTAAAATATCCACAAAACGTGCTTACCTTACAATACCTAACTTAACCTAACCTAACCATCACCGAAGTCAGAAAATTCAACATTGCCAAAATATCCACAAAAAGTTCATACCCCACCAAACCTCACCCATCTGAACCTAACCATCACCGAAATCGAAGAATTGAACATTGCAAAAATATCCACAAAACGTGCTTACTTCACAATACCTAAACCAACCTAACCTTACCATCACCGAAGTCAGAGAATTCGACATTGCCAAAATATCCACAATAAGTTCTTATCCTACCAAACCTCACCCATCTGAACCTAATCATCAACGAAATCAAAGAATTGGACATTAATAAAATATCCACAAAACGTGCTTACCTCACAATTCCTAACCCAATCTAACCTAACCATCACCGAAGTCAGAGAATTCGACATTGCCAAAATATCCACAAAAAGTTCTTATATTACCAAACCTCACCCATCTGAATCCAACCACCACGGAAACCAAAAAATTGGACATTGCGAAAATATCCACAAAACGTGCTTACCTCACAATACCTAACCTAATCTAACCTTACCATCACCGAAGTCAGAGAATTCAACATTGTTAAAATATCCTCAAAACGTTCATACCCCACCAAACCTCACCCATCTGAACCTAACCATCACCGAAATCGAAGAATTAGACATTGCCAAAATATCCACAAAACGTGTTTACCTCACAATACCTAACCCAACCTAACCTAACCACCACCGAAGTCAGAGAATTCGACATTGCCAAAATATCCACAAAAAGGTCTTATTCTACATAACCTCACCCATCTGAACCTAACCATCACCGAAATCAAAGAATTGGACATTGCTTAAATATCCACAAAACGTGCTAACTTTACAATACCTAACCCAACCTAACCTAACCATCACCGAAGTCAGAAAATTCAACATTGCCAAAATATCCACAAAAAGTTCATACCCCACCAAACCTCACCCATCTCAACCTAACCATCACCGAAATCGAAGAATTAGACATTGCCAAAATATCCACAAAACGTGCTTACTTCACAATACCTAACCCAATCTAACCTAACCATCACTAAAGTCAGAGAATTCGACATTGCCAAAATATCCACAAAAAGTTCTTATTCTACCAAACCTCACCCATCTGAACCTAACCATAACCGAAATTTAAGAATTGGACATTGCCAAAATATCCACAAAACGTGCTTACCTCACAATAGCTAACCCAATCTAACCTAACCATCACCGAAGTCAGAGAATTCGACATTGCCAAAATATCCACAAAAAGTTCTTATCATACCAAACCTCACCCATCTGAATCCAACCATCACGGAAACCAAAGAATTGGACATTGCAAAAATATCCACAAAACGTGCTTACCTCACAATACCAAACCCAACCTAACCTATCCATCACCGAAGTCAGAGAATTCGACATTGCCAAAATATCCACAAAAAGTGCTTATCCTACCAAACCTCACCCATCTGAACCTAACCATCACCGAAATCAAAGAATTGGACATTAATAAAATATCCACAAAACGTGCTTACCTCACAATTCCTAACCCAATCTAACCTAACCATCACCGAAGTCAGAGAATTCGACATTGCCAAAATATCCACAAAAAGTTCTTTTCCTACCAAACCTCACCCATCTGAACCTTACCATCACCGAAATCAAAGAATTAAACATTGCAAAAATATCCACAAAACGTGCTTACCTCACAATACCTAACCCAACCTAACCTAACCATCACCGAAGTCAGAGAATTCGACATTGCCAAAATATCCACAAAAAGTTCTTATCCTACCAAACCTCACCCATCTGAACCTTATCATCACCGAAATCAAAGAATTGGACATTAATAAAATATCCACAAAACGTGCTTACCTCACAATTCCTAACCCAATCTAACCTAACCATCACCGAAGTCAGAGAATTCGACATTGCCAAAATATCCACAAAAAGTTCTTATATTACCAAACCTCACCCATCTGAATCCAACCACCACGGAAACCAAAGAATTGGACATTGCGAAAATATCCACAAAACGTGCTTACCTCACAATACCTAACCCAACCTAACCTTACCATCACCGAAGTCAGAGAATTCAACATTGTTAAAATATCCACAAAACGTTCATACCCCACCAAACCTCACCCATCTGAACCTAACCATCACCGAAATCGAAGAATTAGACATTGCCAAAATATCCACAAAACGTGTTTACCTCACAATACCTAACCCAACCTAACCTTACCATCACCGAAGTCAGAGAATTCGACATTGCCAAAATATCCACAAAAAGTTCTTATTCTACCAAACCTCACCCATCTGAACCTAACCATAACCGAAATTTAAGAATTGGACATTGCCAAAATATCCACAAAACATGCTTACCTCACAATACCCCACCCAACCTAACCTAACCATCACCGAAGTCAGAGAATTCGACATTGCCAAAATATCCACAAAAAGTTCTTCTCCTACATAACCTCACCCATCTGAACCTAACCACCACCGAAATCAAAGAATTGGATATTGATAAAATATCCACAAAACGTGCCCACCTCACAATACCTAACCCAACCTAACCTTACCATCACCGAAGTCAGAGAATTCGACATTGCCAAAATATCCACAAAAAGTTCTTTTCCTACCAAACCTCACCCATCTGAACCTTACCATCACCGAAATCAAAGAATTAAACATTGCAAAAATATCCACAAAACGTGCTTACCTCACAATACCTAACCCAACCTAACCTAACCATCACCGAAATCAGAGAATTCGACATTGCCATAATATCCACAAAAAGTGCTTATCCTAACAAACCTCACCCATCTGAACCTAACCATCACCGAAATCAAAGAATTGGACATTGCTAAAATATCCACAAAACGTGCTTACCTTACAATACCTAACCCAACCTAACCTAACCATCACTGAAGTCAGAGAATTCGATATTGCCAAAATATCCACAAAAAGTGCTTATCCTATCAAACCTCACCCATCTGAACCTAACCATCACCGAAATCAAAGAATTGGACATTGCTAAAATATCCACAAAACGTGCTTACCTTACAATACCTAACCCAACCTAACCTAACCATCACCGAAGTCAGAAAATTCAACATTGCCAAAATATCCATAAAAAGTTCATACCCCACCAAACCTCACCCATCTGAACCTAACCCTCACCGAAATCGAAGAATTAGACATTGCCAAAATATCCACAAAACGTGTTTACCTCACAATACCTAACCCAACCTAACCTTACCATCACCGAAGTCAGAGAATTCGACATTGCCAAAATATCCACAAAAAGTTCTTATTCTACCAAACCTCACCCATCTGAACCTAACCATAACCGAAATTTAAGAATTGGACATTGCCAAAATATCCACAAAACATGCTTACCTCACAATACCCCACCCAACCTAACCTAACCATCACCGAAGTCAGAGAATTCGACATTGCCAAAATATCCACAAAAAGTTCTTCTCCTACATAACCTCACCCATCTGAACCTAACCACCACCGAAATCAAAGAATTGGATATTGATAAAATATCCACAAAACGTGCCCACCTCACAATACCTAACCCAACCTAACCTTACCATCACCGAAGTCAGAGAATTCGACATTGCCAAAATATCCACAAAAAGTTCTTTTCCTACCAAACCTCACCCATCTGAACCTTACCATCACCGAAATCAAAGAATTAAACATTGCAAAAATATCCACAAAACGTGCTTACCTCACAATACCTAACCCAACCTAACCTAACCATCACCGAAATCAGAGAATTCGACATTGCCATAATATCCACAAAAAGTGCTTATCCTAACAAACCTCACCCATCTGAACCTAACCATCACCGAAATCAAAGAATTGGACATTGCTAAAATATCCACAAAACGTGCTTACCTTACAATACCTAACCCAACCTAACCTAACCATCACTGAAGTCAGAGAATTCGATATTGCCAAAATATCCACAAAAAGTTCTTATCCTACCAAACCTCACCCATCTGAACCTAACCATCACCGAAATCAAAGAATTGGATATTGATAAAATATCCACAAAACGTGCCCACCTCACAATACCTAACCCAACCTAACCTTACCATCACCGAAGTCAGAGAATTCGACATTGCCAAAATATCCACAAAAAGTTCATACCTTACCAAACCTCACCCATGTGAACCTAACTTTCACCGAAATCGAAGAATTGGACATTGCCAAAATATCCACAAAACGTGCTTACCTCACAATACCTAACCTAACCTAACCTAACCATCACTGAAGTCAGAGAATTCGACATTGCCAAAATATCCACAAAAAGTTCTTATCCTACCAAACCTCACCCATCTGAACCTAACCATCACCGAAATCAAAGAATTGGACATTAATAAAATATCCACAATACGTGCTTACCTCACAATACCTAACCCAACCTAACCTAACCATCACCGAAGTCAGAGAATTCGACATTGCCAAAATATCCACAAAAAGTTCTTTTCCTACCAAACCTCACCCATCTGAACCTTACCATCACTGAAATCAAAGAATTAAACATTGCAAAAATATCCACAAAACGTGCTTTCCTCACAATACCTAACCAAACCTAACCTAACCATCACCGTAATCAAAGAATTCGACATTGCCAAAATATCCACAAAAAGTGCTTATCCTACCAAACCTCACCCATCTGAACCTAACCATCACCAAAATCAAAGAATTGGACATTGCTAAAATATCCACTAAACGTGCATACCTTACAATACCTAACCCAACCTAACCTAACCATCACCGAAGTCAGAAGATTCAACATTGCCAAAATATCCACAAAAAGTTCATACCCCACCAAACCTCACCCATCTGAACCTAACCATCACCGAAATCGAAGAATAAGACATTGCCAAAATATCCACAAAACGTGTTTACCTCACAATACCTAACCCAACCTAACCTAACCACCACCGAAGTCAGAGAATTCGACATTGCCAAAATATCCACAAAAAGTTCTTATTCTACATAACCTCACCCATCTGAACCTAACCATCACCGAAATCAAAGAATTGGACATTGCTAAAATATCCACAAAACGTGCTTACCTTACAATACCTAACCCAACCTAACCTAACCATCACCGAAGTCAGAAAATTCAACATTGCCAAAATATCCATAAAAAGTTCATACCCCACCAAACCTCACCCATCTGAACCTAAACCTCACCGAAATCGAAGAATTAGACATTGCCAAAATATCCACAAAACGTGCTTACCTCACAATACCTAACTCAACCTAACCTAACCATCACTGAAGTCAGAGAATTCGATATTGCCAAAATATCCACAAAAAGTTCTTATCCTACCAAACCTCACCCATCTGAACCTAACCATCACCGAAATCAAAAAATTGGATATTGATAAAATATCCACAAAACGTGCCCACCTCACAATACCTAACCCAACCTAACCTTACCATCACCGAAGTCAGAGAATTCGACATTGCCAAAATATCCACAAAAAGTTCATACCTTACCAAACCTCACCCATGTGAACCTAACTTTCACCGAAATCGAAGAATTGGACATTGCCAAAATATCCACAAAACGTGCTTACCTCACAATACCTAACTTTACCTAACCTAACCACCACTGAAGTCAGAGAATTCGACATTGCCAAAATATCCACAAAAAGTTCTTATCCTACCAAACCTCACCCATCTGAACCTAACCATCACTGAAATCAAAGAATTGGACATTAATAAAATATCCACAATACGTGCTTACCTCACAATACCTAACCCAACCTAACCTAACCATCACCGATGTCAGAGAATTCGTCATTGCCAATATATCCACAAAAAAATCTTTTCCTACCAAACCTCACCCATCTGAACCTAACCATAACCGAAATTTAAGAATTGGACATTGCCAAAATATCCACAAAACATGCTTACCTCACAATACCCCACCCAACCTAACCTAACCATCACCGAAGTCAGAGAATTCGACATTGCCAAAATATCCACAAAAAGTTCTTCTCCTACATAACCTCACCCATCTGAACCTAACCACCACCGAAATCAAAGAATTGGATATTGATAAAATATCCACAAAACGTGCCCACCTCACAATACCTAACCCAACCTAACCTTACCATCACCGAAGTCAGAGAATTCGACATTGCCAAAATATCCACAAAAAGTTCTTTTCCTACCAAACCTCACCCATCTGAACCTTACCATCACCGAAATCAAAGAATTAAACATTGCAAAAATATCCACAAAACGTGCTTACCTCACAATACCTAACCCAACCTAACCTAACCATCACCGAAATCAGAGAATTCGACATTGCCATAATATCCACAAAAAGTGCTTATCCTAACAAACCTCACCCATCTGAACCTAACCATCACCGAAATCAAAGAATTGGACATTGCTAAAATATCCACAAAACGTGCTTACCTTACAATACCTAACCCAACCTAACCTAACCATCACTGAAGTCAGAGAATTCGATATTGCCAAAATATCCACAAAAAGTTCTTATCCTACCAAACCTCACCCATCTGAACCTAACCATCACCGAAATCAAAGAATTGGATATTGATAAAATATCCACAAAACGTGCCCACCTCACAATACCTAACCCAACCTAACCTTACCATCACCGAAGTCAGAGAATTCGACATTGCCAAAATATCCACAAAAAGTTCATACCTTACCAAACCTCACCCATGTGAACCTAACTTTCACCGAAATCGAAGAATTGGACATTGCCAAAATATCCACAAAACGTGCTTACCTCACAATACCTAACCTAACCTAACCTAACCATCACTGAAGTCAGAGAATTCGACATTGCCAAAATATCCACAAAAAGTTCTTATCCTACCAAACCTCACCCATCTGAACCTAACCATCACCGAAATCAAAGAATTGGACATTAATAAAATATCCACAATACGTGCTTACCTCACAATACCTAACCCAACCTAACCTAACCATCACCGAAGTCAGAGAATTCGACATTGCCAAAATATCCACAAAAAGTTCTTTTCCTACCAAACCTCACCCATCTGAACCTTACCATCACTGAAATCAAAGAATTAAACATTGCAAAAATATCCACAAAACGTGCTTTCCTCACAATACCTAACCAAACCTAACCTAACCATCACCGTAATCAAAGAATTCGACATTGCCAAAATATCCACAAAAAGTGCTTATCCTACCAAACCTCACCCATCTGAACCTAACCATCACCAAAATCAAAGAATTGGACATTGCTAAAATATCCACTAAACGTGCATACCTTACAATACCTAACCCAACCTAACCTAACCATCACCGAAGTCAGAAGATTCAACATTGCCAAAATATCCACAAAAAGTTCATACCCCACCAAACCTCACCCATCTGAACCTAACCATCACCGAAATCGAAGAATAAGACATTGCCAAAATATCCACAAAACGTGTTTACCTCACAATACCTAACCCAACCTAACCTAACCACCACCGAAGTCAGAGAATTCGACATTGCCAAAATATCCACAAAAAGTTCTTATTCTACATAACCTCACCCATCTGAACCTAACCATCACCGAAATCAAAGAATTGGACATTGCTAAAATATCCACAAAACGTGCTTACCTTACAATACCTAACCCAACCTAACCTAACCATCACCGAAGTCAGAAAATTCAACATTGCCAAAATATCCATAAAAAGTTCATACCCCACCAAACCTCACCCATCTGAACCTAAACCTCACCGAAATCGAAGAATTAGACATTGCCAAAATATCCACAAAACGTGCTTACCTCACAATACCTAACTCAACCTAACCTAACCATCACTGAAGTCAGAGAATTCGATATTGCCAAAATATCCACAAAAAGTTCTTATCCTACCAAACCTCACCCATCTGAACCTAACCATCACCGAAATCAAAAAATTGGATATTGATAAAATATCCACAAAACGTGCCCACCTCACAATACCTAACCCAACCTAACCTTACCATCACCGAAGTCAGAGAATTCGACATTGCCAAAATATCCACAAAAAGTTCATACCTTACCAAACCTCACCCATGTGAACCTAACTTTCACCGAAATCGAAGAATTGGACATTGCCAAAATATCCACAAAACGTGCTTACCTCACAATACCTAACTTTACCTAACCTAACCACCACTGAAGTCAGAGAATTCGACATTGCCAAAATATCCACAAAAAGTTCTTATCCTACCAAACCTCACCCATCTGAACCTAACCATCACTGAAATCAAAGAATTGGACATTAATAAAATATCCACAATACGTGCTTACCTCACAATACCTAACCCAACCTAACCTAACCATCACCGATGTCAGAGAATTCGTCATTGCCAATATATCCACAAAAAAATCTTTTCCTACCAAACCTCACCCATCTGAACCTAACCATAACCGAAATTTAAGAATTGGACATTGCCAAAATATCCACAAAACATGCTTACCTCACAATACCCCACCCAACCTAACCTAACCATCACCGAAGTCAGAGAATTCGACATTGCCAAAATATCCACAAAAAGTGCTTATCCTATCAAACCTCACCCATCTGAACCTAACCATCACCGAAATCAAAGAATTGGACACTGCTAAAATATCCACAAAACGTGCTTACCTTACAATACCTAACCCAACCTAACCTAACCATCACCGAAGTCAGAAGATTCAACATTGCCAAAATATCCACAAAAAGTTCATACCCCACCAAACCTCACCCATCTGAACCTAACCATCACCGAAATCGAAGAATAAGACATTGCCAAAATATCCACAAAACGTGTTTACCTCACAATACCTAACCCAACCTAACCTAACCACCACCGAAGTCAGAGAATTCGACATTGCCAAAATATCCACAAAAAGTTCTTATTCTACATAACCTCACCCATCTGAACCTAACCATCACCGAAATCAAAGAATTGGACATTGCTAAAGAATCCACAAAACGTGCTTACCTTACAATACCTAACCCAACCTAACCTAACCATCACCGAAGTCAGAAAATTCAACATTGCCAAAATATCCATAAAAAATTCATACCCCACCAAACCTCACCCATCTGAACCTAACCCTCACCGAAATCGAAGAATTAGACATTGCCAAAATATCCACAAAATGTGCTTACCTCACAATACCTAACTCAACCTAACCTAACCATCACTGAAGTCAGAGAATTCGACATTGCCAAAATATCCACAAAAAGTTCTTATCCTACCAAACCTCACCCATCTGAACCTAACCATCACCGAAATCAAAGAATTAGATATTGATAAAATATCCACAAAACGTGCCCACCTCACAATACCTAACCCAACCTAACCTTACCATCACCGAAGTCAGAGAATTCGACATTGCCAAAATATCCACAAAAAGTTCTTATTCTACCAAACCTCACCTATCTGAACCTAACCATAACCGAAATTTAAGAATTGGACATTGCCAAAATATCCACAAAACATGCTTACCTCACAATACCTAACCCAACCTAACCTAACCATCACTGAAGACAGAGAATTCGACATTGCCAAAATATCCACAAAAAGTTCTTATCCTACCAAACCTCACCCATCTGAACCTTACCATCACCGAAATCAAAGAATTGAACATTGCCAAAATATCCACAAAACGTGCTTACCTCACAATAGCTAACCCAATCTAACCTAACCATCACCGAAGTCAGAGAATTCGACATTGCCAAAATATCCACAAAAAGTTCTTATCATACCAAACCTCACCCATCTGAATCCAACCATCACGGAAACCAAAGAATTGGACATTGCGAAAATATCCACAAAACGTGCTTACCTCACAATTCCTAACCCAACCTAACCTATCCATCACCGAAGTCAGAGAATTCGACATTGCCAAAATATCCACAAAAAGTGCTTATCCTACCAAACCTCACCCATCTGAACCTAACCATCACCGAAATCAAAGAATTGGACATTAATAAAATATCCACAAAACGTGCTTACCTCACAATACCTAACCCAACCTAACCTAACCATCACCGAAGTCAGAGAATTCGACATTGCCAAAATATCCACAAAAAGTTCTTATCCTACCAAACCTCACCCATCTGAACCTAACCATCACCGAAATCAAAGAATTGGACATTAATAAAATATCCACAAAACGTGCTTGCCTCACAATACCTAACCCAACCTAACCTAACCATCACCGAAGTCAGAGAATTCGACATTGCCAAAATATCCACAAAAAGTTCTTTTCCTACCAAACCTTACCCATCTGAACCTTACCATCACCGAAATCAAAGAATTAAACATTGCAAAAATATCCACAAAACGTGCTTACCTCACAATACCTAACCCAACCTAACCTTACCATCACCGAAGTCAGAGAATTCGACATTGCCAAAATATCCACAAAAAGTTCTTATCCTACCAAACCTCACCCATCTGAACCTTATCATCACCGAAATCAAAGAATTGGACATTAATAAAATATCCACAAAACGTGCTTACCTCACAATTCCTAACCCAATCTAACCTTACCATCACCGAAGTCAGAGAATTCGACATTGCCAAAATATCCACAAAAAGTTCTAATATTACCAAACCTCACCCATCTGAATCCAACCACCACGGAAACCAAAGAATTGGACATTTTGAAAATATCCACAAAACGTGCTTACCTCACAATACCTAACCCAACCTAACCTTACCATCACCGAAGTCAGAGAATTCAACATTGTTAAAATATCCACAAAACGTTCATACCCCACCAAACCTCACCCATCTGAACCTAACCATCACCGAAATCGAAGAATTAGACATTGCCAAAATATCCACAAAACGTGTTTACCTCACAATACCTAACCCAACCTAACCTAACCACCACCGAAGTTAGAGAATTCGACATTGCCAAAATATCCACAAAAAGTTCTTTTCCTACCAAACCTCACCCATCTGAACCTTACCATCACTGAAATCAAAGAATTAAACATTGCAAAAATATCCACAAAACGTGCTTACCTCACAATACCTAACCCAACCTAACCTAACCATCACCGAAATCAGAGAATTCGACATTGCCAAAATATCCACAAAAAGTGCTTATCCTACCAAACCTCACCCATCTGAACCTAACCATCACCAAAATCAAAGAATTGGACATTGCTAAAATATCCACTAAACGTGCATACCTTACAATACCTAACCCAACCTAACCTAACCATCACCGAAGTCAGAAGATTCAACATTGCCAAAATATCCACAAAAAGTTCATACCCCACCAAACCTCACCCATCTGAACCTAACCATCACCGAAATCGAAGAATTGAACATTGCAAAAATATCCACAAAACGTGCTTACCTCACAATACCTAACCCAACTTAACCTAACCATCACCGAAGTCAGAGAATTCGACATTGCCAAAATATCCACAAAAAGTGCTTATCCTACCAAACCTCACCCATCTGAACCTAACCATCACCGAAATCAAAGAATTGGACATTAATAAAATATCCACAAAACGTGCTTACCTCACAATACCTAACCCAACCTAACCTAACCATCACTGAAGTCAGAGAATTCGACATTGCCAAAATATCCACAAAAAGTTCTTATCCTACCAAACCTCACCCATCTGAACCCAACCATCACGGAAACCAAAGAATTGGCCATTGCGAAAATATCCACAAAACGTGCTTACCTCACAATACCTAACCCAACCTAACCTAACCATCACCGAAGTCAGAGAATTCGACATTGCCAAAATATCCACAAAAAGTTCTTATCCTACATAACCTCACCCATCTGAACCTAACCATCGCCGAAATCAAAGAATTGGATATTGATAAAATATCCACAAAACGTGCCCACCTCACAATACCTAACCCAACCTAACCTTACCATCACCGAAGTCAGAGAATTCGACATTGCCAAAATATCCACAAAAAGTTCTTATCCTACATAACCTCACCCATCTGAACCTAACCATCACCGAAATCAAAGAATTGGACATTGCCTAAATATCAACAAAACGGGCTTACCTTACAATACCTAACCCAACCTAACCTAACCATCACCGAAGTCAGAAAATTCAACATTGCCAAAATATCCACAAAAAGTTCATACCTTACCAAACCTCACCCATTTGAACCTAACTATCACCGAAATCGAAGAATTGGACATTGCCAAAATATCCACAAAACGTGCTTACCTCACAATACCTAACTTAACCTAACCTAACCATCACTGAAGTCAGAGAATTCGACATTGCCAAAATATTCACAAAAAGTTCTTATCCTACCAAACCTCACCCATCTGAACCTAACCATCACCGAAATCAAAGAATTGGACATTAATAAAATATCCACAATACGTGCTCTCCTCACAATACCTAACCCAACCTAACCTAACCATCACCGAAGTCAGAGAATTCGACATTGCCAAAATATCCACAAAAAGTTCTTTTCCTACCAAACCTCACCCATCTGAACCTTACCATCACCGAAATCAAAGAATTAAACATTGCAAAAATATCCACAAAACGTGCTTACCTCACAATACCTAACCCAACCTAACCTAACCATCACCCAAATCAGAGAATTTGACATTGCCATAATATCCACAAAAAGTGCTTATCCTAACAAACCTCACCCATCTGAACCTAACCATCACCGAAATCAAAGAATTGGACATTGCTAAAATATCCACAAAACGTGCTTACCTTACAATACCTAACCCAACCTAACCTAACCATCACTGAAGTCAGAAAATTCAACATTGCCAAAATATCCACAAAAAGTTCATACCCCACCAAACCTCACCCATCTGAACCTAACCATCACCGAAATCGAAGAATTAGACATTGCCAAAATATATACAAAACGTGCTTACCTCACAATACCTAACCCAACCTAACCTAACCATCACTGAAGTCAGAGAATTCGACATTGCCAAAATATCCACAAAAAGTTCTTATCCTACCAAACCTCACCCATCTGAACCTAACCATCACCGAAATCAAAGAATTGGATATTGATAAAATATCCACAAAACGTGCCCACCTCACAATACCTATCCCAACCTAACCTTACCATCACCGAAGTCAGAGAATTCGACATTGCCAAAATATCCACAAAAAGTTCTTATTCTACCAAACCTCACCCATCTGAACCTAACCATAACCGAAATTTAAGAATTGGACATTGCCAAAATATCCACAAAACATGCTTACTTCACAATACCCCACCCAACCTAACCTAACCATCACCGAAGTCAGAGAATTCGACATTGCCAAAATATCCACAAAGAGTTCTTATCCTACATAACCTCACCCATCTGAACCTAACCATCACCGAAATCAAAGAATTGGACATTTCCTTAAATATCAACAAAACGGGCTTACCTTACAATACCTAACCCAACCTAACCTAACCATCACCGAAGTCAGAAAATTCAACATTGCCAAAATATCCACAAAAAGTTCATACCTTACCAAACGTCACCCATCTGAACCTAACTATCACCGAAATCGAAGAATTGGACATTGCCAAAATATCCACAAAACGTGCTTACCTCACAATACCTAACTTAACCTAACCTAACCATCACCGAAGTCAGAGAATTCGACATTGCCAAAATATCCACAAAAAGTTCTTATCCTACCAAACCTCACCCATCTGAACCTAATCATCACCGAAATCAAAGAATTGGACATTAATAAAATATCCACAAAACGTGCTTACCTCACAATTCCTAACCCAATCTAACCTAACCATCACCGAAGTCAGAGAATTCGACATTGCCAAAATATCCACAAAAAGTTCTTTTCCTACCAAACCTCACCCATCTGAACCTTACCATCACCGAAATCAAAGAATTAAACATTGCAAAAATATCCACAAAACGTGCTTACCTCACAATACCTAACCCAACCTAACCTAACCATCACCGAAATCAGAGAATTTGACATTGCCATAATATCCACAAAAAGTGCTTATCCTAACAAACCTCACCCATCTGAACCTAACCATCACCGAAATCAAAGAATTGGACATTGCTAAAATATCCACAAAACGTGCTTACCTTACAATACCTAACCCAACCTAACCTAACCATCACTGAAGTCAGAAAATTCAACATTGCCAAAATATCCACAAAAAGTTCATACCCCACCAAACCTCACCCATCTGAACCTAACCATCACCGAAATCGAAGAATTAGACATTGCCAAAATATATACAAAACGTGCTTACCTCACAATACCTAACCCAACCTAACCTAACCATCACTGAAGTCAGAGAATTCGACATTGCCAAAATATCCACAAAAAGTTCTTATCCTACCAAACCTCACCCATCTGAACCTAACCATCACCGAAATCAAAGAATTGGATATTGTTAAAATATCCACAAAACGTGCCCACCTCACAATACCTAACCCAACCTAACCTTACCATCACCGAAGTCAGAGAATTCGACATTGCCAAAATATCCACAAAAAGTTTTTATTCTACCAAACCTCACCCATCTGAACCTAACCATAACCGAAATTTAAGAATTAGACATTGCCAAAATATCCACAAAACATGCTTACCTCACAATACCTAACCCAACCTAACCTAACCATCACCGAAGTCAGAGAATTCGACATTACCAAAATATCCACAAAAAGTTCTTATCCTACATAACCTCACCCATCTGAACCTAACCATCACCGAAATCGAAGAATTAGACATTGCCAAAATATATACAAAACATGCTTACCTCACAATACCTAACCCAACCTAACCTAACCATCACCGAAGTCAGAGAATTCGACATTACCAAAATATCCACAAAAAGTTCTTATCCTACATAACCTCACCCATCTGAACCTAACCATCACCGAAATCAAAGAATTGGACATTAATAAAATATCCACAAAACGTGCTTACCTCACAATTCCTAACCCAATCTAACCTAACCATCACCGAAGTCAGAGAATTCGACATTGCCAAAATATCCACAAAAAGTTCTTTTCCTACCAAACCTCACCCATCTGAACCTTACCATCACCGAAATCAAAGAATTAAACATTGCAAAAATATCCACAAAACGTGCTTACCTCACAATACCTAACCCAACCTAACCTAACCATCACCGAAATCAGAGAATTTGACATTGCCATAATATCCACAAAAAGTGCTTATCCTAACAAACCTCACCCATCTGAACCTAACCATCACCGAAATCAAAGAATTGGACATTGCTAAAATATCCACAAAACGTGCTTACCTTACAATACCTAACCCAACCTAACCTAACCATCACTGAAGTCAGAAAATTCAACATTGCCAAAATATCCACAAAAAGTTCATACCCCACCAAACCTCACCCATCTGAACCTAACCATCACCGAAATCGAAGAATTAGACATTGCCAAAATATATACAAAACATGCTTACCTCACAATACCTAACCCAACCTAACCTAACCATCACCGAAGTCAGAGAATTCGACATTACCAAAATATCCACAAAAAGTTCTTATCCTACATAACCTCACCCATCTGAACCTAACCATCACCGAAATCAAAGAATTGGACATTAATAAAATATCAACAAAACGTGCTTACCTCACAATACCTAACCCAACCTAACCTAACCATCACTGAAGTCAGAGAATTCGACATTGCCAAAATATCCACAAAAAGTTCTTATCCTACCAAACCTCACCCATCTGAACCCAACCATCACGGAAACCAAAGAATTGGCTATTGCGAAAATATCCACAAAACGTGCTTACCTCACAATACCTAACCCAACCTAACCTAACCATCACCGAAGTCAGAGAATTCGACATTGCCAAAATATCCACAAAAAGTTCTTATCCTACATAACCTCACCCATCTGAACCTAACCATCACCGAAATCAAAGAATTGGACATTGCTAAAATATCCACAAAACGTGCTTACCTTACAATACCTAACCCAACCTAACCTAACCATCACTGAAGTCAGAAAATTCAACATTGCCAAAATATCCACAAAAAGTTCATACCCCACCAAACCTCACCCATCTGAACCTAACCATCACCGAAATCGAAGAATTAGACATTGCCAAAATATATACAAAACGTGCTTACCTCACAATACCTAACCCAACCTAACCTAACCATCACTGAAGTCAGAGAATTCGACATTGCCAAAATATCCACAAAAAGTTCTTATCCTACCAAACCTCACCCATCTGAACCTAACCATCACCGAAATCAAAGAATTGGATATTGATAAAATATCCACAAAACGTGCCCACCTCACAATACCTAACCCAACCTAATCTTACCATCACCGAAGTCAGAGAATTCGACATTGCCAAAATATCCACAAAAAGTTCTTATTCTACCAAACCTCACCCATCTGAACCTAACCATAACCGAAATTTAAGAATTAGACATTGCCAAAATATCCACAAAACATGCTTACCTCACAATACCTAACCCAACCTAACCTAACCATCACCGAAGTCAGAGAATTCGACATTGCCAAAATATCCACAAAAAGTTCTTATTCTACCAAACCTCACCTATCTGAACCTAACCATAACCGAAATTTAAGAATTGGACATTGCCAAATTATCCACAAAACATGCTTACCTCACAATACCTAACCCAACCTAACCTAACCATCACTGAAGACAGAGAATTCGACATTGCCAAAATATCCACAAAAAGTTCTTATCCTACATAACCTCACCCATCTGAACCTAACCATCACCGAAATCAAAGAATTGGACATTGCTTAAATATCCACAAAACGTGCTTACCTTACAATACCTAACCCAACCTAACCTAACCATCACCGAAGTCAGAAAATTCAACATTGCCAAAATATCCACAAAAAGTTCATACCCCACCAAACCTCACCCATCTGAACCTAACCATCACCGAAATCGAAGAATTAGACATTGCCAAAATATCCACAAAACGTGCTTACCTCACAATACCTAACCCAACCTAACCTAACCATCACTGAAGTCAGAGAATTCGACATTGCCAAAATATCCACAAAAAGTTCATACCTTACCAAACCTCACCCATGTGAACCTAACTTTCACCGAAATCGAAAAATTGGACATTGCCAAAATATCCACAAAACGTGCTTACCTCACAATACCTAACTTAACCTAACCTAACCACCACTGAAGTCAGAGAATTCGACATTGCCAAAATATCCACAAAAAGTTCTTATCCTACCAAACCTCACCCATCTGAACCTAACCATCACCGAAATCAAAGAATTGGATATTGATAAAATATCCACAAAACGTGCCCACCTCACAATACCTAACCCAACCTAACCTTACCATCACCGAAGTCAGAGAATTCGACATTGCCAATATATCCACAAAAAAATCTTTTCCTACCAAACCTCACCCATCTGAACCTAACCATCACCGAAATCGAAGAATAAGACATTGCCAAAATATCCACAAAACGTGTTTACCTCACAATACCTAACCCAACCTAACCTAACCACCACCGAAGTCAGAGAATTCGACATTGCCAAAATATCCACAAAAAGTTCTTATTCTACATAACCTCACCCATCTGAACCTAACCATCACCGAAATCAAAGAATTGGACATTGCTAAAATATCCACAAAACGTGCTTACCTTACAATACCTAACCCAACCTAACCTAACCATCACCGAAGTCAGAAAATTCAACATTGCCAAAATATCCATAAAAAGTTCATACCCCACCAAACCTCACCCATCTGAACCTAACCCTCACCGAAATCGAAGAATTAGACATTGCCAAAATATCCACAAAACATGCTTACCTCACAATACCTAACCCAACCTAACCTAACCATCACTGAAGACAGAGAATTCGACATTGCCAAAATATCCACAAAAAGTTCTTATCCTACCAAACCTCACCCATCTGAACCTTACCATCACCGAAATCAAAGAATTGAACATTGCCAAAATATCCACAAAACGTGCTTACCTCACAATAGCTAACCCAATCTAACCTAACCATCACCGAAGTCAGAGAATTCGACATTGCCAAAATATCCACAAAAAGTTCTTATCATACCAAACCTCACCCATCTGAATCCAACCATCACGGAAACCAAAGAATTGGACATTGCGAAAATATCCACAAAACGTGCTTACCTCACAATACCTAACCCAACCTAACCTATCCATCACCGAAGTCAGAGAATTCGACATTGCCAAAATATCCACAAAAAGTGCTTATCCTACCAAACCTCACCCATCTGAACCTAACCATCACCGAAATCAAAGAATTGGACATTAATAAAATATCCACAAAACGTGCTTACCTCACAATACCTAACCCAACCTAACCTAACCATCACCGAAGTCAGAGAATTCGACATTGCCAAAATATCCACAAAAAGTTCTTATCCTACCAAACCTCACCCATCTGAACCTAACCATCACCGAAATCAAAGAATTGGACATTAATAAAATATCCACAAAACGTGCTTGCCTCACAATACCTAACCCAACCTAACCTAACCATCACCGAAGTCAGAGAATTCGACATTGCCAAAATATCCACAAAAAGTTCTTTTCCTACCAAACCTCACCCATCTGAACCTTACCATCACCGAAATCAAAGAATTAAACATTGCAAAAATATCCACAAAACGTGCTTACCTCACAATACCTAACCCAACCTAACCTTACCATCACCGAAGTCAGAGAATTCGACATTGCCAAAATATCCACAAAAAGTTCTTATCCTACCAAACCTCACCCATCTGAACCTTATCATCACCGAA
The DNA here is from genome assembly GCF_051622035.1 of Arctopsyche grandis. Taxonomy (NCBI): domain Eukaryota; kingdom Metazoa; phylum Arthropoda; class Insecta; order Trichoptera; family Hydropsychidae; genus Arctopsyche; species Arctopsyche grandis. The sequence goes on from NW_027518427.1 coordinate 360,137, forward strand.
ATCAAAGAATTGGACATTAATAAAATATCCACAAAACGTGCTTACCTCACAATTCCTAACCCAATCTAACCTAACCATCACCGAAGTCAGAGAATTCGACATTGCCAAAATATCCACAAAAAGTTCTAATATTACCAAACCTCACCCATCTGAATCCAACCACCACGGAAACCAAAGAATTGGACATTGCGAAAATATCCACAAAACGTGCTTACCTCACAATACCTAACCCAACCTAACCTTACCATCACCGAAGTCAGAGAATTCAACATTGTTAAAATATCCACAAAACGTTCATACCCCACCAAACCTCACCCATCTGAACCTAACCATCACCGAAATCGAAGAATTAGACATTGCCAAAATATCCACAAAACGTGTTTACCTCACAATACCCAACCTTTTTTTTTTTTTTTTTTTTTTTTTTTTTTTTCCTATGCGTGGGAGGAGAAAATCTTCAATAAGACTCCCTCTAGTCCGCACTAGAGGGAAGTGTCAGATTTTTACTGACTAAAAAACTCCCCCGACTCACCTCACCCCTTTGGGGACCCCACTCGTTGGTGGATTGCTTCCGCAGGGGCTGATTTCGTCCTTGTTGGCTTCTCCTTTTTGTGCGGATCCCTCCTTTCCAGTTCATCTAGTTGACCCGCTTGGTTTCTGTTTCCTGAAAAACATTCATTTGCAGTATTAATCATAGGCTGGTAATAGTATATCTATATCTATGGGTTGACATCTATTCATTTCCTTCTATAAGTCTTTCCGCTTTCCTTAGCCGTTCGGCCTCCTCCTTCTGCTTCATGACGCTCCTTGCGAACTCTGCGAATGCTTCCCAAGAGGCTACGTCTTTAGTGATGTTCTGTGCTATGTCTTCAGTGTTGACCGGGGTGCTTTCTTCGAGTGTCGCTCTTTCAGATTCCCATGCAGGGCATACGAGGAGTGTATGTTCTGCGTCATCTCTGATCGATGCACAGTGGTGACATCCTGCTGTCGTTTCCTTTCCGATGCGGTTGAGGAATGCTCCGAAACACCCATGGCTGGTTAGTAGCTGGGTTGTGTGGTAGTCCGGTTTTGCGCTTTTCCTCCTTGTCCAGGCTGCGATTGATGGGATCAGTCGATGTGTCCATCTACCTTTGTCTGCGCCGTCCCAGCGGACCTGCCATTCCGTCATGAGCTCCGCCCGTGCCGTCGCTCTTACTTTTTTCGTTCCCTCCTTTCTTCCCTCGTATACCTTCTTTCTTTCATGTGCCAGTAGGTCGATGGGTGGTACTCCAGCAATAACCAGTACTGCGCACTCGGATACTGTTGTATATGCCGATACGATTCTCAGTACGCCTCTGCGTTGTACTCTTGCGAGGTATTTCCTGGTTCTCACAATACCCAACCTAACCTAACCTTACCATCACCGAAGTCAGAGAATTCAACATTGTTAAAATATCCACAAAACGTTCATACCCCACCAAACCTCACCCATCTGAACCTAACCATCACCGAAATCGAAGAATTAGACATTGCCAAAATATCCACAAAACGTGTTTACCTCACAATACCTAACCCAACCTAACCTAACCACCACCGAAGTTAGAGAATTCGACATTGCCAAAATATCCACAAAAAGTTCTTATCCTACCAAACCTCACCCATCTGAACCTAACCATCACCGAAATCAAAGAATTGGATATTGATAAAATATCCACAAAACGTGCCCACCTCATAATACCTAACCCAACCTAACCTTACCATCACCGAAGTCAGAGAATTCGACATTGCCAAAATATCCACAAAAAGTTCTTTTCCTACCAAACCTCACCCATCTGAACCTTACCATCACTGAAATCAAAGAATTAAACATTGCAAAAAAATCCACAAAACGTGCTTACCTCACAATACCTAACCCAACCTAACCTAACCATCACCGAAATCAGAGAATTCGACATTGCCAAAATATCCACAAAAAGTGCTTATCCTACCAAACCTCACCCATCTGAACCTAACCATCACCAAAATCAAAGAATTGGACATTGCTAAAATATCCACTAAACGTGCATACCTTACAATACCTAACCCAACCTAACCTAACCATCACCGAAGTCAGAAGATTCAACATTGCCAAAATATCCACAAAAAGTTCATACCCCACCAAACCTCACCCAACTGAACCTAACCATCACCGAAATCGAAGAATTAGACATTGCCAAAATATCCACAAAACGTGCTTACCTCACAATACCTAACCTAACCTAACCTAACCATCACTGAAGTCAGAGAATTCGACATTGCCAAAATATCCACAAAAAGTTCTTATCCTACCAAACCTCACCCATCTGAACCTAACCATCACCGAAATCAAAGAATTGGATATTGATAAAATATCCACAAAACGTGCCCACCTCATAATACCTAACCCAACCTAACCTTACCATCACCGAAGTCAGAGAATTCGACATTGCCAAAATATCCACAAAAAGTTCTTTTCCTACCAAACCTCACCCATCTGAACCTTACCATCACTGAAATCAAAGAATTAAACATTGCAAAAAAATCCACAAAACGTGCTTACCTCACAATACCTAACCCAACCTAACCTAACCATCACCGAAATCAGAGAATTCGACATTGCCAAAATATCCACAAAAAGTGCTTATCCTACCAAACCTCACCCATCTGAACCTAACCATCACCAAAATCAAAGAATTGGACATTGCTTAAATATCCACTAAACGTGCATACCTTACAATACCTAACCCAACCTAACCTAACCATCACCGAAGTCAGAAGATTCAACATTGCCAAAATATCCACAAAAAGTTCATACCCCACCAAACCTCACCCATCTGAACCTAACCATCACCAAAATCAAAGAATTGGACATTAATAAAATATCCACAAAACGTGCTTACCTCACAATACCTAACCCAACCTAACCTAACCATCACTGAAGTCAGAGAATTCGACATTGCCAAAATATCCACAAAAAGTTCTTATCCTACCAAACCTCACCCATCTGAACCCAACCATCACGGAAACCAAAGAATTGGCCATTGCGAAATTATCCACAAAACGTGCTTACCTCACAATACCTAACCCAACCTAACCTAACCATCACCGAAGTCAGAGAATTCGACATTGCCAAAATATCCACAAAAATTTCTTATCCTACATAACCTCACCCATCTGAACCTAACCATCACCGAAATCAAAGAATTGGATATTGATAAAATATCCACAAAACGTGCCCACCTCACAATACCTAACCCAACCTAACCTTACCATCACCGAAGTCAGAGAATTCGACATTGCCAAAATATCCACAAAAAGTTCTTATCCTACATAACATCACCCATCTGAACCTAACCATCACCGAAATCAAAGAATTGGACATTGCCTAAATATCAACAAAACGGGCTTACCTTACAATACCTAACCCAACCTAACCTAACCATCACCGAAGTCAGAAAATTCAACATTGCCAAAATATCCACAAAAAGTTCATACCTTACCAAACCTCACCCATTTGAACCTAACTATCACCGAAATCGAAGAATTGGACATTGCCAAAATATCCACAAAACGTGCTTACCTCACAATACCTAACTTAACCTAACCTAACCATCACTGAAGTCAGAGAATTCGACATTGCCAAAATATTCACAAAAAGTTCTTATCCTACCAAACCTCACCCATCTGAACCTAACCATCACCGAAATCAAAGAATTGGACATTAATAAAATATCCACAATACGTGCTTACCTCACAATACCTAACCCAACCTAACCTAACCATCACTGAAGTCAGAGAATTCGACATTGCCAAAATATCCACAAAAAGTTCTTATCCTACCAAACCTCACCCATCTGAACCTAACCATCACCGAAATCAAAGAATTGGATATTGATAAAATATCCACAAAACGTGCCCACCTCACAATACCTAACCCAACCTAACCTTACCATCACCGAAGTCAGAGAATTCGACATTGCCAAAATATCCACAAAAAGTTCTTATTCTACCAAACCTCACCCATCTGAACCTAACCATAACCGAAATTTAAGAATTGGACATTGCCAAAATATCCACAAAACATGCTTACTTCACAATACCCCACCCAACCTAACCTAACCATCACCGAAGTCAGAGAATTCGACATTGCCAAAATATCCACAAAAAGTTCTTATCCTACATAACCTCACCCATCTGAACCTAACCATCACCGAAATCAAAGAATTGGACATTTCCTTAAATATTAACAAAACGGGCTTACCTTACAATACCTAACCCAACCTAACCTAACCATCACCGAAGTCAGAAAATTCAACATTGCCAAAATATCCACAAAAAGTTCATACCTTACCAAACCTCACCCATCTGAACCTAACTATCACCGAAATCGAAGAATTGGACATTGCCAAAATATCCACAAAACGTGCTTACCTCACAATACCTAACTTAACCTAACCTAACCATCACCGAAGTCAGAGAATTCGACATTGCCAAAATATCCACAAAAAGTTCTTATCCTACCAAACCTCACCCATCTGAACCTAATCATCACCGAAATCAAAGAATTGGACATTAATAAAATATCCACAAAACGTGCTTACCTCACAATTCCTAACCCAATCTAACCTAACCATCACCGAAGTCAGAGAATTCGACATTGCCAAAATATCCACAAAAAGTTCTTTTCCTACCAAACCTCACCCATCTGAACCTTACCATCACCGAAATCAAAGAATTAAACATTGCAAAAATATCCACAAAACGTGCTTACCTCACAATACCTAACCCAACCTAACCTAACCATCACCGAAATCAGAGAATTTGACATTGCCATAATATCCACAAAAAGTGCTTATCCTAACAAACCTCACCCATCTGAACCTAACCATCACCGAAATCAAAGAATTGGACATTGCTAAAATATCCACAAAACGTGCTTACCTTACAATACCTAACCCAACCTAACCTAACCATCACTGAAGTCAGAAAATTCAACATTGCCAAAATATCCACAAAAAGTTCATACCCCACCAAACCTCACCCATCTGAACCTAACCATCACCGAAATCGAAGAATTAGACATTGCCAAAATATATACAAAACGTGCTTACCTCACAATACCTAACCCAACCTAACCTAACCATCACTGAAGTCAGAGAATTCGACATTGCCAAAATATCCACAAAAAGTTCTTATCCTACCAAACCTCACCCATCTGAACCTAACCATCACCGAAATCAAAGAATTGGATATTGATAAAATATCCACAAAACGTGCCCACCTCACAATACCTAACCCAACCTAACCTTACCATCACCGAAGTCAGAGAATTCGACATTGCCAAAATATCCACAAAAAGTTTTTATTCTACCAAACCTCACCCATCTGAACCTAACCATAACCGAAATTTAAGAATTAGACATTGCCAAAATATCCACAAAACATGCTTACCTCACAATACCTAACCCAACCTAACCTAACCATCACCGAAGTCAGAGAATTCGACATTACCAAAATATCCACAAAAAGTTCTTATCCTACATAACCTCACCCATCTGAACCTAACCATCACCGAAATCAAAGAATTGGACATTAATAAAATATCCACAAAACGTGCTTACCTCACAATACCTAACCCAACCTAACCTAACCATCACCGAAGTTAGAAGATTCAACATTGCCAAAATATCCACAAAAAGTTCATACCCCACCAAACCTCACCCATCTGAACCTAACCATCACCGAAATCGAAGAATTGAACATTGCAAAAATATCCACAAAACGTGCTTACCTCACAATACCTAACCCAACTTAACCTAACCATCACCGAAGTCAGAGAATTCGACATTGCCAAAATATCCACAAAAAGTGCTTATCCTACCAAACCTCACCCATCTGAACCTAACCATCACCGAAATCAAAGAATTGGACATTAATAAAATATCCACAAAACGTGCTTACCTCACAATACCTTACCCAACCTAACCTACCCATCACTGAAGTCAGAGAATTCGACATTGCCAAAATATCCACAAAAAGTTCTTATCCTACCAAACCTCACCCATCTGAACCCAACCATCACGGAAACCAAAGAAATGGCCATTGCGAAAATATCCACAAAACGTGCTTACCTCACAATACCTAACCCAACCTAACCTAACCATCACCGAAGTCAGAGAATTCGACATTGCCAAAATATCCACAAAAAGTTCTTATCCTACATAACCTCACCCATCTGAACCTAACCATCACCGAAATCAAAGAATAGGATATTGATAAAATATCCACAAAACGTGCCCACCTCACAATACCTAACCCAACCTAACCTTACCATCACTGAAGTCAGAGAATTCGACATTGCCAAAATATCCACAAAAAGTTCTTATCCTACATAACCTCACCCATCTGAACCTAACCATCACCGAAATCAAAGAATTGGACATTGCCTAAATATCAACAAAACGGGCTTACCTTACAATACCTAACCCAACCTAACCTAACCATCACCGAAGTCAGAAAATTCAACATTGCCAAAATATCCACAAAAAGTTCATACCTTACCAAACCTCACCCATTTGAACCTAACTATCACCGAAATCGAAGAATTGGACATTGCCAAAATATCCACAAAACGTGCTTACCTCACAATACCTAACTTAACCTAACCTAACCATCACTGAAGTCAGAGAATTCGACATTGCCAAAATATTCACAAAAAGTTCTTATCCTACCAAACCTCACCCATCTGAACCTAACCATCACCGAAATCAAAGAATTGGACATTAATAAAATATCCACAATACGTGCTTACCTCACAATACCTAACCCAACCTAACCTAACCATCACCGAAGTCAGAGAATTCGACATTGCCAAAATATCCACAAAAAGTTCTTTTCCTACCAAACCTCACCCATCTGAACCTTACCATCACCGAAATCAAAGAATTAAACATTGCAAAAATATCCACAAAACGTGCTTACCTCACAATACCTAACCCAACCTAACCTAACCATCACCGAAATCAGAGAATTTGACATTGCCATAATATCCACAAAAAGTGCTTATCCTAACAAACCTCACCCATCTGAACCTAACCATCACCGAAATCAAAGAATTGGACATAGCTAAAATATCCACAAAACGTGCTTACCTTACAATACCTAACCCAACCTAACCTAACCATCACTGAAGTCAGAAAATTCAACATTGCCAAAATATCCACAAAAAGTTCATACCCCACCAAACCTCACCCATCTGAACTTAACCATCACCGAAATCGAAGAATTAGACATTGCCAAAATATATACAAAACGTGCTTACCTCACAATACCTAACCCAACCTAACCTAACCATCACTGAAAACAGAGAATTCGACATTGCCAAAATATCCACAAAAAGTTCTTATCCTACCAAACCTCACCCATCTGAACCTAACCATCACCGAAATCAAAGAATTGGATATTGATAAAATATCCACAAAACGTGCCCACCTCACAATACCTAACCCAACCTAACCTTACCATCACCGAAGTCAGAGAATTCGACATTGCCAAAATATCCACAAAAAGTTCTTATTCTACCAAACCTCACCCATCTGAACCTAACCATAACCGAAATTTAAGAATTGGACATTGCCAAAATATCCACAAAACATGCTTACTTCACAATACCCCACCCAACCTAACCTAACCATCACCGAAGTCAGAGAATTCGACATTGCCAAAATATCCACAAAAAGTTCTTATCCTACATAACCTCACCCATCTGAACCTAACCATCACCGAAATCAAAGAATTGGACATTTCCTTAAATATCAACAAAACGGGCTTACCTTACAATACCTAACCCAACCTAACCTAACCATCACCGAAGTCAGAAAATTCAACATTGCCAAAATATCCACAAAAAGTTCATACCTTACCAAACGTCACCCATCTGAACCTAACTATCACCGAAATCGAAGAATTGGACATTGCCAAAATATCCACAAAACGTGCTTACCTCACAATACCTAACTTAACCTAACCTAACCATCACCGAAGTCAGAGAATTCGACATTGCCAAAATATCCACAAAAAGTTCTTATCCTACCAAACCTCACCCATCTGAACCTAATCATCACCGAAATCAAAGAATTGGACATTAATAAAATATCCACAAAACGTGCTTACCTCACAATTCCTAACCCAATCTAACCTAACCATCACCGAAGTCAGAGAATTCGACATTGCCAAAATATCCACAAAAAGTTCTTTTCCTACCAAACCTCACCCATCTGAACCTTACCATCACCGAAATCAAAGAATTAAACATTGCAAAAATATCCACAAAACGTGCTTACCTCACAATACCTAACCCAACCTAACCTAACCATCACTGAAATCAGAGAATTTGACATTGCCATAATATCCACAAAAAGTGCTTATCCTAACAAACCTCACCCATCTGAACCTAACCATCACCGAAATCAAAGAATTGGACATTGCTAAAATATCCACAAAACGTGCTTACCTTACAATACCTAACCCAACCTAACCTAACCATCACTGAAGTCAGAAAATTCAACATTGCCAAAATATCCACAAAAAGTTCATACCCCACCAAACCTCACCCATCTGAACCTAACCATCACCGAAATCGAAGAATTAGACATTGCCAAAATATATACAAAACGTGCTTACCTCACAATACCTAACCCAACCTAACCTAACCATCACTGAAGTCAGAGAATTCGACATTGCCAAAATATCCACAAAAAGTTCTTATCCTACCAAACCTCACCCATCTGAACCTAACCATCACCGAAATCAAAGAATTGGATATTGTTAAAATATCCACAAAACGTGCCCACCTCACAATACCTAACCCAACCTAACCTTACCATCACCGAAGTCAGAGAATTCGACATTGCCAAAATATCCACAAAAAGTTTTTATTCTACCAAACCTCACCCATCTGAACCTAACCATAACCGAAATTTAAGAATTAGACATTGCCAAAATATCCACAAAACATGCTTACCTCACAATACCTAACCCAACCTAACCTTACCATCACCGAAGTCAGAGAATTCGACATTTCCAAAATATCCACAAAAAGTTCTTATCCTACATAACCTCACCCATCTGAACCTAACCATCACCGAAATCAAAGAATTGGACATTAATAAAATATCCACAAAACGTGCTTACCTCACAATACCTAACCCAACCTAACCTAACCATCACTGAAGTCAGAGAATTCGACATTGCCAAAATATCCACAAAAAGTTCTTATCCTACCAAACCTCACCCATCTGAACCCAACCATCACGGAAACTAAAGAATTGGCCATTGCAAAAATATCCACAAAACGTGCTTACCTCACAATACCTAACCCAACCTAACCTAACCATCACCGAAGTCAGAGATTTCGACATTGCCAAAATATCCACAAAAAGTTCTTATCCTACATAACCTCACCCATCTGAACCTAACCATCACCGAAATCAAAGAATTGGACATTGCTAAAATATCCACAAAACGTGCTTACCTTACAATACCTAACCCAACCTAACCTAACCATCACTGAAGTCAGAAAATTCAACATTGCCAAAATATCCACAAAAAGTTCATACCCCACTAAACCTCACCCATCTGAACCTAACCATCACCGAAATCGAAGAATTAGACATTGCCAAAATATATACAAAACGTGCTTACCTCACAATACCTAACCCAACCTAACCTAACCATCACTGAAGTCAGAGAATTCGACATTGCCAAAATATCCACAAAAAGTTCTTATCCTACCAAACCTCACCCATCTGAACCTAACCATCACCGAAATCAAAGAATTGGATATTGATAAAATATCCACAAAACGTGCCCACCTCACAATACCTAACCCAACCTAATCTTACCATCACCGAAGTCAGAGAATTCGACATTGCCAAAATATCCACAAAAAGTTCTTATTCTACCAAACCTCACCTATCTGAACCTAACCATAACCGAAATTTAAGAATTGGACATTGCCAAATTATCCACAAAACATGCTTACCTCACAATACCTAACCCAACCTAACCTAACCATCACCGAAGTCAGAGAATTCGACATTGCCAAAATATCCACAAAAAGTTCTTATTCTACCAAACCTCACCTATCTGAACCTAACCATAACCGAAATTTAAGAATTGGACATTGCCAAATTATCCACAAAACATGCTTACCTCACAATACCTAACTCAACCTAACCTAACCATCACTGAAGACAGAGAATTCGACATTGCCAAAATATCCACAAAAAGTTCTTATCCTACCAAACCTCACCCATCTGAACCCAACCATCACGGAAACCAAAGAATTGGCCATTGCGAAAATATCCACAAAACGTGCTTACCTCACAATACCTAACCCAACCTAACCTAACCATCACCGAAGTCAGAGAATTCGACATTGCCAAAATATCCACAAAAAGTTCTTATCCTACATAACCTCACCCATCTGAACCTAACCATCACCGAAATCAAAGAATTGGATATTGATAAAATATCCACAAAACGTGCCCACCTCACAATACCTAACCCAACCTAACCTTACCATCACCGAAGTCAGAGAATTCGACATTGCCAAAATATCCACAAAAAGTTCTTATCCTACATAACCTCACCCATCTGAACCTAACCATCACCGAAATCAAAGAATTGGACATTAATAAAATATCCACAAAACGTGCTTACCTCACAATTCCTAACCCAATCTAACCTAACCATCACCGAAGTCAGAGAATTCGACATTGCCAAAATATCCACAAAAAGTTCTTTTCCTACCAAACCTCACCCATCTGAACCTTACCATCACCGAAATCAAAGAATTAAACATTGCAAAAATATCCACAAAACGTGCTTACCTCACAATACCTAACCCAACCTAACCTAACCATCACCGAAATCAGAGAATTTGACATTGCCATAATATCCACAAAAAGTGCTTATCCTAACAAACCTCACCCATCTGAACCTAACCATCACCGAAATCAAAGAATTGGACATTGCTAAAATATCCACAAAACGTGCTTACCTTACAATACCTAACCCAACCTAACCTAACCATCACTGAAGTCAGAAAATTCAACATTGCCAAAATATCCACAAAAAGTTCATACCCCACCAAACCTCACCCATCTGAACCAAACCATCACCGAAATCGAAGAATTAGACATTGCCAAAATATATACAAAACGTGCTTACCTCACAATACCTAACCCAACCTAACCTTACCATCACTGAAGTCAGAGAATTCGACATTGCCAAAATATCCACAAAAAGTTCTTATCCTACCAAACCTCACCCATCTGAACCTAACCATCACCGAAATCAAAGAATTGGATATTGATAAAATATCCACAAAACGTGCCCACCTCACAATACCTAACCCAACCTAATCTTACCATCACCGAAGTCAGAGAATTCGACATTGCCAAAATATCCACAAAAAGTTCTTATTCTACCAAACCTCACCCATCTGAACCTAACCATAACCGAAATTTAAGAATTAGACATTGCCAAAATATCCACAAAACATGCTTACCTCACAATACCTAACCCAACCTAACCTAACCATCACCGAAGTCAGAGAATTCGACATTGCCAAAATATCCACAAAATGTTCTTATTCTACCAAACCTCACCTATCTGAACCTAACCATAACCGAAATTTAAGAATTGGACATTGCTAAATTATCCACAAAACATGCTTACCTCACAATACCTAACCCAACCTAACCTAACCATCACTGAAGACAGAGAATTCGACATTGCCAAAATATCCACAAAAAGTTCTTATCCTACATAACCTCACCCATCTGAACCTAACCATCACCGAAATCAAAGAATTGGACATTGCTTAAATATCCACAAAACGTGCTTACCTTACAATACCTAACCCAACCTAACCTAACCATCACCGAAGTCAGAAAATTCAACATTGCCAAAATATCCACAAAAAGTTCATACCCCACCAAACCTCACCCATCTGAACCTAACCATCACTGAAATCGAAGAATTAGACATTGCCAAAATATATACAAAACGTGCTTACCTCACAATACCTAACCCAACCTAACCTAACCATCACTGAAGTCAGAGAATTCGACATTGCCAAAATATCCACAAAAAGTTCTTATCCTACCAAACCTCACCCATCTGAACCTAACCATCACCGAAATCAAAGAATTGGATATTGATAAAATATCCACAAAACGTGCCCACCTCACAATACCTAACCCAACCTAATCTTACCATCACCGAAGTCAGAGAATTCGACATTGCCAAAATATCCACAAAAAGTTCTTATTCTACCAAACCTCACCTATCTGAACCTAACCATAACCGAAATTTAAAAATTGGACATTGCCAAATTATCCACAAAACATGCTAACCTCCCAATACCTAACCCAACCTAACCTAACCATCACCGAAGTCAGAGAATTCGACATTGCCAAAATATCCACAAAAAGTTCTTATTCTACCAAACCTCACCTATCTGAACCTAACCATAACCGAAATTTAAGAATTGGACATTGCCAAATTATCCACAAAACATGCTTACCTCACAATACCTAACCCAACCTAACCTAACCATCACTGAAGACAGAGAATTCGACATTGCCAAAATATCCACAAAAAGTTCTTATCCTACATAACCTCACCCATCTGAACCTAACCATCACCGAAATCAAAGAATTGGACATTGCTTAAATATCCACAAAACGTGCTTACCTTACAATACCTAACCCAACCTAACCTAACCATCACCGAAGTCAGAAAATTCAACATTGCCAAAATATCCACAAAAAGTTCATACCCCACCAAACCTCACCCATCTGAACCTAACCATCACCGAAATCGAAGAATTAGACATTGCCAAAATATCCACAAAACGTGCTTACCTCACAATACCTAACCCAACCTAACCTAACCATCACTGAAGTCAGAGAATTCGACATTGCCAAAATATCCACAAAAAGTTCTTATCCTACCAAACCTCATCCATCTGAACCTAACCATCACCGAAATCAAAGAATTGGATATAGATAAAATATCCACAAAACGTGCCCACCTCACAATACCTAACCCAACCTAACCTTACCATCACCGAAGTCAGAGAATTCGACATTGCCAAAATATCCACAAAAAGTTCATACCTTACCAAACCTCACCCATGTGAACCTAACTTTCACCGAAATCGAAGAATTGGACATTGCCAAAATATCCACAAAACGTGCTTACCTCACAATACCTAACTTAACCTAACCTAACCACCACTGAAGTCAGAGAATTCGACATTGCCAAAATATCCACAAAAAGTTCTTATCCTACCAAACCTCACCCATCTGAACCTAACCATCACCGAAATCGAAGAATTAGACATTGCCAAAATATCCACAAAACGTGTTTACCTCACAATACCCAACCTAACCTAACCTTACCATCACCGAAGTCAGAGAATTCAACATTGTTAAAATATCCACAAAACGTTCATACCCCACCAAACCTCACCCATCTGAACCTAACCATCACCGAAATCGAAGAATTAGACATTGCCAAAATATCCACAAAACGTGTTTACCTCACAATACCTAACCCAACCTAACCTAACCACCACCGAAGTTAGAGAATTCGACATTGCCAAAATATCCACAAAAAGTTCTTATTCTACATAACCTCACCCATCTGAACCTAACCATCACCAAAATCAAAGAATTGGACATTGCTTAAATATCCACAAAACGTGCTTACCTTACAATACCTAACCCAACCTAACCTAACCATCACCGAAGTCAGAAAATTCAACATTGCCAAAATATCCACAAAAAGTTCATACCCCACCAAACCTCACCCATCTGAACCTAACCATCACCGAAATCGAAGAATTAGACATTGCCAAAATATCCACAAAACGTGCTTACCTCACAATACCTAACCTAACCTAACCTAACCATCACTGAAGTCAGAGAATTCGACATTGCCAAAATATCCACAAAAAGTTCTTATCCTACCAAACCTCACCCATCTGAACCTAACCATCACCGAAATCAAAGAATTGGATATTGATAAAATATCCACAAAACGTGCCCACCTCATAATACCTAACCCAACCTAACCTTACCATCACCGAAGTCTGAGAATTCGACATTGCCAAAATATCCACAAAAAGTTCTTTTCCTACCAAACCTCACCCATCTGAACCTTACCATCACTGAAATCAAAGAATTAAACATTGCAAAAATATCCACAAAACGTGCTTACCTCACAATACCTAACCCAACCTAACCTAACCATCACCGAAATCAGAGAATTCGACATTGCCAAAATATCCACAAAAAGTGCTTATCCTACCAAACCTCACCCATCTGAACCTAACCATCACCAAAATCAAAGAATTGGACATTGCTAAAATATCCACTAAACGTGCATACCTTACAATACCTAACCCAACCTAACCTAACCATCACCGAAGTCAGAAGATTCAACATTGCCAAAATATCCACAAAAAGTTCATACCCCACCAAACCTCACCCATCTGAACCTAACCATCACCGAAATCGAAGAATTGAACATTGCAAAAATATCCACAAAACGTGCTTACTTCACAATACCTAACCCAACTTAACCTAACCATCACCGAAGTCAGAGAATTCGACATTGCCAAAATATCCACAAAAAGTGCTTATCCTACCAAACCTCACCCATCTGAACCTAACCATCACCGAAATCAAAGAATTGGACATTAATAAAATATCCACAAAACGTGCTTACCTCACAATACCTAACCCAACCTAACCTAACCATCACTGAAGTCAGAGAATTCGACATTGCCAAAATATCCACAAAAAGTTATTATCCTACCAAACCTCACCCATCTGAACCCAACCATCACGGAAACCAAAGAATTGGCCATTGCGAAAATATCCACAAAACGTGCTTACCTCACAATACCTAACCCAACCTAACCTAACCATCACCGAAGTCAGAGAATTCGACATTGCCAAAATATCCACAAAAAGTTCTTATCCTACATAACCTCACCCATCTGAACCTAACCATCACCGAAATCAAAGAATTGGATATTGATAAAATATCCACAAAACGTGCCCACCTCACAACACCTAACCCAACCTAACCTTACCATCACCGAAGTCAGAGAATTCGACATTGCCAAAATATCCACAAAAAGTTCTTATCCTACATAAC
This sequence comes from Arctopsyche grandis, assembly GCF_051622035.1. Taxonomy (NCBI): domain Eukaryota; kingdom Metazoa; phylum Arthropoda; class Insecta; order Trichoptera; family Hydropsychidae; genus Arctopsyche; species Arctopsyche grandis. The sequence continues at coordinate 375,371 of NW_027518427.1, forward strand.
CTCACCCATCTGAACCTAACCATCACCGAAATCAAAGAATTGGACAGTAATAAAATATCCACAAAACGTGCTTACCTCACAATTCCTAACCCAATCTAACCTAACCATCACCGAAGTCAGAGAATTCGACATTGCCAAAATATCCACAAAAAGTTCTTTTCCTACCAAACCTCACCCATCTGAACCTTACCATCACCGAAATCAAAGAATTAAACATTGCAAAAATATCCACAAAACGTGCTTACCTCACAATACCTAACCCAACCTAACCTAACCATCACCGAAATCAGAGAATTTGACATTGCCATAATATCCACAAAAAGTGCTTATCCTAACAAACCTCACCCATCTGAACCTAACCATCACCGAAATCAAAGAATTGGACATTGCTAAAATATCCACAAAACGTGCTTACCTTACAATACCTAACCCAACCTAACCTAACCATCACTGAAGTCAGAAAATTCAACATTGCCAAAATATCCACAAAAAGTTCATACCCCACCAAACCTCACCCATCTGAACCTAACCATCACCGAAATCGAAGAATTAGACATTGCCAAAATATATACAAAACGTGCTTACCTCACAATACCTAACCCAACCTAACCTAACCATCACTGAAGTCAGAGAATTCGACATTGCCAAAATATCCACAAAAAGTTCTTATCCTACCAAACCTCACCCATCTGAACCTAACCATCACCGAAATCAAAGAATTGGATATTGATAAAATATCCACAAAACGTGCCCACCTCACAATACCTAACCCAACCTAACCTTACCATCACCGAAGTCAGAGAATTCGACATTGCCAAAATATCCACAAAAAGTTTTTATTCTACCAAACCTCACCCATCTGAACCTAACCATAACCGAAATTTAAGAATTAGACATTGCCAAAATATCCACAAAACATGCTTACCTCACAATACCTAACCCAACCTAACCTAACCATCACCGAAGTCAGAGAATTCGACATTACCAAAATATCCACAAAAAGTTCTTATCCTACATAACCTCACCCATCTGAACCTAACCATCACCGAAATCAAAGAATTGGACATTAATAAAATATCCACAAAACGTGCTTACCTCACAATACCTAACCCAACCTAACCTAACCATCACTGAAGTCAGAGAATTCGACATTGCCAAAATATCCACAAAAAGTTCTTATCCTACCAAACCTCACCCATCTGAACCCAACCATCACGGAAACCAAAGAATTGGCCATTGCGAAAATAACCACAAAACGTGCTTACCTCACAATACCTAACCCAACCTAACCTAACCATCACCGAAGTCAGAGAATTCGACATTGCCAAAATATCCACAAAAAGTTCTTATCCTACATAACCTCACCCATCTGAACCTAACCATCACCGAAATCAAAGAATTGGACATTGCTAAAATATCCACAAAACGTGCTTACCTTACAATACCTAACCCAACCTAACCTAACCATCACTGAAGTCAGAAAATTCAACATTGCCAAAATATCCACAAAAAGTTCATACCCCACCAAACCTCACCCATCTGAACCTAACCATCACCGAAATCGAAGAATTAGACATTGCCAAAATATATACAAAACGTGCTTACCTCACAATACCTAACCCAACCTAACCTAACCATCACTGAAGTCAGAGAATTCGACATTGCCAAAATATCCACAAAAAGTTCTTATCCTACCAAACCTCACCCATCTGAACCTAACCATCACCGAAATAAAAGAATTGGATATTGATAAAATATCCACAAAACGTGCCCACCTCACAATACCTAACCCAACCTAATCTTACCATCACCGAAGTCAGAAAATTCGACATTGCCAAAATATCCACAAAAAGTTCTTATTCTACCAAACCTCACCCATCTGAACCTAACCATAACCGAAATTTAAGAATTAGACATTGCCAAAATATCCACAAAACATGCTTACCTCACAATACCTAACCCAACCTAACCTAACCATCACCGAAGTCAGAGAATTCGACATTGCCAAAATATCCACAAAAAGTTCTTATTCTACCAAACCTCACCTATCTGAACCTAACCATAACCGAAATTTAAGAATTGGACATTGCCAAATTATCCACAAAACATGCTTACCTCACAATACCTAACCCAACCTAACCTAACCATCACTGAAGACAGAGAATTCGACATTGCCAAAATATCCACAAAAAGTTCTTATCCTACATAACCTCACCCATCTGAACCTAACCATCACCGAAATCAAAGAATTGGACATTGCTTAAATATCCACAAAACGTGCTTACCTTACAATACCTAACCCAACCTAACCTAACCATCACCGAAGTCAGAAAATTCAACATTGCCAAAATATCCACAAAAAGTTCATACCCCACCAAACCTCACCCATCTGAACCTAACCATCACCGAAATCGAAGAATTAGACATTGCCAAAATATCCACAAAACGTGCTTACCTCACAATACCTAACCCAACCTAACCTAACCATCACTGAAGTCAGAGAATTCGACATTGCCAAAATATCCACAAAAAGTTCTTATCCTACCAAACCTCACCCATCTGAACCTAACCATCACCGAAATCGAAGAATTAGACATTGCCAAAATATCCACAAAACGTGTTTACCTCACAATACCCAACCTAACCTAACCTTACCATCACCGAAGTCAGAGAATTCAACATTGTTAAAATATCCACAAAACGTTCATACCCCACCAAACCTCACCCATCTGAACCTAACCATCACCGAAATCGAAGAATTAGACATTGCCAAAATATCCACAAAACGTGTTTACCTCACAATACCTAACCCAACCTAACCTAACCACCACCGAAGTTAGAGAATTCGACATTGCCAAAATATCCACAAAAAGTTCTTATTCTACATAACCTCACCCATCTGAACCTAACCATCACCAAAATCAAAGAATTGGACATTGCTTAAATATCCACAAAACGTGCTTACCTTACAATACCTAACCCAACCTAACCTAACCATCACCGAAGTCAGAAAATTCAACATTGCCAAAATATCCACAAAAAGTTCATACCCCACCAAACCTCACCCATCTGAACCTAACCATCACCGAAATCGAAGAATTAGACATTGCCAAAATATCCACAAAACGTGCTTACCTCACAATACCTAACCTAACCTAACCTAACCATCACTGAAGTCAGAGAATTCGACATTGCCAAAATATCCACAAAAAGTTCTTATCCTACCAAACCTCACCCATCTGAACCTAACCATCACCGAAATCAAAGAATTGGATATTGATAAAATATCCACAAAACGTGCCCACCTCATAATACCTAACCCAACCTAACCTTACCATCACCGAAGTCAGAGAATTCGACATTGCCAAAATATCCACAAAAAGTTCTTTTCCTACCAAACCTCACCCATCTGAACCTTACCATCACTGAAATCAAAGAATTAAACATTGCAAAAATATCCACAAAACGTGCTTACCTCACAATACCTAACCCAACCTAACCTAACCATCACCGAAATCAGAGAATTCGACATTGCCAAAATATCCACAAAAAGTGCTTATCCTACCAAACCTCACCCATCTGAACCTAACCATCACCAAAATCAAAGAATTGGACATTGCTAAAATATCCACTAAACGTGCATACCTTACAATACCTAACCCAACCTAACCTAACCATCACCGAAGTCAGAAGATTCAACATTGCCAAAATATCCACAAAAAGTTCATACCCCACCAAACCTCACCCATCTGAACCTAACCTTCACCGAAATCGAAGAATTGAACATTGCAAAAATATCCACAAAACGTGCTTACTTCACAATACCTAACCCAACTTAACCTAACCATCACCGAAGTCAGAGAATTCGACATTGCCAAAATATCCACAAAAAGTTCTTATCCTACCAAACCTCACCCATCTGAACCTAACCATAACCGAAATCAAAGAATTGGACATTAATAAAATATCCACAAAACGTGCTTACCTCACAATACCTAACCCAACCTAACCTAACCATCACTGAAGTCAGAGAATTCGACATTGCCAAAATATCCACAAAAAGTTATTATCCTACCAAACCTCACCCATCTGAACCCAACCATCACGGAAACCAAAGAATTGGCCATTGCGAAAATATCCACAAAACGTGCTTACCTCACAATACCTAACCCAACCTAACCTAACCATCACCGAAGTCAGAGAATTCGACATTGCCAAAATATCCACAAAAAGTTCTTATCCTACATAACCTCACCCATCTGAACCTAACCATCACCGAAATCAAAGAATTGGATATTGATAAAATATCCACAAAACGTGCCCACCTCACAATACCTAACCCAACCTAACCTTACCATCACCGAAGTCAGAGAATTCGACATTGCCAAAATATCCACAAAAAGTTCTTATCCTACATAACCTCACCCATCTGAACCTAACCATCACCGAAATCAAAGAATTGGACATTGCTAAAATATCCACAAAACGTGCTTACCTTACAATACCTAACCCAACCTAACCTAACCATCACTGAAGTCAGAAAATTCAACATTGCCAAAATATCCACAAAAAGTTCATACCCCACCAAACCTCACCCATCTGAACCTAACCATCACCGAAATCGAAGATTTAGTCATTGCCAAAATATATACAAAACGTGCTTACCTCACAATACCTAACCCAACCTAACCTAACCATCACTGAAGTCAGAGAATTCGACATTGCCAAAATATCCACAAAAAGTTCTTATCCTACCAAACCTCACCCATCTGAACCTAACCATCACCGAAATCAAAGAATTGGATATTGATAAAATATCCACAAAACGTGCCCACCTCACAATACCTAACCCAACCTAACCTTACCATCACCGAAGTCAGAGAATTCGACATTGCCAAAATATCCACAAAAAGTTTTTATTCTACCAAACCTCACCCATCTGAACCTAACCATAACCGAAATTTAAGAATTAGACATTGCCAAAATATCCACAAAACATGCTTACCTCACAATACCTAACCCAACCTAACCTAACCATCACCGAAGTCAGAGAATTCGACATTACCAAAATATCCACAAAAAGTTCTTATCCTACATAACCTCACCCATCTGAACCTAACCATCACCGAAATCAAAGAATTGGACATTAATAAAATATCCACAAAACGTGCTTACCTCACAATACCTAACCCAACCTAACCTAACCATCACTGAAGTCAGAGAATTCGACATTGCCAAAATATCCACAAAAAGTTCTTATCCTACCAAACCTCACCCATCTGAACCCAACCATCACGGAAACCAAAGAATTGGCCATTGCGAAAATAACCACAAAACGTGCTTACCTCACAATACCTAACCCAACCTAACCTAACCATCACCGAAGTCAGAGAATTCGACATTGCCAAAATATCCACAAAAAGTTCTTATCCTACATAACCTCACCCATCTGAACCTAACCATCACCGAAATCAAAGAATTGGACATTGCTAAAATATCCACAAAACGTGCTTACCTTACAATACCTAACCCAACCTAACCTAACCATCACTGAAGTCAGAAAATTCAACATTGCCAAAATATCCACAAAAAGTTCATACCCCACCAAACCTCACCCATCTGAACCTAACCATCACCGAAATCGAAGAATTAGACATTGCCAAAATATATACAAAACGTGCTTACCTCACAATACCTAACCCAACCTAACCTAACCATCACTGAAGTCAGAGAATTCGACATTGCCAAAATATCCACAAAAAGTTCTTATCCTACCAAACCTCACCCATCTGAACCTAACCATCACCGAAATAAAAGAATTGGATATTGATAAAATATCCACAAAACGTGCCCACCTCACAATACCTAACCCAACCTAATCTTACCATCACCGAAGTCAGAAATTCGACATTGCCAAAATATCCACAAAAAGTTCTTATTCTACCAAACCTCACCCATCTGAACCTAACCATAACCGAAATTTAAGAATTAGACATTGCCAAAATATCCACAAAACATGCTTACCTCACAATACCTAACCCAACCTAACCTAACCATCACCGAAGTCAGAGAATTCGACATTGCCAAAATATCCACAAAAAGTTCTTATTCTACCAAACCTCACCTATCTGAACCTAACCATAACCGAAATTTAAGAATTGGACATTGCCAAATTATCCACAAAACATGCTTACCTCACAATACCTAACCCAACCTAACCTAACCATCACTGAAGACAGAGAATTCGACATTGCCAAAATATCCACAAAAAGTTCTTATCCTACATAACCTCACCCATCTGAACCTAACCATCACCGAAATCAAAGAATTGGACATTGCTTAAATATCCACAAAACGTGCTTACCTTACAATACCTAACCCAACCTAACCTAACCATCACCGAAGTCAGAAAATTCAACATTGCCAAAATATCCACAAAAAGTTCATACCCCACCAAACCTCACCCATCTGAACCTAACCATCACCGAAATCGAAGAATTAGACATTGCCAAAATATCCACAAAACGTGCTTACCTCACAATACCTAACCCAACCTAACCTAACCATCACTGAAGTCAGAGAATTCGACATTGCCAAAATATCCACAAAAAGTTCTTATCCTACCAAACCTCACCCATCTGAACCTAACCATCACCGAAATCGAAGAATTAGACATTGCCAAAATATCCACAAAACGTGTTTACCTCACAATACCCAACCTAACCTAACCTTACCATCACCGAAGTCAGAGAATTCAACATTGTTAAAATATCCACAAAACGTTCATACCCCACCAAACCTCACCCATCTGAACCTAACCATCACCGAAATCGAAGAATTAGACATTGCCAAAATATCCACAAAACGTGTTTACCTCACAATACCTAACCCAACCTAACCTAACCACCACCGAAGTTAGAGAATTCGACATTGCCAAAATATCCACAAAAAGTTCTTATTCTACATAACCTCACCCATCTGAACCTAACCATCACCAAAATCAAAGAATTGGACATTGCTTAAATATCCACAAAACGTGCTTACCTTACAATACCTAACCCAACCTAACCTAACCATCACCGAAGTCAGAAAATTCAACATTGCCAAAATATCCACAAAAAGTTCATACCCCACCAAACCTCACCCATCTGAACCTAACCATCACCGAAATCGAAGAATTAGACATTGCCAAAATATCCACAAAACGTGCTTACCTCACAATACCTAACCTAACCTAACCTAACCATCACTGAAGTCAGAGAATTCGACATTGCCAAAATATCCACAAAAAGTTCTTATCCTACCAAACCTCACCCATCTGAACCTAACCATCACCGAAATCAAAGAATTGGATATTGATAAAATATCCACAAAACGTGCCCACCTCATAATACCTAACCCAACCTAACCTTACCATCACCGAAGTCAGAGAATTCGACATTGCCAAAATATCCACAAAAAGTTCTTTTCCTACCAAACCTCACCCATCTGAACCTTACCATCACTGAAATCAAAGAATTAAACATTGCAAAAATATCCACAAAACGTGCTTACCTCACAATACCTAACCCAACCTAACCTAACCATCACCGAAATCAGAGAATTCGACATTGCCAAAATATCCACAAAAAGTGCTTATCCTACCAAACCTCACCCATCTGAACCTAACCATCACCAAAATCAAAGAATTGGACATTGCTAAAATATCCACTAAACGTGCATACCTTACAATACCTAACCCAACCTAACCTAACCATCACCGAAGTCAGAAGATTCAACATTGCCAAAATATCCACAAAAAGTTCATACCCCACCAAACCTCACCCATCTGAACCTAACCATCACCGAAATCGAAGAATTGAACATTGCAAAAATATCCACAAAACGTGCTTACTTCACAATACCTAACCCAACTTAACCTAACCATCACCGAAGTCAGAGAATTCGACATTGCCAAAATATCCACAAAAAGTGCTTATCCTACCAAACCTCACCCATCTGAACCTAACCATCAACGAAATCAAAGAATTGGACATTAATAAAATATCCACAAAACGTGCTTACCTCACAATACCTAACCCAACCTAACCTAACCATCACTGAAGTCAGAGAATTCGACATTGCCAAAATATCCACAAAAAGTTATTATCCTACCAAACCTCACCCATCTGAACCCAACCATCACGGAAACCAAAGAATTGGCCATTGCGAAAATATCCACAAAACGTGCTTACCTCACAATACCTAACCCAACCTAACCTAACCATCACCGAAGTCAGAGAATTCGACATTGCCAAAATATCCACAAAAAGTTCTTATCCTACATAACCTCACCCATCTGAACCTAACCATCACCGAAATCAAAGAATTGGATATTGATAAAATATCCACAAAACGTGCCCACCTCACAATACCTAACCCAACCTAACCTTACCATCACCGAAGTCAGAGAATTCGACATTGCCAAAATATCCACAAAAAGTTCTTATCCTACATAACCTCACCCATCTGAACCTAACCATCACCGAAATCAAAGAATTGGACAGTAATAAAATATCCACAAAACGTGCTTACCTCACAATTCCTAACCCAATCTAACCTAACCATCACCGAAGTCAGAGAATTCGACATTGCCAAAATATCCACAAAAAGTTCTTTTCCTACCAAACCTCACCCATCTGAACCTTACCATCACCGAAATCAAAGAATTAAACATTGCAAAAATATCCACAAAACGTGCTTACCTCACAATACCTAACCCAACCTAACCTAACCATCACCGAAATCAGAGAATTTGACATTGCCATAATATCCACAAAAAGTGCTTATCCTAACAAACCTCACCCATCTGAACCTAACCATCACCGAAATCAAAGAATTGGACATTGCTAAAATATCCACAAAACGTGCTTACCTTACAATACCTAACCCAACCTAACCTAACCATCACTGAAGTCAGAAAATTCAACATTGCCAAAATATCCACAAAAAGTTCATACCCCACCAAACCTCACCCATCTGAACCTAACCATCACCGAAATCGAAGAATTAGACATTGCCAAAATATATACAAAACGTGCTTACCTCACAATACCTAACCCAACCTAACCTAACCATCACTGAAGTCAGAGAATTCGACATTGCCAAAATATCCACAAAAAGTTCTTATCCTACCAAACCTCACCCATCTGAACCTAACCATCACCGAAATCAAAGAATTGGATATTGATAAAATATCCACAAAACGTGCCCACCTCACAATACCTAACCCAACCTAACCTTACCATCACCGAAGTCAGAGAATTCGACATTGCCAAAATATCCACAAAAAGTTTTTATTCTACCAAACCTCACCCATCTGAACCTAACCATAACCGAAATTTAAGAATTAGACATTGCCAAAATATCCACAAAACATGCTTACCTCACAATACCTAACCCAACCTAACCTAACCATCACCGAAGTCAGAGAATTCGACATTACCAAAATATCCACAAAAAGTTCTTATCCTACATAACCTCACCCATCTGAACCTAACCATCACCGAAATCAAAGAATTGGATATTGATAAAATATCCACAAAACGTGCCCACCTCACAATACCTAACCCAACCTAACCTTACCATCACCGAAGTCAGAGAATTCGACATTGCCAAAATATCCACAAAAAGTTCTTATCCTACATAACCTCACCCATCTGAACCTAACCATCACCGAAATCAAAGAATTGGACAGTAATAAAATATCCACAAAACGTGCTTACCTCACAATTCCTAACCCAATCTAACCTAACCATCACCGAAGTCAGAGAATTCGACATTGCCAAAATATCCACAAAAAGTTCTTTTCCTACCAAACCTCACCCATCTGAACCTTACCATCACCGAAATCAAAGAATTAAACATTGCAAAAATATCCACAAAACGTGCTTACCTCACAATACCTAACCCAACCTAACCTAACCATCACCGAAATCAGAGAATTTGACATTGCCATAATATCCACAAAAAGTGCTTATCCTAACAAACCTCACCCATCTGAACCTAACCATCACCGAAATCAAAGAATTGGACATTGCTAAAATATCCACAAAACGTGCTTACCTTACAATACCTAACCCAACCTAACCTAACCATCACTGAAGTCAGAAAATTCAACATTGCCAAAATATCCACAAAAAGTTCATACCCCACCAAACCTCACCCATCTGAACCTAACCATCACCGAAATCGAAGAATTAGACATTGCCAAAATATATACAAAACGTGCTTACCTCACAATACCTAACCCAACCTAACCTAACCATCACTGAAGTCAGAGAATTCGACATTGCCAAAATATCCACAAAAAGTTCTTATCCTACCAAACCTCACCCATCTGAACCTAACCATCACCGAAATCAAAGAATTGGATATTGATAAAATATCCACAAAACGTGCCCACCTCACAATACCTAACCCAACCTAACCTTACCATCACCGAAGTCAGAGAATTCGACATTGCCAAAATATCCACAAAAAGTTTTTATTCTACCAAACCTCACCCATCTGAACCTAACCATAACCGAAATTTAAGAATTAGACATTGCCAAAATATCCACAAAACATGCTTACCTCACAATACCTAACCCAACCTAACCTAACCATCACCGAAGTCAGAGAATTCGACATTACCAAAATATCCACAAAAAGTTCTTATCCTACATAACCTCACCCATCTGAACCTAACCATCACCGAAATCAAAGAATTGGACATTAATAAAATATCCACAAAACGTGCTTACCTCACAATACCTAACCCAACCTAACCTAACCATCACTGAAGTCAGAGAATTCGACATTGCCAAAATATCCACAAAAAGTTCTTATCCTACCAAACCTCACCCATCTGAACCCAACCATCACGGAAACCAAAGAATTGGCCATTGCGAAAATAACCACAAAACGTGCTTACCTCACAATACCTAACCCAACCTAACCTAACCATCACCGAAGTCAGAGAATTCGACATTGCCAAAATATCCACAAAAAGTTCTTATCCTACATAACCTCACCCATCTGAACCTAACCATCACCGAAATCAAAGAATTGGACATTGCTAAAATATCCACAAAACGTGCTTACCTTACAATACCTAACCCAACCTAACCTAACCATCACTGAAGTCAGAAAATTCAACATTGCCAAAATATCCACAAAAAGTTCATACCCCACCAAACCTCACCCATCTGAACCTAACCATCACCGAAATCGAAGAATTAGACATTGCCAAAATATATACAAAACGTGCTTACCTCACAATACCTAACCCAACCTAACCTAACCATCACTGAAGTCAGAGAATTCGACATTGCCAAAATATCCACAAAAAGTTCTTATCCTACCAAACCTCACCCATCTGAACCTAACCATCACCGAAATAAAAGAATTGGATATTGATAAAATATCCACAAAACGTGCCCACCTCACAATACCTAACCCAACCTAATCTTACCATCACCGAAGTCAGAAAATTCGACATTGCCAAAATATCCACAAAAAAGTCTTATTCTACCAAACCTCACCCATCTGAACCTAACCATAACCGAAATTTAAGAATTAGACATTGCCAAAATATCCACAAAACATGCTTACCTCACAATACCTAACCCAACCTAACCTAACCATCACCGAAGTCAGAGAATTCGACATTGCCAAAATATCCACAAAAAGTTCTTATTCTACCAAACCTCACCTATCTGAACCTAACCATAACCGAAATTTAAGAATTGGACATTGCCAAATTATCCACAAAACATGCTTACCTCACAATACCTAACCCAACCTAACCTAACCATCACTGAAGACAGAGAATTCGACATTGCCAAAATATCCACAAAAAGTTCTTATCCTACATAACCTCACCCATCTGAACCTAACCATCACCGAAATCAAAGAATTGGACATTGCTTAAATATCCACAAAACGTGCTTACCTTACAATACCTAACCCAACCTAACCTAACCATCACCGAAGTCAGAAAATTCAACATTGCCAAAATATCCACAAAAAGTTCATACCCCACCAAACCTCACCCATCTGAACCTAACCATCACCGAAATCGAAGAATTAGACATTGCCAAAATATCCACAAAACGTGCTTACCTCACAATACCTAACCCAACCTAACCTAACCATCACTGAAGTCAGAGAATTCGACATTGCCAAAATATCCACAAAAAGTTCTTATCCTACCAAACCTCATCCATCTGAACCTAACCATCACCGAAATCAAAGAATTGGATATAGATAAAATATCCACAAAACGTGCCCACCTCACAATACCTAACCCAACCTAACCTTACCATCACCGAAGTCAGATAATTCGACATTGCCAAAATATCCACAAAAAGTTCATACCTTACCAAACCTCACCCATGTGAACCTAACTTTCACCGAAATCGAAGAATTGGACATTGCCAAAATATCCACAAAACGTGCTTACCTCACAATACCTAACTTAACCTAACCTAACCACCACTGAAGTCAGAGAATTCGACATTGCCAAAATATCCACAAAAAGTTCTTATCCTACCAAACCTCACCCATCTGAACCTAACCATCACTGAAATCAAAGAATTGGACATTAATAAAATATCCACAATACGTGCTTACCTCACAATACCTAACCCAACCTAACCTAACCATCACCGAAGTCAGAGAATTCGTCATTGCCAATATATCCACAAAAAAATCTTTTCCTACCAAACCTCACCCATCTGAACCTTACCCTCACCGAAATCAAAGAATTAAACATTGCAAAAATATCCACAAAACGTGCTTTCCTCACAATACCTAACCCAACCTAACCTAACCATCACCGAAATCAGAGAATTCGACATTGCCAAAATATCCACAAAAAGTGCTTATCCTATCAAACCTCACCCATCTGAACCTAACCATCACCGAAATCAAAGAATTGGACATTGCTAAAATATCCACAAAACGTGCTTACCTTAGAATACCTAACCCAACCTAACCTAACCATCACCGAAGTCAGAAGATTCAACATTGCCAAAATATCCACAAAAAGTTCATACCCCACCAAACCTCACCCATCTGAACCTAACCATCACCGAAATCGAAGAATAAGACATTGCCAAAATATCCACAAAACGTGTTTATCTCACAATACCTAACCCAACCTAACCTAACCACCACCGAAGTCAGAGAATTCGACATTGCCAAAATATCCACAAAAAGTTCTTATCCTACCAAACCTCACCCATCTGAACCTAACCATCACCGAAATCAAAGAATTGGATATTGATAAAATATCCACAAAACGTGCCCACCTCACAATACCTAACCCAACCTAACCTTACCATCACCGAAGTCAGAGAATTCGACATTGCCAAAATATCCACAAAAAGTTCTTATTCTACCAAACCTCACCCATCTGAACCTAACCATAACCGAAATTTAAGAATTGGACATTGCCAAAATATCCACAAAACATGCTTACCTCACAATACCTAACCCAACCTAACCTAACCATCACTGAAGACAGAGAATTCGACATTGCCAAAATATCCACAAAAAGTTCTTATCCTACCAAACCTCACCCATCTGAACCTTACCATCACCGAAAGCAAAGAATTGAACATTGCCAAAATATCCACAAAACGTGCTTACCTCACAATAGCTAACCCAATCTAACCTAACCATCACCGAAGTCAGAGAATTCGACATTGCCAAAATATCCACAAAAAGTTCTTATCATACCAAACCTCACCCATCTGAATCCAACCATCACGGAAACCAAAGAATTGGACATTGCGAAAATATCCACAAAACGTGCTTACCTCACAATACCTAACCCAACCTAACCTATCCATCACCGAAGTCAGAGAATTCGACATTGCCAAAATATCCACAAAAAGTGCTTATCCTACCAAACCTCACCCATCTGAACCTAACCATCACCGAAATCAAAGAATTGGACATTAATAAAATATCCACAAAACGTGCTTACCTCACAATACCTAACCCAACCTAACCTAACCATCACCGAAGTCAGAGAATTCGACATTGCCAAAATATCCACAAAAAGTTCTTATCCTACCAAACCTCACCCATCTGAACCTAACCATCACCGAAATCAAAGAATTGGACATTAATAAAATATCCACAAAACGTGCTTGCCTCACAATACCTAACCCAACCTAACCTAACCATCACCGAAGTCAGAGAATTCGACATTGCCAAAATATCCACAAAAAGTTCTTTTCCTACCAAACCTCACCCATCTGAACCTTACCATCACCGAAATCAAAGAATTAAACATTGCAAAAATATCCACAAAACGTGCTTACCTCACAATACCTAACCCAACCTAACCTTACCATCACCGAAGTCAGAGAATTCGACATTGCCAAAATATCCACAAAAAGTTCTTATCCTACCAAACCTCACCCATCTGAACCTTATCATCACCGAAATCAAAGAATTGGACATTAATAAAATATCCACAAAACGTGCTTACCTCACAATTCCTAACCCAATCTAACCTAACCATCACCGAAGTCAGAGAATTCGACATTGCCAAAATATCCACAAAAAGTTCTAATATTACCAAACCTCACCCATCTGAATCCAACCACCACGGAAACCAAAGAATTGGACATTGCGAAAATATCCACAAAACGTGCTTACCTCACAATACCTAACCCAACCTAACCTTACCATCACCGAAGTCAGAGAATTCAACATTGTTAAAATATCCACAAAACGTTCATACCCCACCAAACCTCACCCATCTGAACCTAACCATCACCGAAATCGAAGAATTAGACATTGCCAAAATACCCACAAAACGTGTTTACCTCACAATACCCAACCTAACCTAACCTTACCATCACCGAAGTCAAAGAATTCAACATTGTTAAAATATCCACAAAACGTTCATACCCCACCAAACCTCACCCATCTGAACCTAACCATCACCGAAATCGAAGAATTAGACATTGCCAAAATATCCACAAAACGTGTTTACCTCACAATACCTAACCCAACCTAACCTAACCACCACCGAAGTTAGAGAATTCGACATTGCCAAAATATCCACAAAAAGTTCTTATTCTACATAACCTCACCCATCTGAACCTAACCATCACCGAAATCAAAGAATTGGACATTGCTTAAATATCCACAAAACGTGCTTACCTTACAATACCTAACCCAACCTAACCTAACCATCACCGAAGTCAGAAAATTCAACATTGCCAAAATATCCACAAAAAGTTCATACCCCACCAAACCTCACCCATCTGAACCTAACCATCACCGAAATCGAAGAATTAGACATTGCCAAAATATCCACAAAACGTGCTTACCTCACAATACCTAACCTAACCTAACCTAACCATCACTGAAGTCAGAGAATTCGACATTGCCAAAATATCCACAAAAAGTTCTTATCCTACCAAACCTCACCCATCTGAACCTAACCATCACCGAAATCAAAGAATTGGATATTGATAAAATATCCACAAAACGTGCCCACCTCATAATACCTAACCCAACCTAACCTTACCATCACCGAAGTCAGAGAATTCGACATTGCCAAAATATCCACAAAAAGTTCTTTTCCTACCAAACCTCACCCATCTGAACCTTACCATCACTGAAATCAAAGAATTAAACATTGCAAAAATATCCACAAAACGTGCTTACCTCATAATACCTAACCCAACCTAACCTAACCATCACCGAAATCAGAGAATTCGACATTGCCAAAATATCCACAAAAAGTGCTTATCCTACCAAACCTCACCCATCTGAACCTAACCATCACCAAAATCAAAGAATTGGACATTGCTAAAATATCCACTAAACGTGCATACCTTACAATACCTAACCCAACCTAACCTAACCATCACCGAAGTCAGAAGATTCAACATTGCCAAAATATCCACAAAAAGTTCATACCCCACCAAACCTCACCCATCTGAACCTAACCATCACCGAAATCGAAGAATTGAACATTGCAAAAATATCCACAAAACGTGCTTACCTCACAATACCTAACCCAACTTAACCTAACCATCACCGAAGTCAGAGAATTCGACATTGCCAAAATATCCACAAAAAGTGCTTATCCTACCAAACCTCACCCATCTGAACCTAACCATCACCGAAATCAAAGAATTGGACATTAATAAAATATCCACAAAATGTGCTTACCTCACAATACCTAACCCAACCTAACCTAACCATCACTGAAGTCAGAGAATTCGACATTGCCAAAATATCCACAAAAAGTTCTTATCCTACCAAACCTCACCCATCTGAACCTAACCATCACCGAAATCAAAGAATTGGATATTGATAAAATATCCACAAAACGTGCCCACCTCACAATACCTAACCCAACCTAACCTTACCATCACCGAAGTCAGAGAATTCGACATTGCCAAAATATCCACAAAAAGTTCTTATCCTACATAACCTCACCCATCTGAACCTAACCATCACCGAAATCAAAGAATTGGACATTGCCTAAATATCAACAAAACGGGCTTACCTTACAATACCTAACCCAACCTAACCTTACCATCACCGAAGTCAGAAAATTCAACATTGCCAAAATATCCACAAAAAGTTCATACCTTACCAAACCTCACCCATTTGAACCTAACTATCACCGAAATCGAAGAATTGGACATTGCCAAAATATCCACAAAACGTGCTTACCTCACAATACCTAACTTAACCTAACCTAACCATCACTGAAGTCAGAGAATTCGACATTGCCAAAATATTCACAAAAAGTTCTTATCCTACCAAACCTCACCCATCTGAACCTAACCATCACCGAAATCAAAGAATTGGACATTAATAAAATATCCACAATACGTGCTTACCTCACAATACCTAACCCAACCTAACCTAACCATCACCGAAGTCAGAGAATTCGACATTGCCAAAATATCCACAAAAAGTTCTTTTCCTACCAAACCTCACCCATCTGAACCTTACCATCACCGAAATCAAAGAATTAAACATTGCAAAAATATCCACAAAACGTGCTTACCTTACAATACCTAACCCAACCTAACCTAACCATCACCGAAGTCAGAAAATTCAACATTGCCAAAATATCCACAAAAAGTTCATACCCCACCAAACCTCACCCATCTGAACCTAACCATCACCGAAATCGAAGAATTAGACATTGCCAAAATATCCACAAAACGTGCTTACCTCACAATACCTAACCCAACCTAACCTAACCATCACTGAAGTCAGAGAATTCGACATTGCCAAAATATCCACAAAAAGTTCTTTTCCTACCAAACCTCACCCATCTGAACCTTACCATCACCGAAATCAAAGAATTAAACATTGCAAAAATATCCACAAAACGTGCTTACCTCACAATACCTAACCCAACCTAACCTAACCATCACCGAAATCAGAGAATTTGACATTGCCATAATATCCACAAAAAGTGCTTATCCTAACAAACCTCACCCATCTGAACCTAACCATCACCGAAATCAAAGAATTGGACATTGCTAAAATATCCACAAAACGTGCTTACCTTACAATACCTAACCCAACCTAACCTAACCATCACTGAAGTCAGAAAATTCAACATTGCCAAAATATCCACAAAAAGTTCATACCCCACCAAACCTCACCCATCTGAACCTAACCATCACCGAAATCGAAGAATTAGACATTGCCAAAATATATACAAAACGTGCTTACCTCACAATACCTAACCCAACCTAACCTAACCATCACTGAAGTCAGAGAATTCGACATTGCCAAAATATCCACAAAAAGTTCTTATCCTACCAAACCTCACCCATCTGAACCTAACCATCACCGAAATCAAAGAATTGGATATTGATAAAATATCCACAAAACGTGCCCACCTCACAATACCTAACCCAACCTAACCTTACCATCACCGAAGTCAGAGAATTCGACATTGCCAAAATATCCACAAAAAGTTTTTATTCTACCAAACCTCACCCATCTGAACCTAACCATAACCGAAATTTAAGAATTAGACATTGCCAAAATATCCACAAAACATGCTTACCTCACAATACCTAACCCAACCTAACCTAACCATCACCGAAGTCAGAGAATTCGACATTACCAAAATATCCACAAAAAGTTCTTATCCTACATAACCTCACCCATCTGAACCTAACCATCACCGAAATCAAAGAATTGGATATTGATAAAATATCCACAAAACGTGCCCACCTCACAATACCTAACCCAACCTAACCTTACCATCACCGAAGTCAGAGAATTCGACATTGCCAAAATATCCACAAAAAGTTCTTATCCTACATAACCTCACCCATCTGAACCTAACCATCACCGAAATCAAAGAATTGGACAGTAATAAAATATCCACAAAACGTGCTTACCTCACAATTCCTAACCCAATCTAACCTAACCATCACCGAAGTCAGAGAATTCGACATTGCCAAAATATCCACAAAAAGTTCTTTTCCTACCAAACCTCACCCATCTGAACCTTACCATCACCGAAATCAAAGAATTAAACATTGCAAAAATATCCACAAAACGTGCTTACCTCACAATACCTAACCCAACCTAACCTAACCATCACCGAAATCAGAGAATTTGACATTGCCATAATATCCACAAAAAGTGCTTATCCTAACAAACCTCACCCATCTGAACCTAACCATCACCGAAATCAAAGAATTGGACATTGCTAAAATATCCACAAAACGTGCTTACCTTACAATACCTAACCCAACCTAACCTAACCATCACTGAAGTCAGAAAATTCAACATTGCCAAAATATCCACAAAAAGTTCATACCCCACCAAACCTCACCCATCTGAACCTAACCATCACCGAAATCGAAGAATTAGACATTGCCAAAATATATACAAAACGTGCTTACCTCACAATACCTAACCTAACCTAACCTAACCATCACTGAAGTCAGAGAATTCGACATTGCCAAAATATCCACAAAAAGTTCTTATCCTACCAAACCTCACCCATCTGAACCTAACCATCACCGAAATCAAAGAATTGGATATTGATAAAATATCCACAAAACGTGCCCACCTCACAATACCTAACCCAACCTAACCTTACCATCACCGAAGTCAGAGAATTCGACATTGCCAAAATATCCACAAAAAGTTTTTATTCTACCAAACCTCACCCATCTGAACCTAACCATAACCGAAATTTAAGAATTAGACATTGCCAAAATATCCACAAAACATGCTTACCTCACAATACCTAACCCAACCTAACCTAACCATCACCGAAGTCAGAGAATTCGACATTACCAAAATATCCACAAAAAGTTCTTATCCTACATAACCTCACCCATCTGAACCTAACCATCACCGAAATCAAAGAATTGGACATTAATAAAATATCCACAAAACGTGCTTACCTCACAATACCTAACCCAACCTAACCTAACCATCACTGAAGTCAGAGAATTCGACATTGCCAAAATATCCACAAAAAGTTCTTATCCTACCAAACCTCACCCATCTGAACCCAACCATCACGGAAACCAAAGAATTGGCCATTGCGAAAATAACCACAAAACGTGCTTACCTCACAATACCTAACCCAACCTAACCTAACCATCACCGAAGTCAGAGAATTCGACATTGCCAAAATATCCACAAAAAGTTCTTATCCTACATAACCTCACCCATCTGAACCTAACCATCACCGAAATCAAAGAATTGGACATTGCTAAAATATCCACAAAACGTGCTTACCTTACAATACCTAACCCAACCTAACCTAACCATCACTGAAGTCAGAAAATTCAACATTGCCAAAATATCCACAAAAAGTTCATACCCCACCAAACCTCACCCATCTGAACCTAACCATCACCGAAATCGAAGAATTAGACATTGCCAAAATATATACAAAACGTGCTTACCTCACAATACCTAACCCAACCTAACCTAACCATCACTGAAGTCAGAGAATTCGACATTGCCAAAATATCCACAAAAAGTTCTTATCCTACCAAACCTCACCCATCTGAACCTAACCATCACCGAAATAAAAGAATTGGATATTGATAAAATATCCACAAAACGTGCCCACCTCACAATACCTAACCCAACCTAATCTTACCATCACCGAAGTCAGAAAATTCGACATTGCCAAAATATCCACAAAAAAGTCTTATTCTACCAAACCTCACCCATCTGAACCTAACCATAACCGAAATTTAAGAATTAGACATTGCCAAAATATCCACAAAACATGCTTACCTCACAATACCTAACCCAACCTAACCTAACCATCACCGAAGTCAGAGAATTCGACATTGCCAAAATATCCACAAAAAGTTCTTATTCTACCAAACCTCACCTATCTGAACCTAACCATAACCGAAATTTAAGAATTGGACATTGCCAAATTATCCACAAAACATGCTTACCTCACAATACCTAACCCAACCTAACCTAACCATCACTGAAGACAGAGAATTCGACATTGCCAAAATATCCACAAAAAGTTCTTATCCTACATAACCTCACCCATCTGAACCTAACCATCACCGAAATCAAAGAATTGGACATTGCTTAAATATCCACAAAACGTGCTTACCTTACAATACCTAACCCAACCTAACCTAACCATCACCGAAGTCAGAAAATTCAACATTGCCAAAATATCCACAAAAAGTTCATACCCCACCAAACCTCACCCATCTGAACCTAACCATCACCGAAATCGAAGAATTAGACATTGCCAAAATATCCACAAAACGTGCTTACCTCACAATACCTAACCCAACCTAACCTAACCATCACTGAAGTCAGAGAATTCGACATTGCCAAAATATCCACAAAAAGTTCTTATCCTACCAAACCTCATCCATCTGAACCTAACCATCACCGAAATCAAAGAATTGGATATAGATAAAATATCCACAAAACGTGCCCACCTCACAATACCTAACCCAACCTAACCTTACCATCACCGAAGTCAGATAATTCGACATTGCCAAAATATCCACAAAAAGTTCATACCTTACCAAACCTCACCCATGTGAACCTAACTTTCACCGAAATCGAAGAATTGGACATTGCCAAAATATCCACAAAACGTGCTTACCTCACAATACCTAACTTAACCTAACCTAACCACCACTGAAGTCAGAGAATTCGACATTGCCAAAATATCCACAAAAAGTTCTTATCCTACCAAACCTCACCCATCTGAACCTAACCATCACTGAAATCAAAGAATTGGACATTAATAAAATATCCACAATACGTGCTTACCTCACAATACCTAACCCAACCTAACCTAACCATCACCGAAGTCAGAGAATTCGTCATTGCCAATATATCCACAAAAAAATCTTTTCCTACCAAACCTCACCCATCTGAACCTTACCCTCACCGAAATCAAAGAATTAAACATTGCAAAAATATCCACAAAACGTGCTTTCCTCACAATACCTAACCCAACCTAACCTAACCATCACCGAAATCAGAGAATTCGACATTGCCAAAATATCCACAAAAAGTGCTTATCCTATCAAACCTCACCCATCTGAACCTAACCATCACCGAAATCAAAGAATTGGACATTGCTAAAATATCCACAAAACGTGCTTACCTTAGAATACCTAACCCAACCTAACCTAACCATCACCGAAGTCAGAAGATTCAACATTGCCAAAATATCCACAAAAAGTTCATACCCCACCAAACCTCACCCATCTGAACCTAACCATCACCGAAATCGAAGAATAAGACATTGCCAAAATATCCACAAAACGTGTTTATCTCACAATACCTAACCCAACCTAACCTAACCACCACCGAAGTCAGAGAATTCGACATTGCCAAAATATCCACAAAAAGTTCTTATCCTACCAAACCTCACCCATCTGAACCTAACCATCACCGAAATCAAAGAATTGGATATTGATAAAATATCCACAAAACGTGCCCACCTCACAATACCTAACCCAACCTAACCTTACCATCACCGAAGTCAGAGAATTCGACATTGCCAAAATATCCACAAAAAGTTCTTATTCTACCAAACCTCACCCATCTGAACCTAACCATAACCGAAATTTAAGAATTGGACATTGCCAAAATATCCACAAAACATGCTTACCTCACAATACCTAACCCAACCTAACCTAACCATCACTGAAGACAGAGAATTCGACATTGCCAAAATATCCACAAAAAGTTCTTATCCTACCAAACCTCACCCATCTGAACCTTACCATCACCGAAAGCAAAGAATTGAACATTGCCAAAATATCCACAAAACGTGCTTACCTCACAATAGCTAACCCAATCTAACCTAACCATCACCGAAGTCAGAGAATTCGACATTGCCAAAATATCCACAAAAAGTTCTTATCATACCAAACCTCACCCATCTGAATCCAACCATCACGGAAACCAAAGAATTGGACATTGCGAAAATATCCACAAAACGTGCTTACCTCACAATACCTAACCCAACCTAACCTATCCATCACCGAAGTCAGAGAATTCGACATTGCCAAAATATCCACAAAAAGTGCTTATCCTACCAAACCTCACCCATCTGAACCTAACCATCACCGAAATCAAAGAATTGGACATTAATAAAATATCCACAAAACGTGCTTACCTCACAATACCTAACCCAACCTAACCTAACCATCACCGAAGTCAGAGAATTCGACATTGCCAAAATATCCACAAAAAGTTCTTATCCTACCAAACCTCACCCATCTGAACCTAACCATCACCGAAATCAAAGAATTGGACATTAATAAAATATCCACAAAACGTGCTTGCCTCACAATACCTAACCCAACCTAACCTAACCATCACCGAAGTCAGAGAATTCGACATTGCCAAAATATCCACAAAAAGTTCTTTTCCTACCAAACCTCACCCATCTGAACCTTACCATCACCGAAATCAAAGAATTAAACATTGCAAAAATATCCACAAAACGTGCTTACCTCACAATACCTAACCCAACCTAACCTTACCATCACCGAAGTCAGAGAATTCGACATTGCCAAAATATCCACAAAAAGTTCTTATCCTACCAAACCTCACCCATCTGAACCTTATCATCACCGAAATCAAAGAATTGGACATTAATAAAATATCCACAAAACGTGCTTACCTCACAATTCCTAACCCAATCTAACCTAACCATCACCGAAGTCAGAGAATTCGACATTGCCAAAATATCCACAAAAAGTTCTAATATTACCAAACCTCACCCATCTGAATCCAACCACCACGGAAACCAAAGAATTGGACATTGCGAAAATATCCACAAAACGTGCTTACCTCACAATACCTAACCCAACCTAACCTTACCATCACCGAAGTCAGAGAATTCAACATTGTTAAAATATCCACAAAACGTTCATACCCCACCAAACCTCACCCATCTGAACCTAACCATCACCGAAATCGAAGAATTAGACATTGCCAAAATACCCACAAAACGTGTTTACCTCACAATACCCAACCTAACCTAACCTTACCATCACCGAAGTCAAAGAATTCAACATTGTTAAAATATCCACAAAACGTTCATACCCCACCAAACCTCACCCATCTGAACCTAACCATCACCGAAATCGAAGAATTAGACATTGCCAAAATATCCACAAAACGTGTTTACCTCACAATACCTAACCCAACCTAACCTAACCACCACCGAAGTTAGAGAATTCGACATTGCCAAAATATCCACAAAAAGTTCTTATTCTACATAACCTCACCCATCTGAACCTAACCATCACCGAAATCAAAGAATTGGACATTGCTTAAATATCCACAAAACGTGCTTACCTTACAATACCTAACCCAACCTAACCTAACCATCACCGAAGTCAGAAAATTCAACATTGCCAAAATATCCACAAAAAGTTCATACCCCACCAAACCTCACCCATCTGAACCTAACCATCACCGAAATCGAAGAATTAGACATTGCCAAAATATCCACAAAACGTGCTTACCTCACAATACCTAACCTAACCTAACCTAACCATCACTGAAGTCAGAGAATTCGACATTGCCAAAATATCCACAAAAAGTTCTTATCCTACCAAACCTCACCCATCTGAACCTAACCATCACCGAAATCAAAGAATTGGATATTGATAAAATATCCACAAAACGTGCCCACCTCATAATACCTAACCCAACCTAACCTTACCATCACCGAAGTCAGAGAATTCGACATTGCCAAAATATCCACAAAAAGTTCTTTTCCTACCAAACCTCACCCATCTGAACCTTACCATCACTGAAATCAAAGAATTAAACATTGCAAAAATATCCACAAAACGTGCTTACCTCATAATACCTAACCCAACCTAACCTAACCATCACCGAAATCAGAGAATTCGACATTGCCAAAATATCCACAAAAAGTGCTTATCCTACCAAACCTCACCCATCTGAACCTAACCATCACCAAAATCAAAGAATTGGACATTGCTAAAATATCCACTAAACGTGCATACCTTACAATACCTAACCCAACCTAACCTAACCATCACCGAAGTCAGAAGATTCAACATTGCCAAAATATCCACAAAAAGTTCATACCCCACCAAACCTCACCCATCTGAACCTAACCATCACCGAAATCGAAGAATTGAACATTGCAAAAATATCCACAAAACGTGCTTACCTCACAATACCTAACCCAACTTAACCTAACCATCACCGAAGTCAGAGAATTCGACATTGCCAAAATATCCACAAAAAGTGCTTATCCTACCAAACCTCACCCATCTGAACCTAACCATCACCGAAATCAAAGAATTGGACATTAATAAAATATCCACAAAATGTGCTTACCTCACAATACCTAACCCAACCTAACCTAACCATCACTGAAGTCAGAGAATTCGACATTGCCAAAATATCCACAAAAAGTTCTTATCCTACCAAACCTCACCCATCTGAACCTAACCATCACCGAAATCAAAGAATTGGATATTGATAAAATATCCACAAAACGTGCCCACCTCACAATACCTAACCCAACCTAACCTTACCATCACCGAAGTCAGAGAATTCGACATTGCCAAAATATCCACAAAAAGTTCTTATCCTACATAACCTCACCCATCTGAACCTAACCATCACCGAAATCAAAGAATTGGACATTGCCTAAATATCAACAAAACGGGCTTACCTTACAATACCTAACCCAACCTAACCTTACCATCACCGAAGTCAGAAAATTCAACATTGCCAAAATATCCACAAAAAGTTCATACCTTACCAAACCTCACCCATTTGAACCTAACTATCACCGAAATCGAAGAATTGGACATTGCCAAAATATCCACAAAACGTGCTTACCTCACAATACCTAACTTAACCTAACCTAACCATCACTGAAGTCAGAGAATTCGACATTGCCAAAATATTCACAAAAAGTTCTTATCCTACCAAACCTCACCCATCTGAACCTAACCATCACCGAAATCAAAGAATTGGACATTAATAAAATATCCACAATACGTGCTTACCTCACAATACCTAACCCAACCTAACCTAACCATCACCGAAGTCAGAGAATTCGACATTGCCAAAATATCCACAAAAAGTTCTTTTCCTACCAAACCTCACCCATCTGAACCTTACCATCACCGAAATCAAAGAATTAAACATTGCAAAAATATCCACAAAACGTGCTTACCTTACAATACCTAACCCAACCTAACCTAACCATCACCGAAGTCAGAAAATTCAACATTGCCAAAATATCCACAAAAAGTTCATACCCCACCAAACCTCACCCATCTGAACCTAACCATCACCGAAATCGAAGAATTAGACATTGCCAAAATATCCACAAAACGTGCTTACCTCACAATACCTAACCCAACCTAACCTAACCATCACTGAAGTCAGAGAATTCGACATTGCCAAAATATCCACAAAAAGTTCTTATCCTACCAAACCTCATCCATCTGAACCTAACCATCACCGAAATCAAAGAATTGGATATAGATAAAATATCCACAAAACGTGCCCACCTCACAATACCTAACCCAACCTAACCTTACCATCACCGAAGTCAGAGAATTCGACATTGCCAAAATATCCACAAAAAGTTCATACCTTACCAAACCTCACCCATGTGAACCTAACTTTCACCGAAATCGAAGAATTGGACATTGCCAAAATATCCACAAAACGTGCTTACCTCACAATACCTAACTTAACCTAACCTAACCACCACTGAAGTCAGAGAATTCGACATTGCCAAAATATCCACAAAAAGTTCTTATCCTACCAAACCTCACCCATCTGAACCTAACCATCACCGAAATCGAAGAATTAGACATTGCCAAAATATCCACAAAACGTGTTTACCTCACAATACCCAACCTAACCTAACCTTACCATCACCGAAGTCAGAGAATTCAACATTGTTAAAATATCCACAAAACGTTCATACCCCACCAAACCTCACCCATCTGAACCTAACCATCACCGAAATCGAAGAATTAGACATTGCCAAAATATCCACAAAACGTGTTTACCTCACAATACCTAACCCAACCTAACCTAACCACCACCGAAGTTAGAGAATTCGACATTGCCAAAATATCCACAAAAAGTTCTTATTCTACATAACCTCACCCATCTGAACCTAACCATCACCAAAATCAAAGAATTGGACATTGCTTAAATATCCACAAAACGTGCTTACCTTACAATACCTAACCCAACCTAACCTAACCATCACCGAAGTCAGAAAATTCAACATTGCCAAAATATCCACAAAAAGTTCATACCCCACCAAACCTCACCCATCTGAACCTAACCATCACCGAAATCGAAGAATTAGACATTGCCAAAATATCCACAAAACGTGCTTACCTCACAATACCTAACCTAACCTAACCTAACCATCACTGAAGTCAGAGAATTCGACATTGCCAAAATATCCACAAAAAGTTCTTATCCTACCAAACCTCACCCATCTGAACCTAACCATCACCGAAATCAAAGAATTGGATATTGAT
This sequence comes from Arctopsyche grandis, assembly GCF_051622035.1. Lineage (NCBI taxonomy): Eukaryota > Metazoa > Arthropoda > Insecta > Trichoptera > Hydropsychidae > Arctopsyche > Arctopsyche grandis. The sequence goes on from NW_027518427.1 coordinate 402,451, forward strand.
AAAATATCCACAAAACGTGCCCACCTCATAATACCTAACCCAACCTAACCTTACCATCACCGAAGTCAGAGAATTCGACATTGCCAAAATATCCACAAAAAGTTCTTTTCCTACCAAACCTCACCCATCTGAACCTTACCATCACTGAAATCAAAGAATTAAACATTGCAAAAATATCCACAAAACGTGCTTACCTCACAATACCTAACCCAACCTAACCTAACCATCACCGAAATCAGAGAATTCGACATTGCCAAAATATCCACAAAAAGTGCTTATCCTACCAAACCTCACCCATCTGAACCTAACCATCACCAAAATCAAAGAATTGGACATTGCTAAAATATCCACTAAACGTGCATACCTTACAATACCTAACCCAACCTAACCTAACCATCACCGAAGTCAGAAGATTCAACATTGCCAAAATATCCACAAAAAGTTCATACCCCACCAAACCTCACCCATCTGAACCTAACCATCACCGAAATCGAAGAATTGAACATTGCAAAAATATCCACAAAACGTGCTTACTTCACAATACCTAACCCAACTTAACCTAACCATCACCGAAGTCAGAGAATTCGACATTGCCAAAATATCCACAAAAAGTGCTTATCCTACCAAACCTCACCCATCTGAACCTAACCATCACCGAAATCAAAGAATTGGACATTAATAAAATATCCACAAAACGTGCTTACCTCACAATACCTAACCCAACCTAACCTAACCATCACTGAAGTCAGAGAATTCGACATTGCCAAAATATCCACAAAAAGTTCTTATCCTACCAAACCTCACCCATCTGAACCCAACCATCACGGAAACCAAAGAATTGGCCATTGCGAAAATATCCACAAAACGTGCTTACCTCACAATACCTAACCCAACCTAACCTAACCATCACCGAAGTCAGAGAATTCGACATTGCCAAAATATCCACAAAAAGTTCTTATCCTACATAACCTCACCCATCTGAACCTAACCATCACCGAAATCAAAGAATTGGATATTGATAAAATATCCACAAAACGTGCCCACCTCACAATACCTAACCCAACCTAACCTTACCATCACCGAAGTCAGAGAATTCGACATTGCCAAAATATCCACAAAAAGTTCTTATCCTACATAACCTCACCCATCTGAACCTAACCATCACCGAAATCAAAGAATTGGACATTAATAAAATATCCACAAAACGTGCTTACCTCACAATTCCTAACCCAATCTAACCTAACCATCACCGAAGTCAGAGAATTCGACATTGCCAAAATATCCACAAAAAGTTCTTTTCCTACCAAACCTCACCCATCTGAACCTTACCATCACCGAAATCAAAGAATTAAACATTGCAAAAATATCCACAAAACGTGCTTACCTCACAATACCTAACCCAACCTAACCTAACCATCACCGAAATCAGAGAATTTGACATTGCCATAATATCCACAAAAAGTGCTTATCCTAACAAACCTCACCCATCTGAACCTAACCATCACCGAAATCAAAGAATTGGACATTGCTAAAATATCCACAAAACGTGCTTACCTTACAATACCTAACCCAACCTAACCTAACCATCACTGAAGTCAGAAAATTCAACATTGCCAAAATATCCACAAAAAGTTCATACCCCACCAAACCTCACCCATCTGAACCTAACCATCACCGAAATCGAAGAATTAGACATTGCCAAAATATATACAAAACGTGCTTACCTCACAATACCTAACGCAACCTAACCTAACCATCACTGAAGTCAGAGAATTCGACATTGCCAAAATATCCACAAAAAGTTCTTATCCTACCAAACCTCACCCATCTGAACCTAACCATCACCGAAATCAAAGAATTGGATATTGATAAAATATCCACAAAACGTGCCCACCTCACAATACCTAACCCAACCTAACCTTACCATCACCGAAGTCAGAGAATTCGACATTGCCAAAATATCCACAAAAAGTTTTTATTCTACCAAACCTCACCCATCTGAACCTAACCATAACCGAAATTTAAGAATTAGACATTGCCAAAATATCCACAAAACATGCTTACCTCACAATACCTAACCCAACCTAACCTAACCATCACCGAAGTCAGAGAATTCGACATTACCAAAATATCCACAAAAAGTTCTTATCCTACATAACCTCACCCATCTGAACCTAACCATCACCGAAATCAAAAAATTGGACATTAATAAAATATCCACAAAACGTGCTTACCTCACAATACCTAACCCAACCTAACCTAACCATCACTGAAGTCAGAGAATTCGACATTGCCAAAATATCCACAAAAAGTTCTTATCCTACCAAACCTCACCCATCTGAACCCAACCATCACGGAAACCAAAGAATTGGCCATTGCGAAAATAACCACAAAACGTGCTTACCTCACAATACCTAACCCAACCTAACCTAACCATCACCGAAGTCAGAGAATTCGACATTGCCAAAATATCCACAAAAAGTTCTTATCCTACATAACCTCACCCATCTGAACCTAACCATCACCGAAATCAAAGAATTGGCCATTGCGAAAATAACCACAAAACGTGCTTACCTCACAATACCTAACCCAACCTAACCTAACCATCACCGAAGTCAGAAAATTCAACATTGCCAAAATATCCACAAAAAGTTCATACCCCACCAAACCTCACCCATCTGAACCTAACCATCACCGAAATCGAAGAATTAGACATTGCCAAAATATATACAAAACGTGCTTACCTCACAATACCTAACCCAACCTAACCTTACCATCACTGAAGTCAGAGAATTCGACATTGCCAAAATATCCACAAAAAGTTCTTATCCTACCAAACCTCACCCATCTGAACCTAACCATCACCGAAATCAAAGAATTGGATATTGATAAAATATCCACAAAACGTGCCCACCTCACAATACCTAACCCAACCTAATCTTACCATCACCGAAGTCAGAGAATTCGACATTGCCAAAATATCCACAAAAAGTTCTTATTCTACCAAACCTCACCCATCTGAACCTAACCATAACCGAAATTTAAGAATTAGACATTGCCAAAATATCCACAAAACATGCTTACCTCACAATACCTAACCCAACCTAACCTAACCATCACCGAAGTCAGAGAATTCGACATTGCCAAAATATCCACAAAAAGTTCTTATTCTACCAAACCTCACCTATCTGAACCTAACCATAACCGAAATTTAAGAATTGGACATTGCTAAATTATCCACAAAACATGCTTACCTCACAATACCTAACCCAACCTAACCTAACCATCACTGAAGACAGAGAATTCGACATTGCCAAAATATCCACAAAAAGTTCTTATCCTACATAACCTCACCCATCTGAACCTAACCATCACCGAAATCAAAGAATTGGACATTGCTTAAATATCCACAAAACGTGCTTACCTTACAATACCTAACCCAACCTAACCTAACCATCACCGAAGTCAGAAAATTCAACATTGCCAAAATATCCACAAAAAGTTCATACCCCACCAAACCTCACCCATCTGAACCTAACCATCACCGAAATCGAAGAATTAGACATTGCCAAAATATATACAAAACGTGCTTACCTCACAATACCTAACCCAACCTAACCTAACCATCACTGAAGTCAGAGAATTCGACATTGCCAAAATATCCACAAAAAGTTCTTATCCTACCAAACCTCACCCATCTGAACCTAACCATCACCGAAATCAAAGAATTGGATATTGAAAAAATATCCACAAAACGTGCCCACCTCACAATACCTAACCCAACCTAATCTTACCATCACCGAAGTCAGAGAATTCGACATTGCCAAAATATCCACAAAAAGTTTTTATTCTACCAAACCTCACCCATCTGAACCTAACCATCACCGAAATCAAAGAATTGGACAGTAATAAAATATCCACAAAACGTGCTTACCTCACAATTCCTAACCCAATCTAACCTAACCATCACCGAAGTCAGAGAATTCGACATTGCCAAAATATCCACAAAAAGTTCTTTTCCTACCAAACCTCACCCATCTGAACCTTACCATCACCGAAATCAAAGAATTAAACATTGCAAAAATATCCACAAAACGTGCTTACCTCACAATACCTAACCCAACCTAACCTAACCATCACCGAAATCAGAGAATTTGACATTGCCATAATATCCACAAAAAGTGCTTATCCTAACAAACCTCACCCATCTGAACCTAACCATCACCGAAATCAAAGAATTGGACATTGCTAAAATATCCACAAAACGTGCTTACCTTACAATACCTAACCCAACCTAACCTAACCATCACTGAAGTCAGAAAATTCAACATTGCCAAAATATCCACAAAAAGTTCATACCCCACCAAACCTCACCCATCTGAACCTAACCATCACCGAAATCGAAGAATTAGACATTGCCAAAATATATACAAAACGTGCTTACCTCACAATACCTAACCCAACCTAACCTAACCATCACTGAAGTCAGAGAATTCGACATTGCCAAAATATCCACAAAAAGTTCTTATCCTACCAAACCTCACCCATCTGAACCTAACCATCACCGAAATCAAAGAATTGGATATTGATAAAATATCCACAAAACGTGCCCACCTCACAATACCTAACCCAACCTAACCTTACCATCACCGAAGTCAGAGAATTCGACATTGCCAAAATATCCACAAAAAGTTTTTATTCTACCAAACCTCACCCATCTGAACCTAACCATAACCGAAATTTAAGAATTAGACATTGCCAAAATATCCACAAAACATGCTTACCTCACAATACCTAACCCAACCTAACCTAACCATCACCGAAGTCAGAGAATTCGACATTACCAAAATATCCACAAAAAGTTCTTATCCTACATAACCTCACCCATCTGAACCTAACCATCACCGAAATCAAAGAATTGGACATTAATAAAATATCCACAAAACGTGCTTACCTCACAATACCTAACCCAACCTAACCTAACCATCACTGAAGTCAGAGAATTCGACATTGCCAAAATATCCACAAAAAGTTCTTATCCTACCAAACCTCACCCATCTGAACCCAACCATCACGGAAACCAAAGAATTGGCCATTGCGAAAATAACCACAAAACGTGCTTACCTCACAATACCTAACCCAACCTAACCTAACCATCACCGAAGTCAGAGAATTCGACATTGCCAAAATATCCACAAAAAGTTCTTATCCTACATAACCTCACCCATCTGAACCTAACCCTCACCGAAATCAAAGAATTGGACATTGCTAAAATATCCACAAAACGTGCTTACCTTACAATACCTAACCCAACCTAACCTAACCATCACTGAAGTCAGAAAATTCAACATTGCCAAAATATCCACAAAAAGTTCATACCCCACCAAACCTCACCCATCTGAACCTAACCATCACCGAAATCGAAGAATTAGACATTGCCAAAATATATACAAAACGTGCTTACCTCACAATACCTAACCCAACCTAACCTAACCATCACTGAAGTCAGAGAATTCGACATTGCCAAAATATCCACAAAAAGTTCTTATCCTACCAAACCTCACCCATCTGAACCTAACCATCACCGAAATAAAAGAATTGGATATTGATAAAATATCCACAAAACGTGCCCACCTCACAATACCTAACCCAACCTAATCTTACCATCACCGAAGTCAGAAAATTCGACATTGCCAAAATATCCACAAAAAGTTCTTATTCTACCAAACCTCACCCATCTGAACCTAACCATAACCGAAATTTAAGAATTAGACATTGCCAAAATATCCACAAAACATGCTTACCTCACAATACCTAACCCAACCTAACCTAACCATCACCGAAGTCAGAGAATTCGACATTGCCAAAATATCCACAAAAAGTTCTTATTCTACCAAACCTCACCCATCTGAACCTAACCATAACCGAAATTTAAGAATTGGACATTGCCAAATTATCCACAAAACATGCTTACCTCACAATACCTAACCCAACCTAACCTAACCATCACTGAAGACAGAGAATTCGACATTGCCAAAATATCCACAAAAAGTTCTTATCCTACATAACCTCACCCATCTGAACCTAACCATCACCGAAATCAAAGAATTGGACATTGCTTAAATATCCACAAAACGTGCTTACCTTACAATACCTAACCCAACCTAACCTAACCATCACCGAAGTCAGAAAATTCAACATTGCCAAAATATCCACAAAAAGTTCATACCCCACCAAACCTCACCCATCTGAACCTAACCATCACCGAAATCGAAGAATTAGACATTGCCAAAATATCCACAAAACGTGCTTACCTCACAATACCTAACCCAACCTAACCTAACCATCACTGAAGTCAGAGAATTCGACATTGCCAAAATATCCACAAAAAGTTCTTATCCTACCAAACCTCACCCATCTGAACCTAACCATCACCGAAATCAAAGAATTGGACATTGCTAAAATATCCACAAAACGTGCTTACCTTACAATACCTAACCCAACCTAACCTAACCATCACTGAAGTCAGAAAATTCAACATTGCCAAAATATCCACAAAAAGTTCATACCCCACCAAACCTCACCCATCTGAACCTAACCATCACCGAAATCGAAGAATTAGACATTGCCAAAATATATACAAAACGTGCTTACCTCACAATACCTAACCCAACCTAACCTAACCATCACTGAAGTCAGAGAATTCGACATTGCCAAAATATCCACAAAAAGTTCTTATCCTACCAAACCTCACCCATCTGAACCTAACCATCACCGAAATCAAAGAATTGGATATTGATAAAATATCCACAAAACGTGCCCACCTCACAATACCTAACCCAACCTAACCTTACCATCACCGAAGTCAGAGAATTCGACATTGCCAAAATATCCACAAAAAGTTTTTATTCTACCAAACCTCACCCATCTGAACCTAACCATAACCGAAATTTAAGAATTAGACATTGCCAAAATATCCACAAAACATGCTTACCTCACAATACCTAACCCAACCTAACCTAACCATCACCGAAGTCAGAGAATTCGACATTACCAAAATATCCACAAAAAGTTCTTATCCTACATAACCTCACCCATCTGAACCTAACCATCACCGAAATCAAAGAATTGGACATTAATAAAATATCCACAAAACGTGCTTACCTCACAATACCTAACCCAACCTAACCTAACCATCACTGAAGTCAGAGAATTCGACATTGCCAAAATATCCACAAAAAGTTCTTATCCTACCAAACCTCACCCATCTGAACCCAACCATCACGGAAACCAAAGAATTGGCCATTGCGAAAATAACCACAAAACGTGCTTACCTCACAATACCTAACCCAACCTAACCTAACCATCACCGAAGTCAGAGAATTCGACATTGCCAAAATATCCACAAAAAGTTCTTATCCTACATAACCTCACCCATCTGAACCTAACCATCACCGAAATCAAAGAATTGGACATTGCTAAAATATCCACAAAACGTGCTTACCTTACAATACCTAACCCAACCTAACCTAACCATCACTGAAGTCAGAAAATTCAACATTGCCAAAATATCCACAAAAAGTTCATACCCCACCAAACCTCACCCATCTGAACCTAACCATCACCGAAATCGAAGAATTAGACATTGCCAAAATATATACAAAACGTGCTTACCTCACAATACCTAACCCAACCTAACCTAACCATCACTGAAGTCAGAGAATTCGACATTGCCAAAATATCCACAAAAAGTTCTTATCCTACCAAACCTCACCCATCTGAACCTAACCATCACCGAAATAAAAGAATTGGATATTGATAAAATATCCACAAAACGTGCCCACCTCACAATACCTAACCCAACCTAATCTTACCATCACCGAAGTCAGAAAATTCGACATTGCCAAAATATCCACAAAAAGTTCTTATTCTACCAAACCTCACCCATCTGAACCTAACCATAACCGAAATTTAAGAATTAGACATTGCCAAAATATCCACAAAACATGCTTACCTCACAATACCTAACCCAACCTAACCTAACCATCACCGAAGTCAGAGAATTCGACATTGCCAAAATATCCACAAAAAGTTCTTATTCTACCAAACCTCACCCATCTGAACCTAACCATAACCGAAATTTAAGAATTGGACATTGCCAAATTATCCACAAAACATGCTTACCTCACAATACCTAACCCAACCTAACCTAACCATCACTGAAGACAGAGAATTCGACATTGCCAAAATATCCACAAAAAGTTCTTATCCTACATAACCTCACCCATCTGAACCTAACCATCACCGAAATCAAAGAATTGGACATTGCTTAAATATCCACAAAACGTGCTTACCTTACAATACCTAACCCAACCTAACCTAACCATCACCGAAGTCAGAAAATTCAACATTGCCAAAATATCCACAAAAAGTTCATACCCCACCAAACCTCACCCATCTGAACCTAACCATCACCGAAATCGAAGAATTAGACATTGCCAAAATATCCACAAAACGTGCTTACCTCACAATACCTAACCCAACCTAACCTAACCATCACTGAAGTCAGAGAATTCGACATTGCCAAAATATCCACAAAAAGTTCTTATCCTACCAAACCTCATCCATCTGAACCTAACCATCACCGAAATCAAAGAATTGGATATAGATAAAATATCCACAAAACGTGCCCACCTCACAATACCTAACCCAACCTAACCTTACCATCACCGAAGTCAGAGAATTCGACATTGCCAAAATATCCACAAAAAGTTCATACCTTACCAAACCTCACCCATGTGAACCTAACTTTCACCGAAATCGAAGAATTGGACATTGCCAAAATATCCACAAAACGTGCTTACCTCACAATACCTAATTTAACCTAACCTAACCACCACTGAAGTCAGAGAATTCGACATTGCCAAAATATCCACAAAAAGTTCTTATCCTACCAAACCTCACCCATCTGAACCTAACCATCACTGAAATCAAAGAATTGGACATTAATAAAATATCCACAATACGTGCTTACCTCACAATACCTAACCCAACCTAACCTAACCATCACCGAAGTCAGAGAATTCGTCATTGCCAATATATCCACAAAAAAATCTTTTCCTACCAAACCTCACCCATCTGAACCTTACCCTCACCGAAATCAAAGAATTAAACATTGCAAAAATATCCACAAAACGTGCTTTCCTCACAATACCTAACCCAACCTAACCTAACCATCACCGAAATCAGAGAATTCGACATTGCCAAAATATCCACAAAAAGTGCTTATCCTATCAAACCTCACCCATCTGAACCTAACCATCACCGAAATCAAAGAATTGGACATTGCTAAAATATCCACAAAACGTGCTTACCTTACAATACCTAACCCAACCTAACCTAACCATCACCGAAGTCAGAGAATTCGTCATTGCCAATATATCCACAAAAAAATCTTTTCCTACCAAACCTCACCCATCTGAACCTTACCCTCACCGAAATCAAAGAATTAAACATTGCAAAAATATCCACAAAACGTGCTTTCCTCACAATACCTAACCCAACCTAACCTAACCATCACCGAAATCAGAGAATTCGACATTGCCAAAATATCCACAAAAAGTGCTTATCCTATCAAACCTCACCCATCTGAACCTAACCATCACCGAAATCAAAGAATTGGACATTGCTAAAATATCCACAAAACGTGCTTACCTCACAATACCTAACCCAACCTAACCTAACCATCACTGAAGACAGAGAATTCGACATTGCCAAAATATCCACAAAAAGTTCTTATCCTACCAAACCTCACCCATCTGAACCTTACCATCACCGAAAGCAAAGAATTGAACATTGCCAAAATATCCACAAAACGTGCTTACCTCACAATAGCTAACCCAATCTAACCTAACCATCACCGAAGTCAGAGAATTCGACATTGCCAAAATATCCACAAAAAGTTCTTATCATACCAAACCTCACCCATCTGAATCCAACCATCACGGAAACCAAAGAATTGGACATTGCGAAAATATCCACAAAACGTGCTTACCTCACAATACCTAACCCAACCTAACCTATCCATCACCGAAGTCAGAGAATTCGACATTGCCAAAATATCCACAAAAAGTGCTTATCCTACCAAACCTCACCCATCTGAACCTAACCATCACCGAAATCAAAGAATTGGACATTAATAAAATATCCACAAAACGTGCTTACCTCACAATACCTAACCCAACCTAACCTAACCATCACCGAAGTCAGAGAATTCGACATTGCCAAAATATCCACAAAAAGTTCTTATCCTACCAAACCTCACCCATCTGAACCTAACCATCACCGAAATCAAAGAATTGGACATTAATAAAATATCCACAAAACGTGCTTGCCTCACAATACCTAACCCAACCTAACCTAACCATCACCGAAGTCAGAGAATTCGACATTGCCAAAATATCCACAAAAAGTTCTTTTCCTACCAAACCTCACCCATCTGAACCTTACCATCACCGAAATCAAAGAATTAAACATTGCAAAAATATCCACAAAACGTGCTTACCTCACAATACCTAACCCAACCTAACCTTACCATCACCGAAGTCAGAGAATTCGACATTGCCAAAATATCCACAAAAAGTTCTTATCCTACCAAACCTCACCCATCTGAACCTTATCATCACCGAAATCAAAGAATTGGACATTAATAAAATATCCACAAAACGTGCTTACCTCACAATTCCTAACCCAATCTAACCTAACCATCACCGAAGTCAGAGAATTCGACATTGCCAAAATATCCACAAAAAGTTCTAATATTACCAAACCTCACCCATCTGAATCCAACCACCACGGAAACCAAAGAATTGGACATTGCGAAAATATCCACAAAACGTGCTTACCTCACAATACCTAACCCAACCTAACCTTACCATCACCGAAGTCAGAGAATTCAACATTGTTAAAATATCCACAAAACGTTCATACCCCACCAAACCTCACCCATCTGAACCTAACCATCACCGAAATCGAAGAATTAGACATTGCCAAAATACCCACAAAACGTGTTTACCTCACAATACCCAACCTAACCTAACCTTACCATCACCGAAGTCAGAGAATTCAACATTGTTAAAATATCCACAAAACGTTCATACCCCACCAAACCTCACCCATCTGAACCTAACCATCACCGAAATCGAAGAATTAGACATTGCCAAAATATCCACAAAACGTGTTTACCTCACAATACCTAACCCAACCTAACCTAACCACCACCGAAGTTAGAGAATTCGACATTGCCAAAATATCCACAAAAAGTTCTTATTCTACATAACCTCACCCATCTGAACCTAACCATCACCGAAATCAAAGAATTGGACATTGCTTAAATATCCACAAAACGTGCTTACCTTACAATACCTAACCCAACCTAACCTAACCATCACCGAAGTCAGAAAATTCAACATTGCCAAAATATCCACAAAAAGTTCATACCCCACCAAACCTCACCCATCTGAACCTAACCATCACCGAAATCGAAGAATTAGACATTGCCAAAATATCCACAAAACGTGCTTACCTCACAATACCTAACCTAACCTTACCTAACCATCACTGAAGTCAGAGAATTCGACATTGCCAAAATATCCACAAAAAGTTCTTATCCTACCAAACCTCACCCATCTGAACCTAACCATCACCGAAATCAAAGAATTGGATATTGATAAAATATCCACAAAACGTGCCCACCTCATAATACCTAGCCCAACCTAACCTTACCATCACCGAAGTCAGAGAATTCGACATTGCCAAAATATCCACAAAAAGTTCTTTTCCTACCAAACCTCACCCATCTGAACCTTACCATCACTGAAATCAAAGAATTAAACATTGCAAAAATATCCACAAAACGTGCTTACCTCACAATACCTAACCCAACCTAACCTAACCATCACCGAAATCAGAGAATTCGACATTGCCAAAATATCCACAAAAAGTGCTTATCCTACCAAACCTCACCCATCTGAACCTAACCATCACCAAAATCAAAGAATTGGACATTGCTAAAATATCCACTAAACGTGCATACCTTACAATACCTAACCCAACCTAACCTAACCATCACCGAAGTCAGAAGATTCAACATTGCCAAAATATCCACAAAAAGTTCATACCCCACCAAACCTCACCCATCTGAACCTAACCATCACCGAAATCGAAGAATTGAACATTGCAAAAATATCCACAAAACGTGCTTACCTCACAATACCTAACCCAACTTAACCTAACCATCACCGAAGTCAGAGAATTCGACATTGCCAAAATATCCACAAAAAGTGCTTATCCTACCAAACCTCACCCATCTGAACCTAACCATCACCGAAATCAAAGAATTGGACATTAATAAAATATCCACAAAACGTGCTTACCTCACAATACCTAACCCAACCTAACCTAACCATCACTGAAGTCAGAGAATTCGACATTGCCAAAATATCCACAAAAAGTTCTTATCCTACCAAACCTCACCCATCTGAACCTAACCATCACCGAAATCAAAGAATTGGATATTGATAAAATATCCACAAAACGTGCCCACCTCACAATACCTAACCCAACCTAACCTTACCATCACCGAAGTCAGAGAATTCGACATTGCCAAAATATCCACAAAAAGTTCTTATCCTACATAACCTCACCCATCTGAACCTAACCATCACCGAAATCAAAGAATTGGACATTGCCTAAATATCAACAAAACGGGCTTACCTTACAATACCTAACCCAACCTAACCTTACCATCACCGAAGTCAGAAAATTCAACATTGCCAAAATATCCACAAAAAGTTCATACCTTACCAAACCTCACCCATTTGAACCTAACTATCACCGAAATCGAAGAATTGGACATTGCCAAAATATCCACAAAACGTGCTTACCTCACAATACCTAACTTAACCTAACCTAACCATCACTGAAGTCAGAGAATTCGACATTGCCAAAATATTCACAAAAAGTTCTTATCCTACCAAACCTCACCCATCTGAACCTAACCATCACCGAAATCAAAGAATTGGACATTAATAAAATATCCACAATACGTGCTTACCTCACAATACCTAACCCAACCTAACCTAACCATCACCGAAGTCAGAGAATTCGACATTGCCAAAATATCCACAAAAAGTTCTTTTCCTACCAAACCTCACCCATCTGAACCTTACCATCACCGAAATCAAAGAATTAAACATTGCAAAAATATCCACAAAACGTGCTTACCTTACAATACCTAACCCAACCTAACCTAACCATCACCGAAGTCAGAAAATTCAACATTGCCAAAATATCCACAAAAAGTTCATACCCCACCAAACCTCACCCATCTGAACCTAACCATCACCGAAATCGAAGAATTAGACATTGCCAAAATATCCACAAAACGTGCTTACCTCACAATACCTAACCTAACCTAACCTAACCATCACTGAAGTCAGAGAATTCGACATTGCCAAAATATCCACAAAAAGTTCTTATCCTACCAAACCTCATCCATCTGAACCTAACCATCACCGAAATCAAAGAATTGGATATAGATAAAATATCCACAAAACGTGCCCACCTCACAATACCTAACCCAACCTAACCTTACCATCACCGAAGTCAGAGAATTCGACATTGCCAAAATATCCACAAAAAGTTCATACCTTACCAAACCTCACCCATGTGAACCTAACTTTCACCGAAATCGAAGAATTGGACATTGCCAAAATATCCACAAAACGTGCTTACCTCACAATACCTAACTTAACCTAACCTAACCACCACTGAAGTCAGAGAATTCGACATTGCCAAAATATCCACAAAAAGTTCTTATCCTACCAAACCTCACCCATCTGAACCTAACCATCACCGAAATCGAAGAATTAGACATTGCCAAAATATCCACAAAACGTGTTTACCTCACAATACCCAACCTAACCTAACCTTACCATCACCGAAGTCAGAGAATTCAACATTGTTAAAATATCCACAAAACGTTCATACCCCACCAAACCTCACCCATCTGAACCTAACCATCACCGAAATCGAAGAATTAGACATTGCCAAAATATCCACAAAACGTGTTTACCTCACAATACCTAACCCAACCTAACCTAACCACCACCGAAGTTAGAGAATTCGACATTGCCAAAATATCCACAAAAAGTTCTTATTCTACATAACCTCACCCATCTGAACCTAACCATCACCAAAATCAAAGAATTGGACATTGCTTAAATATCCACAAAACGTGCTTACCTTACAATACCTAACCCAACCTAACCTAACCATCACCGAAGTCAGAAAATTCAACATTGCCAAAATATCCACAAAAAGTTCATACCCCACCAAACCTCACCCATCTGAACCTAACCATCACCGAAATCGAAGAATTAGACATTGCCAAAATATCCACAAAACGTGCTTACCTCACAATACCTAACCTAACCTAACCTAACCATCACTGAAGTCAGAGAATTCGACATTGCCAAAATATCCACAAAAAGTTCTTATCCTACCAAACCTCACCCATCTGAACCTAACCATCACCGAAATCAAAGAATTGGATATTGATAAAATATCCACAAAACGTGCCCACCTCATAATACCTAACCCAACCTAACCTTACCATCACCGAAGTCAGAGAATTCGACATTGCCAAAATATCCACAAAAAGTTCTTTTCCTACCAAACCTCACCCATCTGAACCTTACCATCACTGAAATCAAAGAATTAAACATTGCAAAAATATCCACAAAACGTGCTTACCTCACAATACCTAACCCAACCTAACCTAACCATCACCGAAATCAGAGAATTCGACATTGCCAAAATATCCACAAAAAGTGCTTATCCTACCAAACCTCACCCATCTGAACCTAACCATCACCAAAATCAAAGAATTGGACATTGCTAAAATATCCACTAAACGTGCATACCTTACAATACCTAACCCAACCTAACCTAACCATCACCGAAGTCAGAAGATTCAACATTGCCAAAATATCCACAAAAAGTTCATACCCCACCAAACCTCACCCATCTGAACCTAACCATCACCGAAATTTAAGAATTGGACATTGCTAAATTATCCACAAAACATGCTTACCTCACAATACCTAACCCAACCTAACCTAACCATCACTGAAGACAGAGAATTCGACATTGCCAAAATATCCACAAAAAGTTCTTATCCTACATAACCTCACCCATCTGAACCTAACCATCACCGAAATCAAAGAATTGGACATTGCTTAAATATCCACAAAACGTGCTTACCTTACAATACCTAACCCAACCTAACCTAACCATCACTGAAGTCAGAGAATTCGACATTGCCAAAATATCCACAAAAAGTTCTTATCCTACCAAACCTCACCCATCTGAACCCAACCATCACGGAAACCAAAGAATTGGCCATTGCGAAAATAACCACAAAACGTGCTTACCTCACAATACCTAACCCAACCTAACCTAACCATCACCGAAGTCAGAGAATTCGACATTGCCAAAATATCCACAAAAAGTTCTTATCCTACATAACCTCACCCATCTGAACCTAACCATCACCGAAATCAAAGAATTGGACATTGCTAAAATATCCACAAAACGTGCTTACCTTACAATACCTAACCCAACCTAACCTAACCATCACTGAAGTCAGAAAATTCAACATTGCCAAAATATCCACAAAAAGTTCATACCCCACCAAACCTCACCCATCTGAACCTAACCATCACCGAAATCGAAGAATTAGACATTGCCAAAATATATACAAAACGTGCTTACCTCACAATACCTAACCCAACCTAACCTTACCATCACTGAAGTCAGAGAATTCGACATTGCCAAAATATCCACAAAAAGTTCTTATCCTACCAAACCTCACCCATCTGAACCTAACCATCACCGAAATCAAAGAATTGGATATTAATAAAATATCCACAAAACGTGCCCACCTCACAATACCTAACCCAACCTAATCTTACCATCACCGAAGTCAGAGAATTCGACATTGCCAAAATATCCACAAAAAGTTCTTATTCTACCAAACCTCACCCATCTGAACCTAACCATAACCGAAATTTAAGAATTAGACATTGCCAAAATATCCACAAAACATGCTTACCTCACAATACCTAACCCAACCTAACCTAACCATCACCGAAGTCAGAGAATTCGACATTGCCAAAATATCCACAAAAAGTTCTTATTCTACCAAACCTCACCTATCTGAACCTAACCATAACCGAAATTTAAGAATTGGACATTGCTAAATTATCCACAAAACATGCTTACCTCACAATACCTAACCCAACCTAACCTAACCATCACTGAAGACAGAGAATTCGACATTGCCAAAATATCCACAAAAAGTTCTTATCCTACATAACCTCACCCATCTGAACCTAACCATCACCGAAATCAAAGAATTGGACATTGCTTAAATATCCACAAAACGTGCTTACCTTACAATACCTAACCCAACCTAACCTAACCATCACCGAAGTCAGAAAATTCAACATTGCCAAAATATCCACAAAAAGTTCATACCCCACCAAACCTCACCCATCTGAACCTAACCATCACCGAAATCGAAGAATTAGACATTGCCAAAATATATACAAAACGTGCTTACCTCACAATACCTAACCCAACCTAACCTAACCATCACTGAAGTCAGAGAATTCGACATTGCCAAAATATCCACAAAAAGTTCTTATCCTACCAAACCTCACCCATCTGAACCTAACCATCACCGAAATCAAAGAATTGGATATTGAAAAAATATCCACAAAACGTGCCCACCTCACAATACCTAACCCAACCTAATCTTACCATCACCGAAGTCAGAGAATTCGACATTGCCAAAATATCCACAAAAAGTTCTTATTCTACCAAACCTCACCTATCTGAACCTAACCATAACCGAAATTTAAGAATTGGACATTGCCAAATTATCCACAAAACATGCTAACCTCCCAATACCTAACCCAACCTAACCTAACCATCACCGAAGTCAGAGAATTCGACATTGCCAAAATATCCACAAAAAGTTCTTATTCTACCAAACCTCACCTATCTGAACCTAACCATAACCGAAATTTAAGAATTGGACATTGCCAAATTATCCACAAAACATGCTTACCTCACAATACCTAACCCAACCTAACCTAACCATCACTGAAGACAGAGAATTCGACATTGCCAAAATATCCACAAAAAGTTCTTATCCTACATAACCTCACCCATCTGAACCTAACCATCACCGAAATCAAAGAATTGGACATTGCTTAAATATCCACAAAACGTGCTTACCTTACAATACCTAACCCAACCTAACCTAACCATCACCGAAGTCAGAAAATTCAACATTGCCAAAATATCCACAAAAAGTTCATACCCCACCAAACCTCACCCATCTGAACCTAACCATCACCGAAATCGAAGAATTAGACATTGCCAAAATATCCACAAAACGTGCTTACCTCACAATACCTAACCCAACCTAACCTTACCATCACCGAAGTCAGAGAATTCGACATTGCCAAAATATCCACAAAAAGTTCTTTTCCTACCAAACCTCACCCATCTGAACCTTACCATCACTGAAATCAAAGAATTAAACATTGCAAAAATATCCACAAAACGTGCTTACCTCACAATACCTAACCCAACCTAACCTAACCATCACCGAAATCAGAGAATTCGACATTGCCAAAATATCCACAAAAAGTGCTTATCCTACCAAACCTCACCCATCTGAACCTAACCATCACCAAAATCAAAGAATTGGACATTGCTAAAATATCCACTAAACGTGCATACCTTACAATACCTAACCCAACCTAACCTAACCATCACCGAAGTCAGAAGATTCAACATTGCCAAAATATCCACAAAAAGTTCATACCCCACCAAACCTCACCCATCTGAACCTAACCATCACCGAAATCGAAGAATTGAACATTGCAAAAATATCCACAAAACGTGCTTACTTCACAATACCTAACCCAACTTAACCTAACCATCACCGAAGTCAGAGAATTCGACATTGCCAAAATATCCACAAAAAGTGCTTATCCTACCAAACCTCACCCATCTGAACCTAACCATCACCGAAATCAAAGAATTGGACATTAATAAAATATCCACAAAACGTGCTTACCTCACAATACCTAACCCAACCTAACCTAACCATCACTGAAGTCAGAGAATTCGACATTGCCAAAATATCCACAAAAAGTTATTATCCTACCAAACCTCACCCATCTGAACCCAACCATCACGGAAACCAAAGAATTGGCCATTGCGAAAATATCCACAAAACGTGCTTACCTCACAATACCTAACCCAACCTAACCTAACCATCACCGAAGTCAGAGAATTCGACATTGCCAAAATATCCACAAAAAGTTCTTATCCTACATAACCTCACCCATCTGAACCTAACCATCACCGAAATCAAAGAATTGGATATTGATAAAATATCCACAAAACGTGCCCACCTCACAATACCTAACCCAACCTAACCTTACCATCACCGAAGTCAGAGAATTCGACATTGCCAAAATATCCACAAAAAGTTCTTATCCTACATAACCTCACCCATCTGAACCTAACCATCACCGAAATCAAAGAATTGGACAGTAATAAAATATCCACAAAACGTGCTTACCTCACAATTCCTAACCCAATCTAACCTAACCATCACCGAAGTCAGAGAATTCGACATTGCCAAAATATCCACAAAAAGTTCTTTTCCTACCAAACCTCACCCATCTGAACCTTACCATCACCGAAATCAAAGAATTAAACATTGCAAAAATATCCACAAAACGTGCTTACCTCACAATACCTAACCCAACCTAACCTAACCATCACCGAAATCAGAGAATTTGACATTGCCATAATATCCACAAAAAGTGCTTATCCTAACAAACCTCACCCATCTGAACCTAACCATCACCGAAATCAAAGAATTGGACATTGCTAAAATATCCACAAAACGTGCTTACCTTACAATACCTAACCCAACCTAACCTAACCATCACTGAAGTCAGAAAATTCAACATTGCCAAAATATCCACAAAAAGTTCATACCCCACCAAACCTCACCCATCTGAACCTAACCATCACCGAAATCGAAGAATTAGACATTGCCAAAATATATACAAAACGTGCTTACCTCACAATACCTAACCCAACCTAACCTAACCATCACTGAAGTCAGAGAATTCGACATTGCCAAAATATCCACAAAAAGTTCTTATCCTACCAAACCTCACCCATCTGAACCTAACCATCACCGAAATCAAAGAATTGGATATTGATAAAATATCCACAAAACGTGCCCACCTCACAATACCTAACCCAACCTAACCTTACCATCACCGAAGTCAGAGAATTCGACATTGCCAAAATATCCACAAAAAGTTTTTATTCTACCAAACCTCACCCATCTGAACCTAACCATAACCGAAATTTAAGAATTAGACATTGCCAAAATATCCACAAAACATGCTTACCTCACAATACCTAACCCAACCTAACCTAACCATCACCGAAGTCAGAGAATTCGACATTACCAAAATATCCACAAAAAGTTCTTATCCTACATAACCTCACCCATCTGAACCTAACCATCACCGAAATCAAAGAATTGGACATTAATAAAATATCCACAAAACGTGCTTACCTCACAATACCTAACCCAACCTAACCTAACCATCACTGAAGTCAGAGAATTCGACATTGCCAAAATATCCACAAAAAGTTCTTATCCTACCAAACCTCACCCATCTGAACCCAACCATCACGGAAACCAAAGAATTGGCCATTGCGAAAATAACCACAAAACGTGCTTACCTCACAATACCTAACCCAACCTAACCTAACCATCACCGAAGTCAGAGAATTCGACATTGCCAAAATATCCACAAAAAGTTCTTATCCTACATAACCTCACCCATCTGAACCTAACCATCACCGAAATCAAAGAATTGGACATTGCTAAAATATCCACAAAACGTGCTTACCTTACAATACCTAACCCAACCTAACCTTACCATCACTGAAGTCAGAAAATTCAACATTGCCAAAATATCCACAAAAAGTTCATACCCCACCAAACCTCACCCATCTGAACCTAACCATCACCGAAATCGAAGAATTAGACATTGCCAAAATATATACAAAACGTGCTTACCTCACAATACCTAACCCAACCTAACCTAACCATCACTGAAGTCAGAGAATTCGACATTGCCAAAATATCCACAAAAAGTTCTTATCCTACCAAACCTCACCCATCTGAACCTAACCATCACCGAAATAAAAGAATTGGATATTGATAAAATATCCACAAAACGTGCCCACCTCACAATACCTAACCCAACCTAATCTTACCATCACCGAAGTCAGAGAATTCGACATTGCCAAAATATCCACAAAAAGTTCTTATTCTACCAAACCTCACCCATCTGAACCTAACCATAACCGAAATTTAAGAATTAGACATTGCCAAAATATCCACAAAACATGCTTACCTCACAATACCTAACCCAACCTAACCTAACCATCACCGAAGTCAGAGAATTCGACATTGCCAAAATATCCACAAAAAGTTCTTATTCTACCAAACCTCACCTATCTGAACCTAACCATAACCGAAATTTAAGAATTGGACATTGCCAAATTATCCACAAAACATGCTTACCTCACAATACCTAACCCAACCTAACCTAACCATCACTGAAGACAGAGAATTCGACATTGCCAAAATATCCACAAAAAGTTCTTATCCTACATAACCTCACCCATCTGAACCTAACCATCACCGAAATCAAAGAATTGGACATTGCTTAAATATCCACAAAACGTGCTTACCTTACAATACCTAACCCAACCTAACCTAACCATCACCGAAGTCAGAAAATTCAACATTGCCAAAATATCCACAAAAAGTTCATACCCCACCAAACCTCACCCATCTGAACCTAACCATCACCGAAATCGAAGAATTAGACATTGCCAAAATATCCACAAAACGTGCTTACCTCACAATACCTAACCCAACCTAACCTAACCATCACTGAAGTCAGAGAATTCGACATTGCCAAAATATCCACAAAAAGTTCTTATCCTACCAAACCTCATCCATCTGAACCTAACCATCACCGAAATCAAAGAATTGGATATAGATAAAATATCCACAAAACGTGCCCACCTCACAATACCTAACCCAACCTAACCTTACCATCACCGAAGTCAGAGAATTCGACATTGCCAAAATATCCACAAAAAGTTCATACCTTACCAAACCTCACCCATGTGAACCTAACTTTCACCGAAATCGAAGAATTGAACATTGCCAAAATATCCACAAAACGTGCTTACCTCACAATACCTAACTTAACCTAACCTAACCACCACTGAAGTCAGAGAATTCGACATTGCCAAAATATCCACAAAAAGTTCTTATCCTACCAAACCTCACCCATCTGAACCTAACCATCACTGAAATCAAAGAATTGGACATTAATAAAATATCCACAATACGTGCTTACCTCACAATACCTAACCCAACCTAACCTAACCATCACCGAAGTCAGAGAATTCGTCATTGCCAATATATCCACAAAAAAATCTTTTCCTACCAAACCTCACCCATCTGAACCTTACCCTCACCGAAATCAAAGAATTAAACATTGCAAAAATATCCACAAAACGTGCTT
This sequence comes from Arctopsyche grandis, assembly GCF_051622035.1. Classification (NCBI taxonomy): domain Eukaryota; kingdom Metazoa; phylum Arthropoda; class Insecta; order Trichoptera; family Hydropsychidae; genus Arctopsyche; species Arctopsyche grandis. The sequence goes on from NW_027518427.1 coordinate 424,233, forward strand.
TCCTCACAATACCTAACCCAACCTAACCTAACCATCACCGAAATCAGAGAATTCGACATTGCCAAAATATCCACAAAAAGTGCTTATCCTATCAAACCTCACCCATCTGAACCTAACCATCACCGAAATCAAAGAATTGGACATTGCTAAAATATCCACAAAACGTGCTTACCTTACAATACCTAACCCAACCTAACCTAACCATCACCGAAGTCAGAAGATTCAACATTGCCAAAATATCCACAAAAAGTTCATACCCCACCAAACCTCACCCATCTGAACCTAACCATCACCGAAATCGAAGAATAAGACATTGCCAAAATATCCACAAAACGTGTTTATCTCACAATACCTAACCCAACCTAACCTAACCACCACCGAAGTCAGAGAATTCGACATTGCCAAAATATCCACAAAAAGTTCTTATCCTACCAAACCTCACCCATCTGAACCTAACCATCACCGAAATCAAAGAATTGGATATTGATAAAATATCCACAAAACGTGCCCACCTCACAATACCTAACCCAACCTAACCTTACCATCACCGAAGTCAGAGAATTCGACATTGCCAAAATATCCACAAAAAGTTCTTATTCTACCAAACCTCACCCATCTGAACCTAACCATAACCGAAATTTAAGAATTGGACATTGCCAAAATATCCACAAAACATGCTTACCTCACAATACCTAACCCAACCTAACCTAACCATCACTGAAGACAGAGAATTCGACATTGCCAAAATATCCACAAAAAGTTCTTATCCTACCAAACCTCACCCATCTGAACCTTACCATCACCGAAAGCAAAGAATTGAACATTGCCAAAATATCCACAAAACGTGCTTACCTCACAATAGCTAACCCAATCTAACCTAACCATCACCGAAGTCAGAGAATTCGACATTGCCAAAATATCCACAAAAAGTTCTTATCATACCAAACCTCACCCATCTGAATCCAACCATCACGGAAACCAAAGAATTGGACATTGCGAAAATATCCACAAAACGTGCTTACCTCACAATACCTAACCCAACCTAACCTATCCATCACCGAAGTCAGAGAATTCGACATTGCCAAAATATCCACAAAAAGTGCTTATCCTACCAAACCTCACCCATCTGAACCTAACCATCACCGAAATCAAAGAATTGGACATTAATAAAATATCCACAAAACGTGCTTACCTCACAATACCTAACCCAACCTAACCTAACCATCACCGAAGTCAGAGAATTCGACATTGCCAAAATATCCACAAAAAGTTCTTATCCTACCAAACCTCACCCATCTGAACCTAACCATCACCGAAATCAAAGAATTGGACATTAATAAAATATCCACAAAACGTGCTTGCCTCACAATACCTAACCCAACCTAACCTAACCATCACCGAATTTCAGAGAATTCGACATTGCCAAAATATCCACAAAAAGTTCTTTTCCTACCAAACCTCACCCATCTGAACCTTACCATCACCGAAATCAAAGAATTAAACATTGCAAAAATATCCACAAAACGTGCTTACCTCACAATACCTAACCCAACCTAACCTTACCATCACCGAAGTCAGAGAATTCGACATTGCCAAAATATCCACAAAAAGTTCTTATCCTACCAAACCTCACCCATCTGAACCTTATCATCACCGAAATCAAAGAATTGGACATTAATAAAATATCCACAAAACGTGCTTACCTCACAATTCCTAACCCAATCTAACCTAACCATCACCGAAGTCAGAGAATTCGACATTGCCAAAATATCCACAAAAAGTTCTAATATTACCAAACCTCACCCATCTGAATCCAACCACCACGGAAACCAAAGAATTGGACATTGCGAAAATATCCACAAAACGTGCTTACCTCACAATACCTAACCCAACCTAACCTTACCATCACCGAAGTCAGAGAATTCAACATTGTTAAAATATCCACAAAACGTTCATACCCCACCAAACCTCACCCATCTGAACCTAACCATCACCGAAATCGAAGAATTAGACATTGCCAAAATACCCACAAAACGTGTTTACCTCACAATACCCAACCTAACCTAACCTTACCATCACCGAAGTCAGAGAATTCAACATTGTTAAAATATCCACAAAACGTTCATACCCCACCAAACCTCACCCATCTGAACCTAACCATCACCGAAATCGAAGAATTAGACATTGCCAAAATATCCACAAAACGTGTTTACCTCACAATACCTAACCCAACCTAACCTAACCACCACCGAAGTTAGAGAATTCGACATTGCCAAAATATCCACAAAAAGTTCTTATTCTACATAACCTCACCCATCTGAACCTAACCATCACCGAAATCAAAGAATTGGACATTGCTTAAATATCCACAAAACGTGCTTACCTTACAATACCTAACCCAACCTAACCTAACCATCACCGAAGTCAGAAAATTCAACATTGCCAAAATATCCACAAAAAGTTCATACCCCACCAAACCTCACCCATCTGAACCTAACCATCACCGAAATCGAAGAATTAGACATTGCCAAAATATCCACAAAACGTGCTTACCTCACAATACCTAACCTAACCTAACCTAACCATCACTGAAGTCAGAGAATTCGACATTGCCAAAATATCCACAAAAAGTTCTTATCCTACCAAACCTCACCCATCTGAACCTAACCATCACCGAAATCAAAGAATTGGATATTGATAAAATATCCACAAAACGTGCCCACCTCATAATACCTAACCCAACCTAACCTTACCATCACCGAAGTCAGAGAATTCGACATTGCCAAAATATCCACAAAAAGTTCTTTTCCTACCAAACCTCACCCATCTGAACCTTACCATCACTGAAATCAAAGAATTTAACATTGCAAAAATATCCACAAAACGTGCTTACCTCACAATACCTAACCCAACCTAACCTAACCATCACCGAAATCAGAGAATTCGACATTGCCAAAATATCCACAAAAAGTGCTTATCCTACCAAACCTCACCCATCTGAACCTAACCATCACCAAAATCAAAGAATTGGACATTGCTAAAATATCCACTAAACGTGCATACCTTACAATACCTAACCCAACCTAACCTAACCATCACCGAAGTCAGAAGATTCAACATTGCCAAAATATCCACAAAAAGTTCATACCCCACCAAACCTCACCCATCTGAACCTAACCATCACCGAAATCGAAGAATTGAACATTGCAAAAATATCCACAAAACGTGCTTACCTCACAATACCTAACCCAACTTAACCTCACCATCACCGAAGTCAGAGAATTCGACATTGCCAAAATATCCACAAAAAGTGCTTATCCTACCAAACCTCACCCATCTGAACCTAACCATCACCGAAATCAAAGAATTGGACATTAATTAAATATCCACAAAACGTGCTTACCTCACAATACCTAACCCAACCTAACCTAACCATCACTGAAGTCAGAGAATTCGACATTGCCAAAATATCCACAAAAAGTTCTTATCCTACCAAACCTCACCCATCTGAACCTAACCATCACCGAAATCAAAGAATTGGATATTGATAAAATATCCACAAAACGTGCCCACCTCACAATACCTAACCCAACCTAACCTTACCATCACCGAAGTCAGAGAATTCGACATTGCCAAAATATCCACAAAAAGTTCTTATCCTACATAACCTCACCCATCTGAACCTAACCATCACCGAAATCAAAGAATTGGACATTGCCTAAATATCAACAAAACGGGCTTACCTTACAATACCTAACCCAACCTAACCTTACCATCACCGAAGTCAGAAAATTCAACATTGCCAAAATATCCACAAAAAGTTCATACCTTACCAAACCTCACCCATTTGAACCTAACTATCACCGAAATCGAAGAATTGGACATTGCCAAAATATCCACAAAACGTGCTTACCTCACAATACCTAACTTAACCTAACCTAACCATCACTGAAGTCAGAGAATTCGACATTGCCAAAATATTCACAAAAAGTTCTTATCCTACCAAACCTCACCCATCTGAACCTAACCATCACCGAAATCAAAGAATTGGACATTAATAAAATATCCACAATACGTGCTTACCTCACAATACCTAACCCAACCTAACCTAACCATCACCGAAGTCAGAGAATTCGACATTGCCAAAATATCCACAAAAAGTTCTTTTCCTACCAAACCTCACCCATCTGAACCTTACCATCACCGAAATCAAAGAATTAAACATTGCAAAAATATCCACAAAACGTGCTTACCTCACAATACCTAACCCAACCTAACCTAACCATCACCGAAATCAGAGAATTTGACATTGCCATAATATCCACAAAAAGTGCTTATCCTAACAAACCTCACCCATCTGAACCTAACCATCACCGAAATCAAAGAATTGGACATTGCTAAAATATCCACAAAACGTGCTTACCTTACAATACCTAACCCAACCTAACCTAACCATCACTGAAGTCAGAAAATTCAACATTGCCAAAATATCCACAAAAAGTTCATACCCCACCAAACCTCACCCATCTGAACCTAACCATCACCGAAATCGAAGAATTAGACATTGCCAAAATATATACAAAACGTGCTTACCTCACAATACCTAACCCAACCTAACCTAACCATCACTGAAGTCAGAGAATTCGACATTGCCAAAATATCCACAAAAAGTTCTTATCCTACCAAACCTCACCCATCTGAACCTAACCATCACCGAAATCAAAGAATTGGATATTGATAAAATATCCACAAAACGTGCCCACCTCACAATACCTAACCCAACCTAACCTTACCATCACCGAAGTCAGAGAATTCGACATTGCCAAAATATCCACAAAAAGTTCTTATTCTACCAAACCTCACCCATCTGAACCTAACCATAACCGAAATTTAAGAATTGGACATTGCCAAAATATCCACAAAACATGCTTACTTCACAATACCCCACCCAACCTAACCTAACCATCACCGAAGTCAGAGAATTCGACATTGCCAAAATATCCACAAAAAGTTCTTATCCTACATAACCTCACCCATCTGAACCTAACCATCACCGAAATCAAAGAATTGGACATTTCCTTAAATATCAACAAAACGGGCTTACCTTACAATACCTAACCCAACCTAACCTAACCATCACCGAAGTCAGAAAATTCAACATTGCCAAAATATCCACAAAAAGTTCATACCTTACCAAACCTCACCCATCTGAACCTAACTATCACCGAAATCGAAGAATTGGACATTGCCAAAATATCCACAAAACGTGCTTACCTCACAATACCTAACTTAACCTAACCTAACCATCACCGAAGTCAGAGAATTCGACATTGCCAAAATATCCACAAAAAGTTCTTATCCTACCAAACCTCACCCATCTGAACCTAACCATCACCGAAATCAAAGAATTGGACATTAATAAAATATCCACAATACGTGCTTACCTCACAATACCTAACCCAACCTAACCTAACCATCACTGAAGACAGAGAATTCGACATTGCCAAAATATCCACAAAAAGTTCTTATCCTACCAAACCTCACCCATCTGAACCTTACCATCACCGAAATCAAAGAATTGAACATTGCCAAAATATCCACAAAACGTGCTTACCTCACAATAGCTAACCCAATCTAACCTAACCATCACCGAAGTCAGAGAATTCGACATTGCCAAAATATCCACAAAAAGTTCTTATCATACCAAACCTCACCCATCTGAATCCAACCATCACGGAAACCAAAGAATTGGACATTGCGAAAATATCCACAAAACGTGCTTACCTCACAATACCTAACCCAACCTAACCTATCCATCACCGAAGTCAGAGAATTCGACATTGCCAAAATATCCACAAAAAGTGCTTATCCTACCAAACCTCACCCATCTGAACCTAACCATCACCGAAATCAAAGAATTGGACATTAATTAAATATCCACAAAACGTGCTTACCTCACAATACCTAACCCAACCTAACCTAACCATCACCGAAGTCAGAGAATTCGACATTGCCAAAATATCCACAAAAAGTTCTTATCCTACCAAACCTCACCCATCTGAACCTAACCATCACCGAAATCAAAGAATTGGACATTAATAAAATATCCACAAAACGTGCTTGCCTCACAATACCTAACCCAACCTAACCTAACCATCACCGAAGTCAGAGAATTCGACATTGCCAAAATATCCACAAAAAGTTCTTTTCCTACCAAACCTCACCCATCTGAACCTTACCATCACCGAAATCAAAGAATTAAACATTGCAAAAATATCCACAAAACGTGCTTACCTCACAATACCTAACCCAACCTAACCTTACCATCACCGAAGTCAGAGAATTCGACATTGCCAAAATATCCACAAAAAGTTCTTATCCTACCAAACCTCACCCATCTGAACCTTATCATCACCGAAATCAAAGAATTGGACATTAATAAAATATCCACAAAACGTGCTTACCTCACAATTCCTAACCCAATCTAACCTAACCATCACCGAAGTCAGAGAATTCGACATTGCCAAAATATCCACAAAAAGTTCTAATATTACCAAACCTCACCCATCTGAATCCAACCACCACGGAAACCAAAGAATTGGACATTGCGATAATATCCACAAAACGTGCTTACCTCACAATACCTAACCCAACCTAACCTTACCATCACCGAAGTCAGAGAATTCAACATTGTTAAAATATCCACAAAACGTTCATACCCCACCAAACCTCACCCATCTGAACCTAACCATCACCGAAATCGAAGAATTAGACATTGCCAAAATATCCACAAAACGTGTTTACCTCACAATACCCAACCTAACCTAACCTTACCATCACCGAAGTCAGAGAATTCAACATTGTTAAAATATCCACAAAACGTTCATACCCCACCAAACCTCACCCATCTGAACCTAACCATCACCGAAATCGAAGAATTAGACATTGCCAAAATATCCACAAAACGTGTTTACCTCACAATACCTAACCCAACCTAACCTAACCACCACCGAAGTTAGAGAATTCGACATTGCCAAAATATCCACAAAAAGTTCTTATTCTACATAACCTCACCCATCTGAACCTAACCATCACCAAAATCAAAGAATTGGACATTGCTTAAATATCCACAAAACGTGCTTACCTTACAATACCTAACCCAACCTAACCTAACCATCACCGAAGTCAGAAAATTCAACATTGCCAAAATATCCACAAAAAGTTCATACCCCACCAAACCTCACCCATCTGAACCTAACCATCACCGAAATCGAAGAATTAGACATTGCCAAAATATCCACAAAACGTGCTTACCTCACAATACCTAACCTAACCTAACCTAACCATCACTGAAGTCAGAGAATTCGACATTGCCAAAATATCCACAAAAAGTTCTTATCCTACCAAACCTCACCCATCTGAACCTAACCATCACCGAAATCAAAGAATTGGATATTGATAAAATATCCACAAAACGTGCCCACCTCATAATACCTAACCCAACCTAACCTTACCATCACCGAAGTCAGAGAATTCGACATTGCCAAAATATCCACAAAAAGTTCTTTTCCTACCAAACCTCACCCATCTGAACCTTACCATCACTGAAATCAAAGAATTAAACATTGCAAAAATATCCACAAAACGTGCTTACCTCACAATACCTAACCCAACCTAACCTAACCATCACCGAAATCAGAGAATTCGACATTGCCAAAATATCCACAAAAAGTGCTTATCCTACCAAACCTCACCCATCTGAACCTAACCATCACCAAAATCAAAGAATTGGACATTGCTAAAATATCCACTAAACGTGCATACCTTACAATACCTAACCCAACCTAACCTAACCATCACCGAAGTCAGAAGATTCAACATTGCCAAAATATCCACAAAAAGTTCATACCCCACCAAACCTCACCCATCTGAACCTAACCATCACCGAAATCGAAGAATTGAACATTGCAAAAATATCCACAAAACGTGCTTACTTCACAATACCTAACCCAACTTAACCTAACCATCACGGAAGTCAGAGAATTCGACATTGCCAAAATATCCACAAAAAGTGCTTATCCTACCAAACCTCACCCATCTGAACCTAACCATCACCGAAATCAAAGAATTGGACATTAATAAAATATCCACAAAACGTGCTTACCTCACAATACCTAACCCAACCTAACCTAACCATCACTGAAGTCAGAGAATTCGACATTGCCAAAATATCCACAAAAAGTTATTATCCTACCAAACCTCACCCATCTGAACCCAACCATCACGGAAACCAAAGAATTGGCCATTGCGAAAATATCCACAAAACGTGCTTACCTCACAATACCTAACCCAACCTAACCTAACCATCACCGAAGTCAGAGAATTCGACATTGCCAAAATATCCACAAAAAGTTCTTATCCTACATAACCTCACCCATCTGAACCTAACCATCACCGAAATCAAAGAATTGGATATTGATAAAATATCCACAAAACGTGCCCACCTCACAATACCTAACCCAACCTAACCTTACCATCACCGAAGTCAGAGAATTCGACATTGCCAAAATATCCACAAAAAGTTCTTATCCTACATAACCTCACCCATCTGAACCTAACCATCACCGAAATCAAAGAATTGGACAGTAATAAAATATCCACAAAACGTGCTTACCTCACAATTCCTAACCCAATCTAACCTAACCATCACCGAAGTCAGAGAATTCGACATTGCCCAAATATCCACAAAAAGTTCTTTTCCTACCAAACCTCACCCATCTGAACCTTACCATCACCGAAATCAAAGAATTAAACATTGCAAAAATATCCACAAAACGTGCTTACCTCACAATACCTAACCCAACCTAACCTAACCATCACCGAAATCAGAGAATTTGACATTGCCATAATATCCACAAAAAGTGCTTATCCTAACAAACCTCACCCATCTGAACCTAACCATCACCGAAATCAAAGAATTGGACATTGCTAAAATATCCACAAAACGTGCTTACCTTACAATACCTAACCCAACCTAACCTAACCATCACTGAAGTCAGAAAATTCAACATTGCCAAAATATCCACAAAAAGTTCATACCCCACCAAACCTCACCCATCTGAACCTAACCATCACCGAAATCGAAGAATTAGACATTGCCAAAATATATACAAAACGTGCTTACCTCACAATACCTAACCCAACCTAACCTAACCATCACTGAAGTCAGAGAATTCGACATTGCCAAAATATCCACAAAAAGTTCTTATCCTACCAAACCTCACCCATCTGAACCTAACCATCACCGAAATCAAAGAATTGGATATTGATAAAATATCCACAAAACGTGCCCACCTCACAATACCTAACCCAACCTAACCTTACCATCACCGAAGTCAGAGAATTCGACATTGCCAAAATATCCACAAAAAGTTTTTATTCTACCAAACCTCACCCATCTGAACCTAACCATAACCGAAATTTAAGAATTAGACATTGCCAAAATATCCACAAAACATGCTTACCTCACAATACCTAACCCAACCTAACCTAACCATCACCGAAGTCAGAGAATTTGACATTACCAAAATATCCACAAAAAGTTCTTATCCTACATAACCTCACCCATCTGAACCTAACCATCACCGAAATCAAAGAATTGGACATTAATAAAATATCCACAAAACGTGCTTACCTCACAATACCTAACCCAACCTAACCTAACCATCACTGAAGTCAGAGAATTCGACATTGCCAAAATATCCACAAAAAGTTCTTATCCTACCAAACCTCACCCATCTGAACCCAACCATCACGGAAACCAAAGAATTGGCCATTGCGAAAATAACCACAAAACGTGCTTACCTCACAATACCTAACCCAACCTAACCTAACCATCACCGAAGTCAGAGAATTCGACATTGCCAAAATATCCACAAAAAGTTCTTATCCTACATAACCTCACCCATCTGAACCTAACCATCACCGAAATCAAAGAATTGGACATTGCTAAAATATCCACAAAACGTGCTTACCTTACAATACCTAACCCAACCTAACCTAACCATCACTGAAGTCAGAAAATTCAACATTGCCAAAATATCCACAAAAAGTTCATACCCCACCAAACCTCACCCATCTGAACCTAACCATCACCGAAATCGAAGAATTAGACATTGCCAAAATATATACAAAACGTGCTTACCTCACAATACCTAACCCAACCTAACCTAACCATCACTGAAGTCAGAGAATTCGACATTGCCAAAATATCCACAAAAAGTTCTTATCCTACCAAACCTCACCCATCTGAACCTAACCATCACCGAAATAAAAGAATTGGATATTGATAAAATATCCACAAAACGTGCCCACCTCACAATACCTAACCCAACCTAATCTTACCATCACCGAAGTCAGAGAATTCGACATTGCCAAAATATCCACAAAAAGTTCTTATTCTACCAAACCTCACCCATCTGAACCTAACCATAACCGAAATTTAAGAATTAGACATTGCCAAAATATCCACAAAACATGCTTACCTCACAATACCTAACCCAACCTAACCTAACCATCACCGAAGTCAGAGAATTCGACATTGCCAAAATATCCACAAAAAGTTCTTATTCTACCAAACCTCACCTATCTGAACCTAACCATAACCGAAATTTAAGAATTGGACATTGCCAAATTATCCACAAAACATGCTTACCTCACAATACCTAACCCAACCTAACCTAACCATCACTGAAGACAGAGAATTCGACATTGCCAAAATATCCACAAAAAGTTCTTATCCTACATAACCTCACCCATCTGAACCTAACCATCACCGAAATCAAAGAATTGGACATTGCTTAAATATCCACAAAACGTGCTTACCTTACAATACCTAACCCAACCTAACCTAACTATCACCGAAGTCAGAAAATTCAACATTGCCAAAATATCCACAAAAAGTTCATACCCCACCAAACCTCACCCATCTGAACCTAACCATCACCGAAATCGAAGAATTAGACATTGCCAAAATATCCACAAAACGTGCTTACCTCACAATACCTAACCCAACCTAACCTAACCATCACTGAAGTCAGAGAATTCGACATTGCCAAAATATCCACAAAAAGTTCTTATCCTACCAAACCTCATCCATCTGAACCTAACCATCACCGAAATCAAAGAATTGGATATAGATAAAATATCCACAAAACGTGCCCACCTCACAATACCTAACCCAACCTAACCTTACCATCACCGAAGTCAGAGAATTCGACATTGCCAAAATATCCACAAAAAGTTCATACCTTACCAAACCTCACCCATGTGAACCTAACTTTCACCGAAATCGAAGAATTGGACATTGCCAAAATATCCACAAAACGTGCTTACCTCACAATACCTAACTTAACCTAACCTAACCACCACTGAAGTCAGAGAATTCGACATTGCCAAAATATCCACAAAAAGTTCTTATCCTACCAAACCTCACCCATCTGAACCTAACCATCACTGAAATCAAAGAATTGGACATTAATAAAATATCCACAATACGTGCTTACCTCACAATACCTAACCCAACCTAACCTAACCATCACCGAAGTCAGAGAATTCGTCATTGCCAATATATCCACAAAAAAATCTTTTCCTACCAAACCTCACCCATCTGAACCTTACCCTCACCGAAATCAAAGAATTAAACATTGCAAAAATATCCACAAAACGTGCTTTCCTCACAATACCTAACCCAACCTAACCTAACCATCACCGAAATCAGAGAATTCGACATTGCCAAAATATCCACAAAAAGTGCTTATCCTATCAAACCTCACCCATCTGAACCTAACCATCACCGAAATCAAAGAATTGGACATTGCTAAAATATCCACAAAACGTGCTTACCTTACAATACCTAACCCAACCTAACCTAACCATCACCGAAGTCAGAAGATTCAACATTGCCAAAATATCCACAAAAAGTTCATACCCCACCAAACCTCACCCATCTGAACCTAACCATCACCGAAATCGAAGAATAAGACATTGCCAAAATATCCACAAAACGTGTTTATCTCACAAGACCTAACCCAACCTAACCTAACCACCACCGAAGTCAGAGAATTCGACATTGCCAAAATATCCACAAAAAGTTCTTATCCTACCAAACCTCACCCATCTGAACCTAACCATCACCGAAATCAAAGAATTGGATATTGATAAAATATCCACAAAACGTGCCCACCTCACAATACCTAACCCAACCTAACCTTACCATCACCGAAGTCAGAGAATTCGACATTGCCAAAATATCCACAAAAAGTTCTTATTCTACCAAACCTCACCCATCTGAACCTAACCATAACCGAAATTTAAGAATTGGACATTGCCAAAATATCCACAAAACATGCTTACCTCACAATACCTAACCCAACCTAACCTAACCATCACTGAAGACAGAGAATTCGACATTGCCAAAATATCCACAAAAAGTTCTTATCCTACCAAACCTCACCCATCTGAACCTTACCATCACCGAAAGCAAAGAATTGAACATTGCCAAAATATCCACAAAACGTGCTTACCTCACAATAGCTAACCCAATCTAACCTAACCATCACCGAAGTCAGAGAATTCGACATTGCCAAAATATCCACAAAAAGTTCTTATCATACCAAACCTCACCCATCTGAATCCAACCATCACGGAAACCAAAGAATTGGACATTGCGAAAATATCCACAAAACGTGCTTACCTCACAATACCTAACCCAACCTAACCTATCCATCACCGAAGTCAGAGAATTCGACATTGCCAAAATATCCACAAAAAGTGCTTATCCTACCAAACCTCACCCATCTGAACCTAACCATCACCGAAATCAAAGAATTGGACATTAATAAAATATCCACAAAACGTGCTTACCTCACAATACCTAACCCAACCTAACCTAACCATCACCGAAGTCAGAGAATTCGACATTGCCAAAATATCCACAAAAAGTTCTTATCCTACCAAACCTCACCCATCTGAACCTAACCATCACCGAAATCAAAGAATTGGACATTAATAAAATATCCACAAAACGTGCTTGCCTCACAATACCTAACCCAACCTAACCTAACCATCACCGAAGTCAGAGAATTCGACATTGCCAAAATATCCACAAAAAGTTCTTTTCCTACCAAACCTCACCCATCTGAACCTTACCATCACCGAAATCAAAGAATTAAACATTGCAAAAATATCCACAAAACGTGCTTACCTCACAATACCTAACCCAACCTAACCTTACCATCACCGAAGTCAGAGAATTCGACATTGCCAAAATATCCACAAAAAGTTCTTATCCTACCAAACCTCACCCATCTGAACCTTATCATCACCGAAATCAAAGAATTGGACATTAATAAAATATCCACAAAACGTGCTTACCTCACAATTCCTAACCCAATCTAACCTAACCATCACCGAAGTCAGAGAATTCGACATTGCCAAAATATCCACAAAAAGTTCTAATATTACCAAACCTCACCCATCTGAATCCAACCACCACGGAAACCAAAGAATTGGACATTGCGAAAATATCCACAAAACGTGCTTACCTCACAATACCTAACCCAACCTAACCTTACCATCACCGAAGTCAGAGAATTCAACATTGTTAAAATATCCACAAAACGTTCATACCCCACCAAACCTCACCCATCTGAACCTAACCATCACCGAAATCGAAGAATTAGACATTGCCAAAATACCCACAAAACGTGTTTACCTCACAATACCCAACCTAACCTAACCTTACCATCACCGAAGTCAGAGAATTCAACATTGTTAAAATATCCACAAAACGTTCATACCCCACCAAACCTCACCCATCTGAACCTAACCATCACCGAAATCGAAGAATTAGACATTGCCAAAATATCCACAAAACGTGTTTACCTCACAATACCTAACCCAACCTAACCTAACCACCACCGAAGTTAGAGAATTCGACATTGCCAAAATATCCACAAAAAGTTCTTATTCTACATAACCTCACCCATCTGAACCTAACCATCACCGAAATCAAAGAATTGGACATTGCTTAAATATCCACAAAACGTGCTTACCTTACAATACCTAACCCAACCTAACCTAACCATCACCGAAGTCAGAAAATTCAACATTGCCAAAATATCCACAAAAAGTTCATACCCCACCAAACCTCACCCATCTGAACCTAACCATCACCGAAATCGAAGAATTAGACATTGCCAAAATATCCACAAAACGTGCTTACCTCACAATACCTAACCTAACCTAACCTAACCATCACTGAAGTCAGAGAATTCGACATTGCCAAAATATCCACAAAAAGTTCTTATCCTACCAAACCTCACCCATCTGAACCTAACCATCACCGAAATCAAAGAATTGGATATTGATAAAATATCCACAAAACGTGCCCACCTCATAATACCTAACCCAACCTAACCTTACCATCACCGAAGTCAGAGAATTCGACATTGCCAAAATATCCACAAAAAGTTCTTTTCCTACCAAACCTCACCCATCTGAACCTTACCATCACTGAAATCAAAGAATTAAACATTGCAAAAATATCCACAAAACGTGCTTACCTCACAATACCTAACCCAACCTAACCTAACCATCACCGAAATCAGAGAATTCGACATTGCCAAAATATCCACAAAAAGTGCTTATCCTACCAAACCTCACCCATCTGAACCTAACCATCACCAAAATCAAAGAATTGGACATTGCTAAAATATCCACTAAACGTGCATACCTTACAATACCTAACCCAACCTAACCTAACCATCACCGAAGTCAGAAGATTCAACATTGCCAAAATATCCACAAAAAGTTCATACCCCACCAAACCTCACCCATCTGAACCTAACCATCACCGAAATCGAAGAATTGAACATTGCAAAAATATCCACAAAACGTGCTTACCTCACAATACCTAACCCAACTTAACCTAACCATCACCGAAGTCAGAGAATTCGACATTGCCAAAATATCCACAAAAAGTGCTTATCCTACCAAACCTCACCCATCTGAACCTAACCATCACCGAAATCAAAGAATTGGACATTAATAAAATATCCACAAAACGTGCTTACCTCACAATACCTAACCCAACCTAACCTAACCATCACTGAAGTCAGAGAATTCGACATTGCCAAAATATCCACAAAAAGTTCTTATCCTACCAAACCTCACCCATCTGAACCTAACCATCACCGAAATCAAAGAATTGGATATTGATAAAATATCCACAAAACGTGCCCACCTCACAATACCTAACCCAACCTAACCTTACCATCACCGAAGTCAGAGAATTCGACATTGCCAAAATATCCACAAAAAGTTCTTATCCTACATAACCTCACCCATCTGAACCTAACCATCACCGAAATCAAAGAATTGGACATTGCCTAAATATCAACAAAACGGGCTTACCTTACAATACCTAACCCAACCTAACCTTACCATCACCGAAGTCAGAAAATTCAACATTGCCAAAATATCCACAAAAAGTTCATACCTTACCAAACCTCACCCATTTGAACCTAACTATCACCGAAATCGAAGAATTGGACATTGCCAAAATATCTACAAAACGTGCTTACCTCACAATACCTAACTTAACCTAACCTAACCATCACTGAAGTCAGAGAATTCGACATTGCCAAAATATTCACAAAAAGTTCTTATCCTACCAAACCTCACCCATCTGAACCTAACCATCACCGAAATCAAAGAATTGGACATTAATAAAATATCCACAATACGTGCTTACCTCACAATACCTAACCCAACCTAACCTAACCATCACCGAAGTCAGAGAATTCGACATTGCCAAAATATCCACAAAAAGTTCTTTTCCTACCAAACCTCACCCATCTGAACCTTACCATCACCGAAATCAAAGAATTAAACATTGCAAAAATATCCACAAAACGTGCTTACCTCACAATACCTAACCCAACCTAACCTAACCATCACCGAAATCAGAGAATTTGACATTGCCATAATATCCACAAAAAGTGCTTATCCTAACAAACCTCACCCATCTGAACCTAACCATCACCGAAATCAAAGAATTGGACATTGCTAAAATATCCAAAAAACGTGCTTACCTTACAATACCTAACCCAACCTAACCTAACCATCACTGAAGTCAGAAAATTCAACATTGCCAAAATATCCACAAAAAGTTCATACCCCACCAAACCTCACCCATCTGAACCTAACCATCACCGAAATCGAAGAATTAGACATTGCCAAAATATATACAAAACGTGCTTACCTCACAATACCTTACCCAACCTAACCTAACCATCACTGAAGTCAGAGAATTCGACATTGCCAAAATATCCACAAAAAGTTCTTATCCTACCAAACCTCACCCATCTGAACCTAACCATCACCGAAATCAAAGAATTGGATATTGATAAAATATCCACAAAACGTGCCCACCTCACAATACCTAACCCAACCTAACCTAACCATCACCGAAGTCAGAGAATTCGACATTGCCAAAATATCCACAAAAAGTTCTTATCCTACATAACCTCACCCATCTGAACCTAACCATCACCGAAATCAAAGAATTGGACATTTCCTTAAATATCAACAAAACGGGCTTACCTTACAATACCTAACCCAACCTAACCTAACCATCACCGAAGTCAGAAAATTCAACATTGCCAAAATATCCACAAAAAGTTCATACCTTACCAAACCTCACCCATCTGAACCTAACTATCACCGAAATCGAAGAATTGGACATTGCCAAAATATCCACAAAACGTGCTTACCTCACAATACCTAACTTAACCTAACCTAACCATCACCGAAGTCAGAGAATTCGACATTGCCAAAATATCCACAAAAAGTTCTTATCCTACCAAACCTCACCCATCTGAACCTAACCATCACCGAAATCAAAGAATTGGACATTAATAAAATATCCACAATACGTGCTTACCTCACAATACCTAACCCAACCTAACCTAACCATCACTGAAGACAGAGAATTCGACATTGCCAAAATATCCACAAAAAGTTCTTATCCTACCAAACCTCACCCATCTGAACCTTACCATCACCGAAATCAAAGAATTGAACATTGCCAAAATATCCACAAAACGTGCTTACCTCACAATAGCTAACCCAATCTAACCTAACCATCACCGAAGTCAGAGAATTCGACATTGCCAAAATATCCACAAAAAGTTCTTATCATACCAAACCTCACCCATCTGAATCCAACCATCACGGAAACCAAAGAATTGGACATTGCGAAAATATCCACAAAACGTGCTTACCTCACAATACCTAACCCAACCTAACCTATCCATCACCGAAGTCAGAGAAATCGACATTGCCAAAATATCCACAAAAAGTGCTTATCCTACCAAACCTCACCCATCTGAACCTAACCATCACCGAAATCAAAGAATTGGACATTAATTAAATATCCACAAAACGTGCTTACCTCACAATACCTAACCCAACCTAAACTAACCATCACCGAAGTCAGAGAATTCGACATTGCCAAAATATCCACAAAAAGTTCTTATCCTACCAAACCTCACCCATCTGAACCTAACCATCACCGAAATCAAAGAATTGGACATTAATAAAATATCCACAAAACGTGCTTGCCTCACAATACCTAACCCAACCTAACCTAACCATCACCGAAGTCAGAGAATTCGACATTGCCAAAATATCCACAAAAAGTTCTTTTCCTACCAAACCTCACCCATCTGAACCTTACCATCACCGAAATCAAAGAATTAAACATTGCAAAAATATCCACAAAACGTGCTTACCTCACAATACCTAACCCAACCTAACCTTACCATCACCGAAGTCAGAGAATTCGACATTGCCAAAATATCCACAAAAAGTTCTTATCCTACCAAACCTCACCCATCTGAACCTTATCATCACCGAAATCAAAGAATTGGACATTAATAAAATATCCACAAAACGTGCTTACCTCACAATTCCTAACCCAATCTAACCTAACCATCACCGAAGTCAGAGAATTCGACATTGCCAAAATATCCACAAAAAGTTTTAATATTACCAAACCTCACCCATCTGAATCCAACCACCACGGAAACCAAAGAATTGGACATTGCGATAATATCCACAAAACGTGCTTACCTCACAATACCTAACCCAACCTAACCTTACCATCACCGAAGTCAGAGAATTCAACATTGTTAAAATATCCACAAAACGTTCATACCCCACCAAACCTCACCCATCTGAACCTAACCATCACCGAAATCGAAGAATTAGACATTGCCAAAATATCCACAAAACGTGTTTACCTCACAATACCCAACCTAACCTAACCTTACCATCACCGAAGTCAGAGAATTCAACATTGTTAAAATATCCACAAAACGTTCATACCCCACCAAACCTCACCCATCTGAACCTAACCATCACCGAAATCGAAGAATTAGACATTGCCAAAATATCCACAAAACGTGTTTACCTCACAATACCTAACCCAACCTAACCTAACCACCACCGAAGTTAGAGAATTCGACATTGCCAAAATATCCACAAAAAGTTCTTATTCTACATAACCTCACCCATCTGAACCTAACCATCACCGAAATCAAAGAATTGGACATTGCTTAAATATCCACAAAACGTGCTTACCTTACAATACCTAACCCAACCTAACCTAACCATCACCGAAGTCAGAAAATTCAACATTGCCAAAATATCCACAAAAAGTTCATACCCCACCAAACCTCACCCATCTGAACCTAACCATCACCGAAATCGAAGAATTAGACATTGCCAAAATATCCACAAAACGTGCTTACCTCACAATACCTAACCTAACCTAACCTAACCATCACTGAAGTCAAAGAATTCGACATTGCCAAAATATCCACAAAAAGTTCTTATCCTACCAAACCTCACCCATCTGAACCTAACCATCACCGAAATCAAAGAATTGGATATTGATAAAATATCCACAAAACGTGCTCACCTCATAATACCTAACCCAACCTAACCTTACCATCACCGAAGTCAGAGAATTCGACATTGCCAAAATATCCACAAAAAGTTCTTTTCCTACCAAACCTCACCCATCTGAACCTTACCATCACTGAAATCAAAGAATTAAACATTGCAAAAATATCCACAAAACGTGCTTACCTCACAATACCTAACCCAACCTAACCTAACCATCACCGAAATCAGAGAATTCGACATTGCCAAAATATCCACAAAAAGTGCTTATCCTACCAAACCTCACCCATCTGAACCTAACCATCACCAAAATCAAAGAATTGGACATTGCTAAAATATCCACTAAACGTGCATACCTTACAATACCTAACCCAACCTAACCTAACCATCACCGAAGTCAGAAGATTCAACATTGCCAAAATATCCACAAAAAGTTCATACCCCACCAAACCTCACCCATCTGAACCTAACCATCACCGAAATCGAAGAATTGAACATTGAAAAAATATCCACAAAACGTGCTTACTTCACAATACCTAACCCAACTTAACCTAACCATCACCGAAGTCAGAGAATTCGACATTGCCAAAATATCCACAAAAAGTGCTTATCCTACCAAACCTCACCCATCTGAACCTAACCATCACCGAAATCAAAGAATTGGACATTAATAAAATATCCACAAAACGTGCTTACCTCACAATACCTAACCCAACCTAACCTAACCATCACTGAAGTCAGAGAATTCGACATTGCCAAAATATCCACAAAAAAATCTTATCCTACCAAACCTCACCCATCTGAACCCAACCATCACGGAAACCAAAGAATTGGCCATTGCGAAAATATCCACAAAACGTGCTTACCTCACAATACCTAACCCAACCTTACCTAACCATCACCGAAGTCAGAGAATTCGACATTGCCAAAATATCCACAAAAAGTTCTTATCCTACATAACCTCACCCATCTGAACCTAACCATCACCGAAATCAAAGAATTGGATATTGATAAAATATCCACAAAACGTGCCCACCTCACAATACCTAACCCAACCTAACCTTACCATCACCGAAGTCAGAGAATTCGACATTGCCAAAATATCCACAAAAAGTTCTTATCCTACATAACCTCACCCATCTGAACCTAACCATCACCGAAATCAAAGAATTGGACATTAATA
This sequence comes from Arctopsyche grandis, assembly GCF_051622035.1. Taxonomy (NCBI): domain Eukaryota; kingdom Metazoa; phylum Arthropoda; class Insecta; order Trichoptera; family Hydropsychidae; genus Arctopsyche; species Arctopsyche grandis. The sequence continues at coordinate 444,445 of NW_027518427.1, forward strand.
AAATATCCACAAAACGTGCTTACCTCACAAATCCTAACCCAATCTAACCTAACCATCACCGAAGTCAGAGAATTCGACATTGCCAAAATATCCACAAAAAGTTCTTTTCCTACCAAACCTCACCCATCTGAACCTTACCATCACCGAAATCAAAGAATTAAACATTGCAAAAATATCCACAAAACGTGCTTACCTCACAATACCTAACCCAACCTAACCTAACCATCACCGAAATCAGAGAATTTGACATTGCCATAATATCCACAAAAAGTGCTTATCCTAACAAACCTCACCCATCTGAACCTAACCATCACCGAAATCAAAGAATTGGACATTGCTAAAATATCCACAAAACGTGCTTACCTTACAATACCTAACCCAACCTAACCTAACCATCACTGAAGTCAGAAAATTCAACATTGCCAAAATATCCACAAAAAGTTCATACCCCACCAAACCTCACCCATCTGAACCTAACCATCACCGAAATCGAAGAATTAGACATTGCCAAAATATATACAAAACGTGCTTACCTCACAATACCTAACCCAACCTAACCTAACCATCACTGAAGTCAGAGAATTCGACATTGCCAAAATATCCACAAAAAGTTCTTATCCTACCAAACCTCACCCATCTGAACCTAACCATCACCGAAATCAAAGAATTGGATATTGATAAAATATCCACAAAACGTGCCCACCTCACAATACCTAACCCAACCTAACCTTACCATCACCGAAGTCAGAGAATTCGACATTGCCAAAATATCCACAAAAAGTTTTTATTCTACCAAACCTCACCCATCTGAACCTAACCATAACCGAAATTTAAGAATTAGACATTGCCAAAATATCCACAAAACATGCTTACCTCACAATACCTAACCCAACCTAACCTAACCATCACCGAAGTCAGAGAATTCGACATTACCAAAATATCCACAAAAAGTTCTTATCCTACATAACCTCACCCATCTGAACCTAACCATCACCGAAATCAAAGAATTGGACATTAATAAAATATCCACAAAACGTGCTTACCTCACAATACCTAACCCAACCTAACCTAACCATCACTGAAGTCAGAGAATTCGACATTGCCAAAATATCCACAAAAAGTTCTTATCCTACCAAACCTCACCCATCTGAACCCAACCATCACGGAAACCAAAGAATTGGCCATTGCGAAAATAACCACAAAACGTGCTTACCTCACAATACCTAACCCAACCTAACCTAACCATCACCGAAGTCAGAGAATTCGACATTGCCAAAATATCCACAAAAAGTTCTTATCCTACATAACCTCACCCATCTGAACCTAACCATCACCGAAATCAAAGAATTGGACATTGCTAAAATATCCACAAAACGTGCTTACCTTACAATACCTAACCCAACCTAACCTAACCATCACTGAAGTCAGAAAATTCAACATTGCCAAAATATCCACAAAAAGTTCATACCCCACCAAACCTCACCCATCTGAACCTAACCATCACCGAAATCGAAGAATTAGACATTGCCAAAATATATACAAAACGTGCTTACCTCACAATACCTAACCCAACCTAACCTAACCATCACTGAAGTCAGAGAATTCGACATTGCCAAAATATCCACAAAAAGTTCTTATCCTACCAAACCTCACCCATCTGAACCTAACCATCACCGAAATCAAAGAATTGGATATTGATAAAATATTCACAAAACGTGCCCACCTCACAATACCTAACCCAACCTAACCTTACCATCACCGAAGTCAGAGAATTCGACATTGCCAAAATATCCACAAAAAGTTCTTATTCTACCAAACCTCACCCATCTGAACCTAACCATAAACGAAATTTAAGAATTAGACATTGCCAAAATATCCACAAAACATGCTTACCTCACAATACCTAACCCAACCTAACCTAACCATCACCGAAGTCAGAGAATTCGACATTACCAAAATATCCACAAAAAGTTCTTATCCTACATAACCTCACCCATCTGAACCTAACCATCACCGAAATCAAAGAATTGGACATTAATAAAATATCCACAAAACGTGCTTACCTCACAATACCTAACCCAACCTAACCTAACCATCACTGAAGTCAGAGAATTCGACATTGCCAAAATATCCACAAAAAGTTCTTATCCTACCAAACCTCACCCATCTGAACCCAACCATCACGGAAACCAAAGAATTGGCCATTGCGAAAATATCCACAAAACGTGCTTACCTCACAATACCTTTTTTTTTTTTTTTTTTTTTTTTTTTTTTTTTTTTTTTTTTTTTTTTTTCTATGCGTGGGAGGAGAAAATCTTCAATAAGACTCCCTCTAGTCCGCACTAGAGGGAAGTGTCAGATTTTTACTGACTAAAAAACTCCCCCGACTCACCTCACCCCTTTGGGGACCCCACTCGTTGGTGGATTGCTTCCGCAGGGGCTGATTTCGTCCTTGTTGGCTTCTCCTTTTTGTGCGGATCCCTCCTTTCCAGTTCGTCTAGTTGACCCGCTTGGTTTCTGTTTCCTGAAAAACATTCATTTGCAGTTTTAATCATAGGCTGGTAATAGTATATATATATCTATGGGTTGACATCTATTCATTTCCTTCTATAAGTCTTTCCGCTTTCCTTAGCCGTTCGGCCTCCTCCTTCTGCTTCATGACGCTCCTTGCGAACTCTGCGAATGCGTCCCAAGAGGCTACGTCTTTAGTGATGTTCTGTGCTATGTCTTCAGTGTTGACCGGGGTGCTTTCTTCGAGTGTGGCTCTTTCAGATTCCCATGCAGGGCATACGAGGAGTGTATGTTCTGCGTCATCTCTGATTGATGCACAGTGGTGACATCCTGCTGTCGTTTCCTTTCCGATGCGGTTGAGGAATGCTCCGAAACACCCATGGCTGGTTAGTAGCTGGGTTGTGTGGTAGTCCGGTTTTGCGCTTTTCCTCCTTGTCCAGGCTGCGATTGATGGGATCAGTCGGTGTGTCCATCTACCTTTGTCTGCGCCGTCCCAGCGGACCTGCCATTCCGTCATGAGCTCCGCCCGTGCCGTCGCTCTTCTTTTTTTCGTTCCCTCCTTTCTTCCCTCGTATACCTTCTTTCTTTCATGTGCCAGTAGGTCGATGGGTGGTACTCCAGCAATAACCAGTACTGCGCACTCGGATACTGTTGTATATGCCGATACGATTCTCAGTACGCCCCTGCGTTGTACTCTTGCGAGGTATTTCCTGGTTCTCTCCACTGCCATGCTGGGCGCCCATATTGGTGCACCGTATAGGATCACCGAGTGCACTACGCTGTTGAGTAGTTTTCTTCGGCATGGTTTGGGCCCTCCGATGTTGGGCATTAGTCGTCCGATGTTGTTGACAGCTCTTGCCGCTTTCTCCGCGGCATGCTCAGCTTGTTTCTTAAAGGTTAATTTGTCATCTAGAATTATTCCAAGATAAGTCAAATACCTTTTTAGTCTCACGTCGTATCCCGAAATGGTGATTTTCGGGGGTTCGATTTTTCTTTTTCTGGTGAACAAAACCGCCTCGGTTTTTTGTGGTGCAAGCTGTAGTCCGGCTTCCGTCATCCAGTCGTTCACCAGGTCGAGAGTGTCGTTTGTGGCGGTCTCGAGGTCCGTTATTTTCCTAGCCACAACAATGATAGCTACGTCGTCTGCAAAACCCACCAGCTTCGCTCCTCCTGGAAGTCTTAATTTAAGAAGTGAGTCGTACATTATGTTCCATAATGTTGGTCCCATGACAGAGCCCTGTGGGACACCAGAGGAGATCTTGCGTTCTGTCAGTCTTGTGATCAGAACCCTCTCCGACAGGTAACTTCCTATTATTCTTACAAGGTAGTCTGGTATTCCACCGAGCTCCGATAGAGCCGACATTATTTTATCCCATCTGGCAGAATTGAAAGCATTTTTAACGTCCAGTGTCACCATTATGCAGTGACTGCTCGTTTTTAATGTTCCACTATGAGCGTCTTTTATTGTCTTTATGACCTCGGCTATTGCGTCTACCGTGGACCGACCGGGTCTGAACCCGTATTGCTGCGAACATAACCCGCCTTCCGTCTCCGTCGTCTTCGCTACTCTCTGTAATATGAGGCGCTCGAGAAGTTTGCCCAATCCGTCCAACATGCACAGTGGCCGGTATGACGACGGCTCCTCCGGTGGTTTGTTGCCCTTGGGTATGAGCACGAGTTTCTGCCTTTTCCATATTTTTGGGAATTCTCCGCTCTTGAGGCAGCTGTTGAATGTCCGCAGCAATGTTTCCGGGCAGACTTTAGCCGATATGCGGAGAATTTCATTCGGTATTCCGTCAGGTCCAGGTGATTTGTCAGTGGACAGCCGTTTTGTTGCCGAGTATAGTTCACCGAGTGTAAACTCTGGGATGTCTTCGGGCTCTATGATCCACGCTTGTGGTGTCGTCTCTTTGTGTGTAGGGAAAAGGTGTGAAACTATCGTTTCCAAATTTCCATCTCTGTTTAAGAAGGGAATTTGGCGGTGGCCGGACAGCTTGCCACGGACCATACGATACGCTTGGCCCCATGGGTCCAGGTCCACCGTCGCTATGAGTTGTTCCCACATCAACTTTTTACTCCTCCTGATTGCGTAGGTGACTGCTCTTCTTGCTTCTTTGTGGGCTTCGCTTGCGGTTTCGATGGTCGTTTGGTCGTCTTCGTGGCCTGATCTGTGTCTTCGTTCAGTCCGACAGTGCTCTCTTCGTTTTCTTGTGCAGGTTCTTCGCAGCTCTGCAATTTCGTCGTTCCACCAATATTGTGGTTTCCGTCCCACTCCACCCTTCTTCGGCATCGAGGCCTCGCAAGCCCGAGTGATCGCTGCCGTTGTCTCTTTGCAAAGTTCTGTTCCAGTTGTGGTATCTTGAATACGGCCACACTCGAACTTGAGCGTCTCTTCGCACGTTTTAGTGTCTAGCTTGCCGACGGCCCACCTTGTCGGTTCGTTCTTATGCGGGGTCGAATCGGTCGTTCTTGTGTCTCTTAGCTCGTATGAGATGTATTGGTGGTCGCTTAGTGTTGTGTCGCTGAGCACCTCCCAGTTGGTAATGCGGCCAATGGTGTCCTCGTCCGCGAAAGCGACGTCGACTATGGAGCCAGTGCTTCCTCTGACGAAGGTATTTGCACTTCCGGTGTTCAGGACATGCAGGTTTAGTCTGGCCATTGTGTCAGCTAGTAGGCGACCGCGCTCATCGGTGATAGGTGATTCTTACTCTGTAGACTTTGCATTGAAGTCTCCGGCAACGACCACTCGTCCTGTGCTCCTGCTGACGCTCGCCTCCAATTCGTGCAAAAACAGTACGAAGTCCGAGACCGAGGCGTTCGGCGAACAGTAACAGCTGTAGAACCGCACGCCCCGCACCCGAACCCAGACTGCACCTACCTGTGGTGTTCCTGCCTCTGTGATTAGCCCGCTTCCGCGTGAGATGTAGATCGCCGAGCGCTGGGTTGTGTCGGCGAACCAATCTCCATTTAATGGGCGATGTTGTTCGCTTATTATTGTGATGTCAATTTTTTTCTCATAGATGGTCTGTAGGAGGAGGTCCTGCGCAGCCCTGCAATGGTTAAGGTTTACCTGGAGGACTCTTATTTTTCCATTTGCAGCCATTATGTTTGTGTCTTCCCCTTCCTCTGTCTCTCCAGTTCGGTTTTGTATGCAGGACACTTGGGTGTCCCTGCCATGTGCTGTGTGTCCGTGCCGCGGTCTTTGCAGACAATGCAGCACAAATTGTTCTCGCATTTGGCCGCTATGTGGCCTCCTTTACCACATCGGCGACACAGTTGGGACCTGTCACTTCCGCTGCAGGTGGCTGCCAAGTGTCCGTACTCCTGGCACTTGTAACAGCGGACCGCTTCTTTGTGCTGTCGTACGCGGCAGTTTACCCATCCACCTCACAATACCTAACCCAACCTAACCTAACCATCACCGAAGTCAGAGAATTCGACATTGCCAAAATATCCACAAAAAGTTCTTATCCTACATAACCTCACCCATCTGAACCTAACCATCACCGAAATCAAAGAATTGGACATTGCTAAAATATCCACAAAACGTGCTTACCTTACAATACCTAACCCAACCTAACCTAACCATCACTGAAGTCAGAAAATTCAACATTGCCAAAATATCCACAAAAAGTTCATACCCCACCAAACCTCACCCATCTGAACCTAACCATCACCGAAATCGAAGAATTAGACATTGCCAAAATATAAACAAAACGTGCTTACCTCACAATACCTAACCCAACCTAACCTAACCATCACTGAAGTCAGAGAATTCGACATTGCCAAAATATCCACAAAAAGTTCTTATCCTACCAAACCTCACCCATCTGAACCTAACCATCACCGAAATCAAAGAATTGGATATTGATAAAATATCCACAAAACGTGCCCACCTCACAATACCTAACCCAACCTAATCTTACCATCACCGAAGTCAGAGAATTCGACATTGCCAAAATATCCACAAAAAGTTCTTATTCTACCAAACCTCACCCATCTGAACCTAACCATAACCGAAATTTAAGAATTAGACATTGCCAAAATATCCACAAAACATGCTTACCTCACAATACCTAACCCAACCTAACCTAACCATCACCGAAGTCAGAGAATTCGACATTGCCAAAATATCCACAAAAAGTTCTTATTCTACCAAACCTCACCTATCTGAACCTAACCATAACCGAAATTTAAGAATTGGACATTGCCAAATTATCCACAAAACATGCTTACCTCACAATACCTAACCCAACCTAACCTAACCATCACTGAAGACAGAGAATTCGACATTGCCAAAATATCCACAAAAAGTTCTTATCCTACATAACCTCACCCATCTGAACCTAACCATCACCGAAATCAAAGAATTGGACATTGCTTAAATATCCACAAAACGTGCTTACCTTACAATACCTAACCCAACCTAACCTAACCATCACCGAAGTCAGAAAATTCAACATTGCCAAAATATCCACAAAAAGTTCATACCCCACCAAACCTCACCCATCTGAACCTAACCATCACCGAAATCGAAAAATTAGACATTGCCAAAATATCCACAAAACGTGCTTACCTCACAATACCTAACCCAACCTAACCTAACCATCACTGAAGTCAGAGAATTCGACATTGCCAAAATATCCACAAAAAGTTCTTATCCTACCAAACCTCATCCATCTGAACCTAACCATCACCGAAATCAAAGAATTGGATATAGATAAAATATCCACAAAACGTGCCCACCTCACAATACCTAACCCAACCTAACCTTACCATCACCGAAGTCAGAGAATTCGACATTGCCAAAATATCCACAAAAAGTTCATACCTTACCAAACCTCACCCATGTGAACCTAACTTTCACCGAAATCGAAGAATTGGACATTGCCAAAATATCCACAAAACGTGCTTACCTCCAAATACCTAACTTAACCTAACCTAACCACCACTGAAGTCAGAGAATTCGACATTGCCAAAATATCCACAAAAAGTTCTTATCCTACCAAACCTCACCCATCTGAACCTAACCATCACCGAAATCAAAGAATTGGACATTAATAAAATATCCACAATACGTGCTTACCTCACAATACCTAACCCAACCTAACCTAACCATCACCGAAATCAGAGAATTCGACATTGCCAAAATATCCACAAAAAGTGCTTATCCTACCAAACCTCACCCATCTGAACCTAACCATCACCAAAATCAAAGAATTGGACATTGCTAAAATATCCACTAAACGTGCATACCTTACAATACCTAACCCAACCTAACCTAACCATCACCGAAGTCAGAAGATTCAACATTGCCAAAATATCCACAAAAAGTTCATACCCCACCAAACCTCACCCATCTGAACCTAACCATCACCGAAATCAAAGAATTGGACATTAATAAAATATCCACAAAACGTGCTTACCTCACAATACCTAACCCAACCTAACCTAACCATCACTGAAGTCAGAGAATTCGACATTGCCAAAATATCCACAAAAAGTTCTTATCCTACCAAACCTCACCCATCTGAACCCAACCATCACGGAAACCAAAGAATTGGCCATTGCGAAAATATCCACAAAACGTGCTTACCTCACAATACCTAACCCAACCTAACCTAACCATCACTGAAGTCAGACAATTCGACATTGCCAAAATATCCACAAAAAGTTCTTATCCTACCAAACCTCACCCATCTGAACTTAACCATCACCGAAATCAAAGAATTGGATATTGATAAAATATCCACAAAACGTGCCCACCTCACAATACCTAACCCAACCTAACCTTACCATCACCGAAGTCAGAGAATTCGACATTGCCAAAATATCCACAAAAAGTTCTTATTCTACCAAACCTCACCCATCTGAACCTAACCATAACCGAAATTTAAGAATTGGACATTGCCAAAATATCCACAAAACATGCTTACCTCACAATACCTAACCCAACCTAACCTAACCATCACCGAAGTCAGAGAATTCGACATTGCCAAAATATCCACAAAAAGTTCTTTTCCTACCAAACCTCACCCATCTGAACCTTACCATCACCGAAATCAAAGAATTAAACATTGCAAAAATATCCACAAAACGTGCTTACCTCACAATACCTAACCCAACCTAACCTTACCATCACCGAAGTCAGAGAATTCGACATTGCCAAAATATCCACAAAAAGTTCTTATCCTACCAAACCTCACCCATCTGAACCTTATCATCACCGAAATCAAAGAATTGGACATTAATAAAATATCCACAAAACGTGCTTACCTCACAATTCCTAACCCAATCTAACCTAACCATCACCGAAGTCAGAGAATTCGACATTGCCAAAATATCCACAAAAAGTTCTTATATTACCAAACCTCACCCATCTGAATCCAACCACCACGGAAACCAAAGAATTGGACATTGCGAAAATATCCACAAAACGTGCTTACCTCACAATACCTAACCCAACCTAACCTTACCATCACCGAAGTCAGAGAATTCAACATTGTTAAAATATCCACAAAACGTTCATACCCCACCAAACCTCACCCATCTGAACCTAACCATCACCGAAATCAAAGAATTGGACATTAATAAAATATCCACAAAACGTGCTTACCTCACAATACCTAACCCAACCTAACCTAACCATCACTGAAGTCAGAGAATTCGACATTGCCAAAATATCCACAAAAAGTTCTTATCCTACCAAACCTCACCCATCTGAACCCAACCATCACGGAAACCAAAGAATTGGCCATTGCGAAAATATCCACAAAACGTGCTTACCTCACAATACCTAACCCAACCTAACCTAACCATCACCGAAATCAGAGAATTCGACATTGCCAAAATATCCACAAAAAGTGCTTATCCTATCAAACCTCACCCATCTGAACCTAACCATCACCGAAATCAAAGAATTGGACATTGCTCAAATATCCACAAAACGTGCTTACCTTACAATACCTAACCCAACCTAACCTAACCATCACCGAAGTCAGAAGATTCAACATTGCCAAAATATCCACAAAAAGTTCATACCCCACCAAACCTCACCCATCTGAACCTAACCATCACCGAAAATGAAGAATAAGACATTGCCAAAATATCCACAAAACGTGTTTACCTCACAATACCTAACCCAACCTAACCTAACCACCACCGAAGTCAGAGAATTACACATTGCCAAAATATCCACAAAAAGTTCTTATTCTACATAACCTAACCCATCTGAACCTAACCATCACCGAAATCAAAGAATTGGACATTGCTAAAATATCCACAAAACGTGCTTACCTTACAATACCTAACCCAACCTAACCTAACCATCACCGAAGTCAGAAAATTCAACATTGCCAAAATATCCATAAAAAGTTCATACCCCACCAAACCTCACCCATCTGAACCTAACCCTCACCGAAATCGAAGAATTAGACATTGCCAAAATATCCACAAAACGTGCTTACCTCACAATACCTAACTCAACCTAACCTTACCATCACTGAAGTCAGAGAATTCGACATTGCCAAAATATCCACAAAAAGTTCTTATCCTACCAAACCTCACCCATCTGAACTTAACCATCACCGAAATCAAAGAACTGGATATTGATAAAATATCCACAAAACGTGCCCACCTCACAATACCTAACCCAACCTAACCTTACCATCACCGAAGTCAGAGAATTCGACATTGCCAAAATATCCACAAAAAGTTCTTATTCTACCAAACCTCACCCATCTGAACCTAACCATAACCGAAATTTAAGAATTGGACATTGCCAAAATATCCACAAAACATGCTTACCTCACAATACCTAACCCAACCTAACCTAACCATCACTGAAGACAGAGAATTCGACATTGCCAAAATATCCACAAAAAGTTCTTATCCTACCAAACCTCACCCATCTGAACCTTACCATCACCGAAATCAAAGAATTGAACATTGCCAAAATATCCACAAAACGTGCTTACCTCACAATAGCTAACCCAATCTAACCTAACCATCACCGAAGTCAGAGAATTCGACATTGCCAAAATATCCACAAAAAGTTCTTATCATACCAAACCTCACCCATCTGAATCCAACCATCACGGAAACCAAAGAATTGGACATTAATAAAATATCCACAAAACGTGCTTACCTCACAATACCTAACCCAACCTAACCTAACCATCACCGAAGTCAGAGAATTCGACATTGCCAAAATATCCACAAAATGTTCTTATCCTACCAAACCTCACCCATCTGAACCTAACCATCACCGAAATCAAAGAATTGAACATTAATAAAATATCCACAAAACGTGCTTGCCTCACAATACCTTACCCAACCTAACCTAACCATCACCGAAGTCAGAGAATTCGACATTGCCAAAATATCCACAAAAAGTTCTTATCCTACCAAACCTCACCCATCTGAACCTTATCATCACCGAAATCAAAGAATTGGACATTAATAAAATATCCACAAAACGTGCTTACCTCACAATTCCTAACCCAATCTAACCTAACCATCACCGAAGTCAGAGAATTCGACATTGCCAAAATATCCACAAAAAGTTCATACCTTACCAAACCTCACCCATGTGAACCTAACTTTCACCGAAATCGAAGAATTGGACATTGCTAAAATATCCACAAAACGTGCTTACCTCACAATACCTAACTTAACCTAACCTAACCACCACTGAAGTCAGAGAATTCGACATTGCCAAAATATCCACAAAAAGTTCTTTTCCTACCAAACCTCACCCATCTGAACCTAACCATCACCGAAATCAAAGAATTGGACATTAATAAAATATCCACAATACGTGCTTACCTCACAATACCTAACCCAACCTAACCTAACCATCACCGAAATCAGAGAATTCGACATTGCCAAAAGATCCACAAAAAGTGCTTATCCTACCAAACCTCACCCATCTGAACCTAACCATCACCGAAATCAAAGAATTGGACATTAATAAAATATCCACAAAACGTGCTTACCTCACAATACCTAACCCAACCAAACCTAACCATCACTGAAGTCAGAGAATTCGACATTGCCAAAATATCCACAAAAAGTTCTTATCCTACCAAACCTCACCCATCTGAACCCAACCATCACGGAAATTAAAGAAATGGCCATTGCGAAAATATCCACAAAACGTGCTTACCTCACAATACCTAACCCAACCTAACCTAACCATCACCGAAGTCAGAGAATTCGACATTGCCAAAATATCCACAAAAAGTTCTTATCCTACCAAACCTCACCCATCTGAACCTAACCATCACTGAAATCAAAGAATTGGACATTAATAAAATATCCACAATACGTGCTTACCTCACAATACCTAACCCAACCTAACCTAACCATCACCGAAATCAGAGAATTCGACATTGCCAAAATATCCACAAAAAGTGCTTATCCTATCAAACCTCACCCATCTGAACCTAACCATCACCGAAATCAAAGAATTGGACATTGCTAAAATATCCACAACACGTGCTTACCTTACAATACCTAACCCAACCTAACCTAACCATCACCCAAGTCAGAAAATTCAACATTGCCAAAATATCCATAAAAAGTTCATACCCCACCAAACCTCACCCATCTGAACCTAACCCTCACCGAAATCGAAGAATTAGACATTGCCAAAATATCCACAAAACGTGCTTACCTCACAATACCTAACTCAACCTAACCTAACCATCACTGAAGTCAGAGAATTCGACATTGCCAAAATATCCACAAAAAGTTCTTATCCTACCAAACCTCACCCATCTGAACCTAACCATCACCGAAATCAAAGAATTGGATATTGATAAAATATCCACAAAACGTGCCCACCTCACAATACCTAACCCAACCTAACCTTACCATCACCGAAGTCAGAGAATTCGACATTGCCAAAATATCCACAAAAAGTTCTTATTCTACCAAACCTCACCCATCTGAACCTAACCATAACCGAAATTTAAGAATTGGACATTGCCAAAATATCCACAAAACATGCTTACTTCACAATACCTAACCCAACCTAACCTAACCATCACTGAAGACAGAGAATTCGACGTTGCCAAAATATCCACAAAAAGTTCTTATCCTACCAAACCTCACCCATCTGAACCTTACCATCACCGAAATCAAAGAATTGAACATTGCCAAAATATCCACAAAACGTGCTTACCTCACAATAGCTAACCCAATCTAACCTAACCATCACCGAAGTCAGAGAATTCGACATTGCCAAAATATCCACAAAAAGTTCTTATCATACCAAACCTCACCCATCTGAATCCAACCATCACGGAAACCAAAGAATTGGACATTGCGAAAATATCCACAAAACGTGCTTACCTCACAATACCTAACCCAACCTAACCTATCCATCACCGAAGTCAGAGAATTCGACATTGCCAAAATATCCACAAAAAGTGCTTATCCTACCAAACCTCACCCATCTGAACCTAACCATCACCGAAATCAAAGAATTAGACATTAATAAAATATCCACAAAACGTGCTTACCTCACAATACCTAACCCAACCTAACCTAACCATCACCGAAGTCAGAGAATTCGACATTGCCAAAATATCCACAAAAAGTTCTTATCCTACCAAACCTCACCCATCTGAACCTAACCATCACCGAAATCAAAGAATTGGACATTAATAAAATATCCACAAAACGTGCTTGCCTCACAATACCTAACCCAACCTAACCTAACCATCACCGAAGTCAGAAGATTCAACATTGCCAAAATATCCACAAAAAGTTCATACCCCACCAAACCTCACCCATCTGAACCTAACCATCACCGAAATCGAAGAATAAGACATTGCCAAAATATCCACAAAACGTGTTTACCTCACAATACCTAACCCAACCTAACCTAACCACCACCGAAGTCAGAGAATTACACATTGCCAAAATATCCACAAAAAGTTCTTATTCTACATAACCTAACCCATCTGAACCTAACCATCACCGAAATCAAAGAATTGGACATTGCTAAAATATCCACAAAACGTGCTTACCTTACAATACCTAACCCAACCTAACCTAACCATCACCGAAGTCAGAAAATTCAACATTGCCAAAATATCCATAAAAAGTTCATACCCCACCAAACCTCACCCATCTGAACCTAACCCTCACCGAAATCGAAGAATTAGACATTGCCAAAATATCCACAAAACGTGCTTACCTCACAATACCTAACTCAACCTAACCTTACCATCACTGAAGTCAGAGAATTCGACATTGCCAAAATATCCACAAAAAGTTCTTATCCTACCAAACCTCACCCATCTGAACTTAACCATCACCGAAATCAAAGAATTGGATATTGATAAAATATCCACAAAACGTGCCCACCTCACAATACCTAACCCAACCTAACCTTACCATCACCGAAGTCAGAGAATTCGACATTGCCAAAATATCCACAAAAAGTTCTTATTCTACCAAACTTCACCCATCTGAACCTAACCATAACCGAAATTTAAGAATTGGACATTGCCAAAATATCCACAAAACATGCCTACCTCACAATACCTAACCCAACCTAACCTAACCATCACTGAAGACAGAGAATTCGACATTGCCAAAATATCCACAAAAAGTTCTTATCCTACCAAACCTCACCCATCTGAACCTTACCATCACCGAAATCAAAGAATTGAACATTGCCAAAATATCCACAAAACGTGCTTACCTCACAATAGCTAACCCAATCTAACCTAACCATCACCGAAGTCAGAGAATTCGACATTGCCAAAATATCCACAAAAAGTTCTTATCATACCAAACCTCACCCATCTGAATCCAACCATCACGGAAACCAAAGAATTGGACATTAATAAAATATCCACAAAACGTGCTTACCTCACAATACCTAACCCAACCTAACCTAACCATCACCGAAGTCAGAGAATTCGACATTGCCAAAATATCCACAAAAAGTTCTTATCCTACCAAACCTCACCCATCTGAACCTAACCATCACCGAAATCAAAGAATTGAACATTAATAAAATATCCACAAAACGTGCTTGCCTCACAATACCTTACCCAACCTAACCTAACCATCACCGAAGTCAGAGAATTCGACATTGCCAAAATATCCACAAAAAGTTCTTATCCTACCAAACCTCACCCATCTGAACCTTATCATCACCGAAATCAAAGAATTGGACATTAATAAAATATCCACAAAACGTGCTTACCTCACAATTCCTAACCCAATCTAACCTAACCATCACCGAAGTCAGAGAATTCGACATTGCCAAAATATCCACAAAAAGTTCATACCTTACCAAACCTCACCCATGTGAACCTAACTTTCACCGAAATCGAAGAATTGGACATTGCCAAAATATCCACAAAACGTGCTTACCTCACAATACCTAACTTAACCTAACCTAACCACCACTGAAGTCAGAGAATTCGACATTGCCAAAATATCCACAAAAAGTTCTTATCCTACCAAACCTCACCCATCTAAACCTAACCATCACCGAAATCAAAGAATTGGACATTAATAAAATATCCACAATACGTGCTTACCTCACAATACCTAACCCAACCTAACCTAACCATCACCGAAATCAGAGAATTCGACATTGCCAAAATATCCACAAAAAGTGCTTATCCTACCAAACCTCACCCATCTGAACCTAACCATCACCGAAATCAAAGAATTGGACATTAATAAAATATCCACAAAACGTGCTTACCTCACAATACCTAACCCAACCTAACCTAACCATCACTGAAGTCAGAGAATTCGACATTGCCAAAATATCCACAAAAAGTTCTTATCCTACCAAACCTCACCCATCTGAACCCAACCATCACGGAAATTAAAGAAATGGCCATTGCGAAAATATCCACAAAACGTGCTTACCTCACAATACCTAACCCAACCTAACCTAACCATCACCGAAGTCAGTGAATTCGACATTGCCAAAATATCCACAAAAAGTTCTTATCCTACCAAACCTCACCCATCTGAACCTAACCATCACTGAAATCAAAGAATTGGACATTAATAAAATATCCACAATACGTGCTTACCTCACAATACCTAACCCAACCTAACCTAACCATTACCAAAGTCAGAGAATTCGACATTGCCAAAATATCCACAAAAAGTTCTTTTCCTACCAAACCTCACCCATCTGAACCTTACCATCACCGAAATCAAAGAATTAAACATTGCAAAAATATCCACAAAACGTGCTTACCTCACAATACCTAACCCAACCTAACCTAACCATCACCGAAATCAGAGAATTCGACATTGCCAAAATATCCACAAAAAGTGCTTATCCTATCAAACCTCACCCATCTGAACCTAACCATCACCGAAATCAAAGAATTGGACATTGCTAAAATATCCACAAAACGTGCTTACCTTACAATACCTAACCCAACCTAACCTAACCATCACCGAAGTCAGAAGATTCAACATTGCCAAAATATCCACAAAAAGTTCATACCCCACCAAACCTCACCCATCTGAACCTAACCATCACCGAAATCGAAGAATAAGACATTGCCAAAATATCCACAAAACGTGTTTACCTCACAATACCTAACCCAACCTAACCTAACCACCACCGAAGTCAGAGAATTACACATTGCCAAAATATCCACAAAAAGTTCTTATTCTACATAACCTCACCCATCTGAACCTAACCATCACCGAAATCAAAGAATTGGACATTGCTAAAATATCCACAAAACGTGCTTACCTTACAATACCTAACCCAACCTAACCTAACCATCACCGAAGTCAGAAAATTCAACATTGCCAAAATATCCATAAAAAGTTCATACCCCACCAAACCTCACCCATCTGAACCTAACCCTCACCGAAATCGAAGAATTAGACATTGCCAAAATATCCACAAAACGTGCTTACCTCACAATACCTAACTCAACCTAACCTAACCATCACTGAAGTCAGAGAATTCGACATTGCCAAAATATCCACAAAAAGTTCTTATCCTACCAAACCTCACCCATCTGAACCTAACCATCACCGAAATCAAAGAATTGGATATTGATAAAATATCCACAAAACGTGCCCACCTCACAATACCTAACCCAACCTAACCTTACCATCACCGAAGTCAGAGAATTCGACATTGCCAAAATATCCACAAAAAGTTCTTATTCTACCAAACCTCACCCATCTGAACCTAACCATAACCGAAATTTAAGAATTGGACATTGCCAAAATATCCACAAAACATGCTTACTTCACAATACCTAACCCAACCTAACCTAACCATCACTGAAGACAGAGAATTCGACGTTGCCAAAATATCCACAAAAAGTTCTTATCATACCAAACCTCACCCATCTGAATCCAACCATCACGGAAACCAAAGAATTGGACATTGCGAAAATATCCACAAAACGTGCTTACCTCACAATACCTAACCCAACCTAACCTATCCATCACCGAAGTCAGAGAATTCGACATTGCCAAAATATCCACAAAAAGTGCTTATCCTACCAAACCTCACCCATCTGAACCTAACCATCACCGAAATCAAAGAATTAGACATTAATAAAATATCCACAAAACGTGCTTACCTCACAATACCTAACCCAACCTAACCTAACCATCACCGAAGTCAGAGAATTCGACATTGCCAAAATATCCACAAAAAGTTCTTATCCTACCAAACCTCACCCATCTGAACCTAACCATCACCGAAATCAAAGAATTGGACATTAATAAAATATCCACAAAACGTGCTTGCCTCACAATACCTAACCCAACCTAACCTAACCATCACCGAAGTCAGAGAATTCGACATTGCCAAAATGTCCACAAAAAGTTCTTTTCCTACCAAACCTCACCCATCTGAACCTTACCATCACCGAAATCAAAGAATTAAACATTGCAAAAATATCCACAAAACGTGCTTACCTCACAAAACCTAACCCAACCTAACCTAACCATCACCGAAGTCAGAGAATTCGACATTGCCAAAATATCCACAAAAAGTTCTTATCCTACCAAACTTCACCAATCTGAACCTTATCATCACCGAAATCAAAGAATTGGACATTAATAAAATATCCACAAAACGTGCTTACCTCACAATTCCTAACCCAATCTAACCTAACCATCACCGAAGTCAGAGAATTCGACATTGCCAAAATATCCACAAAAAGTTTTTATATTACCAAACCTCACCCATCTGAATCCAACCACCACGGAAACCAAAGAATTGGACATTGCGAAAATATCCACAAAACGTGCTTACCTCACAATACCTAACCCAACCTAACCTTACCATCACCGAAGTCAGAGAATTCAACATTGTTAAAATATCCACAAAACGTTCATACCCCACCAAACCTCACCCATCTGAACCTAACCATCACCGAAATCGAAGAATTAGACATTGCCAAAATATCCACAAAACGTGTTTACCTCACAATACCCAACCTAACCTAACCTTACCATCACCGAAGTCAGAGAATTCAACATTGTTAAAATATCCACAAAACGTTCATACCCCACCAAACCTCACCCATCTGAACCTAACCATCACCGAAATCGAAGAATTAGACATTGCCAAAATATCCACAAAACGTGTTTACCTCACAATACCTAACCCAACCTAACCTAACCACCACCGAAGTCAGAGAATTCGACATTGCCAAAATATCCACAAAAAGTTCTTATCCTACCAAACTTCACCAATCTGAACCTTATCATCACCGAAATCAAAGAAGTGGACATTAATAAAATATCCACAAAACGTGCTTACCTCACAATTCCTAACCCAATCTAACCTAACCATCACCGAAGTCAGAGAATTCGACATTGCCAAAATATCCACAAAAAGTTCTTTTCCTACCAAACCTCACCCATCTGAACCTTACCATCACCGAAATCAAAGAATTAAACATTGCAAAAATATCCACAAAACGTGCTTACCTCACAATACCTAACCCAACCTAACCTAACCATCACCGAAATCAGAGAATTCGACATTGCCAAAATATCCACAAAAAGTGCTTATCCTATCAAACCTTACCCATCTGAACCTAACCATCACCGAAATCAAAGAATTGGACATTGCTAAAATATCCACAAAACGTGCTTACCTTACAATACCTAACCCAACCTAACCTAACCATCACCGAAGTCAGAAAATTCAACATTGCCAAAATATCCATAAAAAGTTCATACCCCACCAAACCTCACCCATCTGAACCTAACCCTCACCGAAATCGAAGAATTAGACATTGCCAAAATATCCACAAAACGTGCTTACCTCACAATACCTAACTCAACCTAACCTAACCATCACTGAAGTCAGAGAATTCGACATTGCCAAAATATCCACAAAAAGTTCTTATCCTACCAAACCTCACCCATCTGAACCTAACCATCACCGAAATCAAAGAATTGGATATTGATAAAATATCCACAAAACGTGCCCACCTCACAATACCTAACCCAACCTAACCTTACCATCACCGAAGTCAGAGAATTCGACATTGCCAAAATATCCACAAAAAGTTCTTATTCTACCAAACCTCACCCATCTGAACCTAACCATAACCGAAATTTAAGAATTGGACATTGCCAAAATATCCACAAAACATGCTTACTTCACAATACCTAACCCAACCTAACCTAACCATCACTGAAGACAGAGAATTCGACGTTGCCAAAATATCCACAAAAAGTTCTTATCATACCAAACCTCACCCATCTGAATCCAACCATCACGGAAACCAAAGAATTGGACATTGCGAAAATATCCACAAAACGTGCTTACCTCACAATACCTAACCCAACCTAACCTATCCATCACCGAAGTCAGAGAATTCGACATTGCCAAAATATCCACAAAAAGTGCTTATCCTACCAAACCTCACCCATCTGAACCTAACCATCACCGAAATCAAAGAATTAGACATTAATAAAATATCCACAAAACGTGCTTACCTCACAATACCTAACCCAACCTAACCTAACCATCACCGAAGTCAGAGAATTCGACATTGCCAAAATATCCACAAAAAGTTCTTATCCTACCAAACCTCACCCATCTGAACCTAACCATCACCGAAATCAAAGAATTGGACATTAATAAAATATCCACAAAACGTGCTTGCCTCACAATACCTAACCCAACCTAACCTAACCATCACCGAAGTCAGAGAATTCGACATTGCCAAAATGTCCACAAAAAGTTCTTTTCCTACCAAACCTCACCCATCTGAACCTTACCATCACCGAAATCAAAGAATTAAACATTGCAAAAATATCCACAAAACGTGCTTACCTCACAATACCTAACCCAACCTAACCTAACCATCACCGAAGTCAGAGAATTCGACATTGCCAAAATATCCACAAAAAGTTCTTATCCTACCAAACTTCACCAATCTGAACCTTATCATCACCGAAATCAAAGAATTGGACATTAATAAAATATCCACAAAACGTGCTTACCTCACAACTCCTAACCCAATCTAACCTTACCATCACCGAAGTCAGAGAATTCGACATTGCCAAAATATCCACAAAAAGTTCTTATATTACCAAACCTCACCCATCTGAATCCAACCACCACGGAAACCAAAGAATTGGACATTGCGAAAATATCCACAAAACGTGCTTACCTCACAATACCTAACCCAACCTAACCTTACCATCACCGAAGTCAGAGAATTCAACATTGTTAAAATATCCACAAAACGTTCATACCCCACCAAACCTCACCCATCTGAACCTAACCATCACCGAAATCGAAGAATTAGACATTGCCAAAATATCCACAAAACGTGTTTACCTCACAATACCCAACCTAACCTAACCTTACCATCACCGAAGTCAGAGAATTCAACATTGTTAAAATATCCACAAAACGTTCATACCTCACCAAACCTCACCCATCTGAACCTAACCATCACCGAAATCAAAGAATTGGACATTGCTTAAATATCCACAAAACGTGCTTACCTCACAATACCTAACCCAACCTAACCTAACCATCACTGAAGTCAGAGAATTCGACATTGCCAAAATATCCACAAAAAGTTCTTATCCTACCAAACCTCATCCATCTGAACCTAACCATCACCGAAATCAAAGAATTGGATATAGATAAAATATCCACAAAACGTGCCCACCTCACAATACCTAACCCAACCTAACCTTACCATCACCGAAGTCAGAGAATTCGACATTGCCAAAATATCCACAAAAAGTTCATACCTTACCAAACCTCACCCATGTGAACCTAACTTTCACCGAAATCGAAGAATTGGACATTGCCAAAATATCCACAAAACGTGCTTACCTCCAAATACCTAACTTAACCTAACCTAACCACCACTGAAGTCAGAGAATTCGACATTGCCAAAATATCCACAAAAAGTTCTTATCCTACCAAACCTCACCCATCTGAACCTAACCATCACCGAAATCAAAGAATTGGACATTAATAAAATATCCACAATACGTGCTTACCTCACAATACCTAACCCAACCTAACCTAACCATCACCGAAATCAGAGAATTCGACATTGCCAAAATATCCACAAAAAGTGCTTATCCTACCAAACCTCACCCATCTGAACCTAACCATCACCAAAATCAAAGAATTGGACATTGCTAAAATATCCACTAAACGTGCATACCTTACAATACCTAACCCAACCTAACCTAACCATCACCGAAGTCAGAAGATTCAACATTGCCAAAATATCCACAAAAAGTTCATACCCCACCAAACCTCACCCATCTGAACCTAACCATCACCGAAATCAAATAATTGGACATTAATAAAATATCCACAAAACGTGCTTACCTCACAATACCTAACCCAACCTAACCTAACCATCACTGAAGTCAGAGAATTCGACATTGCCAAAATATCCACAAAAAGTTCTTATCCTACCAAACCTCACCCATCTGAACCCAACCATCACGGAAACCAAAGAATTGGCCATTGCGAAAATATCCACAAAACGTGCTTACCTCACAATACCTAACCCAACCTAACCTAACCATCACTGAAGTCAGACAATTCGACATTGCCAAAATATCCACAAAAAGTTCTTATCCTACCAAACCTCACCCATCTGAACTTAACCATCACCGAAATCAAAGAATTGGATATTGATAAAATATCCACAAAACGTGCCCACCTCACAATACCTAACCCAACCTAACCTTACCACCACCGAAGTCAGAGAATTCGACATTGCCAAAATATCCACAAAAAGTTCTTATTCTACCAAACCTCACCCATCTGAACCTAACCATAACCGAAATTTAAGAATTGGACATTGCCAGAATATCCACAAAACATGCTTACCTCACAATACCTAACCCAACCTAACCTAACCATCACCGAAGTCAGAGAATTCGACATTGCCAAAATATCCACAAAAAGTTCTTTTCCTACCAAACCTCACCCATCTGAACCTTACCATCACCGAAATCAAAGAATTAAACATTGCAAAAATATCCACAAAACGTGCTTACCTCACAATACCTAACCCAACCTAACCTAACCATCACCGAAGTCAGAGAATTCGACATTGCCAAAATATCCACAAAAAGTTCTTATCCTACCAAACCTCACCCATCTGAACCTTATCATCACCGAAATCAAAGAATTGGACATTAATAAAATATCCACAAAACGTGCTTACCTCACAATTCCTAACCCAATCTAACCTAACCATCACCGAAGTCAGAGAATTCGTCATTGCCAAAATATCCACAAAAAGTTCTTATATTACCAAACCTCACCCATCTGAATCCAACCACCACGGAAACCAAAGAATTGGACATTGCGAAAATATCCACAAAACGTGCTTACCTCACAATACCTAACCCAACCTAACCTTACCATCACCGAAGTCAGAGAATTCAACATTGTTAAAATATCCACAAAACGTTCATACCCCACCAAACCTCACCCATCTGAACCTAACCATCACCGAAATCAAAGAATTGGACATTAATAAAATATCCACAAAACGTGCTTACCTCACAATACCTAACCCAACCTAACCTAACCATCACTGAAGTCAGAGAATTCGACATTGCCAAAATATCCACAAAAAGTTCTTATCCTACCAAACCTCACCCATCTGAACCCAACCATCACGGAAACCAAAGAATTGGCCATTGCGAAAATATCCACAAAACGTGCTTACCTCACAATACCTAACCCAACCTAACCTAACCATCACCGAAATCAGAGAATTCGACATTGCCAAAATATCCACAAAAAGTGCTTATCCTATCAAACCTCACCCATCTGAACCTAACCATCACCGAAATCAAAGAATTGGACATTGCTCAAATATCCACAAAACGTGCTTACCTTACAATACCTAACCCAACCTAACCTAACCATCACCGAAGTCAGAAGATTCAACATTGCCAAAATATCCACAAAAAGTTCATACCCCACCAAACCTCACCCATCTGAACCTAACCATCACCGAAAATGAAGAATAAGACATTGCCAAAATATCCACAAAACGTGTTTACCTCACAATACCTAACCCAACCTAACCTAACCACCACCGAAGTCAGAGAATTACACATTGCCAAAATATCCACAAAAAGTTCTTATTCTACATAACCTAACCCATCTGAACCTAACCATCACCGAAATCAAAGAATTGGACATTGCTAAAATATCCACAAAACGTGCTTACCTTACAATACCTAACCCAACCTAACCTAACCATCACCGAAGTCAGAAAATTCAACATTGCCAAAATATCCATAAAAAGTTCATACCCCACCAAACCTCACCCATCTGAACCTAACCCTCACCGAAATCGAAGAATTAGACATTGCCAAAATATCCACAAAACGTGCTTACCTCACAATACCTAACTCAACCTAACCTTACCATCACTGAAGTCAGAGAATTCGACATTGCCAAAATATCCACAAAAAGTTCTTATCCTACCAAACCTCACCCATCTGAACTTAACCATCACCGAAATCAAAGAATTGGATATTGATAAAATATCCACAAAACGTGCCCACCTCACAATACCTAACCCAACCTAACCTTACCATCACCGAAGTCAGAGAATTCGACATTGCCAAAATATCCACAAAAAGTTCTTATTCTACCAAACCTCACCCATCTGAACCTAACCATAACCGAAATTTAAGAATTGGACATTGCCAAAATATCCACAAAACATGCTTACCTCACAGTACCTAACCCAACCTAACCTAACCATCACTGAAGACAGAGAATTCGACATTGCCAAAATATCCACAAAAAGTTCTTATCCTACCAAACCTCACCCATCTGAACCTTACCATCACCGAAATCAAAGAATTGAACATTGCCAAAATATCCACAAAACGTGCTTACCTCACAATAGCTAACCCAATCTAACCTAACCATCACCGAAGTCAGAGAATTCGACATTGCCAAAATATCCACAAAAAGTTCTTATCATACCAAACCTCACCCATCTGAATCCAACCATCACGGAAACCAAAGAATTGGACATTAATAAAATATCCACAAAACGTGCTTACCTCACAATACCTAACCCAACCTAACCTAACCATCACCGAAGTCAGAGAATTCGACATTGCCAAAATATCCACAAAAAGTTCTTATCCTACCAAACCTCACCCATCTGAACCTAACCATCACCGAAATCAAAGAATTGAACATTAATAAAATATCCACAAAACGTGCTTGCCTCACAATACCTTACCCAACCTAACCTAACCATCACCGAAGTCAGAGAATTCGACATTGCCAAAATATCCACAAAAAGTTCTTATCCTACCAAACCTCACCCATCTGAACCTTATCATCACCGAAATCAAAGAATTGGACATTAATAAAATATCCACAAAACGTGCTTACCTCACAATTCCTAACCCAATCTAACCTAACCATCACCGAAGTCAGAGAATTCGACATTGCCAAAATATCCACAAAAAGTTCATACCTTACCAAACCTCACCCATGTGAACCTAACTTTCACCGAAATCGAAGAATTGGACATTGCTAAAATATCCACAAAACGTGCTTACCTCACAATACCTAACTTAACCTAACCTAACCACCACTGAAGTCAGAGAATTCGACATTGCCAAAATATCCACAAAAAGTTCTTATCCTACCAAACCTCACCCATCTGAACCTAACCATCACCGAAATCAAAGAATTGGACATTAATAAAATATCCACAATACGTGCTTACCTCACAATACCTAACCCAACCTAACCTAACCATCACCGAAATCAGAGAATTCGACATTGCCAAAATATCCACAAAAAGTGCTTATCCTACCAAACCTCACCCATCTGAACCTAACCATCACCGAAATCAAAGAATTGGACATTAATAAAATATCCACAAAACGTGCTTACCTCACAATACCTAACCCAACCAAACCTAACCATCACTGAAGTCAGAGAATTCGACATTGCCAAAATATCCACAAAAAGTTCTTATCCTACCAAACCTCACCCATCTGAACCCAACCATCACGGAAATTAAAGAAATGGCCATTGCGAAAATATCCACAAAACGTGCTTACCTCACAATACCTAACCCAACCTAACCTAACCATCACCGAAGTCAGAGAATTCGACATTGCCAAAATATCCACAAAAAGTTCATACCTTACCAAACCTCACCCATGTGAACCTAACTTTCACCGAAATCGAAGAATTGGACATTGCTAAAATATCCACAAAACGTGCTTACCTCACAATACCTAACTTAACCTAACCTAACCACCACTGAAGTCAGAGAATTCGACATTGCCAAAATATCCACAAAAAGTTCTTATCCTACCAAACCTCACCCATCTGAACCTAACCATCACCGAAATCAAAGAATTGGACATTAATAAAATATCCACAATACGTGCTTACCTCACAATACCTAACCCAACCTAACCTAACCATCACCGAAATCAGAGAATTCGACATTGCCAAAATATCCACAAAAAGTGCTTATCCTACCAAACCTCACCCATCTGAACCTAACCATCACCGAAATCAAAGAATTGGACATTAATAAAATATCCACAAAACGTGCTTACCTCACAATACCTAACCCAACCAAACCTAACCATCACTGAAGTCAGAGAATTCGACATTGCCAAAATATCCACAAAAAGTTCTTATCCTACCAAACCTCACCCATCTGAACCCAACCATCACGGAAATTAAAGAAATGGCCATTGCGAAAATATCCACAAAACGTGCTTACCTCACAATACCTAACCCAACCTAACCTAACCATCACCGAAGTCAGAGAATTCGACATTGCCAAAATATCCACAAAAAGTTCTTATCCTACCAAACCTCACCCATCTGAACCTAACCATCACTGAAATCAAAGAATTGGACATAAATAAAATATCCACAATACGTGCTTACCTCACAATACCTAACCCAACCTAACCTAACCATTACCGAAGTCAGAGAATTCGACATTGCCAAAATATCCACAAAAAGTTCTTTTCCTACCAAACCTCACCCATCTGAACCTTACCATCACCGAAATCAAAGAATTAAACATTGCAAAAATATCCACAAAACGTGCTTACCTCACAATACCTAACCCAACCTAACCTAACCATCACCGAAATCAGAGAATTCGACATTGCCAAAATATCCACAAAAAGTGCTTATCCTATCAAACCTCACCCATCTGAACCTAACCATCACCGAAATCAAAGAATTGGACATTGCTAAAATATCCACAAAACGTGCTTACCTTACAATACCTAACCCAACCTAACCTAACCATCACTTAAGTCAGAAAATTCAACATTGCCAAAATATCCATAAAAAGTTCATACCCCACCAAACCTCACCCATCTGAACCTAACCATCACCGAAATCAAAGAATTGGATATTGATAAAATATCCACAAAACGTGCCCACCTCACAATACCTAACCCAACCTAACCTTACCATCACCGAAGTCAGAGAATTCGACATTGCCAAAATATCCACAAAAAGTTCTTATTCTACCAAACCTCACCCATCTGAACCTAACCATAACCGAAATTTAAGAATTGGACATTGCCAAAATATCCACAAAACATGCTTACTTCACAATACCTAACCCAACCTAACCTAACCATCACTGAAGACAGAGAATTCGACGTTGCCAAAATATCCACAAAAAGTTCTTATCCTACCAAACCTCACCCATCTGAACCTTACCATCACCGAAATCAAAGAATTGAACATTGCCAAAATATCCACAAAACGTGCTTACCTCACAATAGCTAACCCAATCTAACCTAACCATCACCGAAGTCAGAGAATTCGACATTGCCAAAATATCCACAAAAAGTTCTTATCATACCAAACCTCACCCATCTGAATCCAACCATCACGGAAACCAAAGAATTGGACATTGCGAAAATATCCACAAAACGTGCTTACCTCACAATACCTAACCCAACCTAACCTATCCATCACCGAAGTCAGAGAATTCGACATTGCCAAAATATCCACAAAAAGTGCTTATCCTACCAAACCTCACCCATCTGAACCTAACCATCACCGAAATCAAAGAATTAGACATTAATAAAATATCCACAAAACGTGCTTACCTCACAATACCTAACCCAACCTAACCTAACCATCACCGAAGTCAGAGAATTCGACATTGCCAAAATATCCACAAAAAGTTCTTATCCTACCAAACCTCACCCATCTGAACCTAACCATCACCGAAATCAAAGAATTGGACATTAATAAAATATCCACAAAACGTGCTTGCCTCACAATACCTAACCCAACCTAACCTAACCATCACCGAAGTCAGAAGATTCAACATTGCCAAAATATCCACAAAAAGTTCATACCCCACCAAACCTCACCCATCTGAACCTAACCATCACCGAAATCGAAGAATAAGACATTGCCAAAATATCCACAAAACGTGTTTACCTCACAATACCTAACCCAACCTAACCTAACCACCACCGAAGTCAGAGAATTACACATTGCCAAAATATCCACAAAAAGTTCTTATTCTACATAACCTAACCCATCTGAACCTAACCATCACCGAAATCAAAGAATTGGACATTGCTAAAATATCCACAAAACGTGCTTACCTTACAATACCTAACCCAACCTAACCTAACCATCACCGAAGTCAGAAAATTCAACATTGCCAAAATATCCATAAAAAGTTCATACCCCACCAAACCTCACCCATCTGAACCTAACCCTCACCGAAATCGAAGAATTAGACATTGTCAAAATATCCACAAAACGTGCTTACCTCACAATACCTAACTCAACCTAACCTTACCATCACTGAAGTCAGAGAATTCGACATTGCCAAAATATCCACAAAAAATTCTTATCCTACCAAACCTCACCCATCTGAACTTAACCATCACCGAAATCAAAGAATTGGATATTGATAAAATATCCACAAAACGTGCCCACCTCACAATACCTAACCCAACCTAACCTTACCATCACCGAAGTCAGAGAATTCGACATTGCCAAAATATCCACAAAAAGTTCTTATTCTACCAAACCTCACCCATCTGAACCTAACCATAACCGAAATTTAAGAATTGGACATTGCCAAAATATCCACAAAACATGCCTACCTCACAATACCTAACCCAACCTAACCTAACCATCACTGAAGACAGAGAATTCGACATTGCCAAAATATCCACAAAAAGTTCTTATCCTACCAAACCTCACCCATCTGAACCTTACCATCACCGAAATCAAAGAATTGAACATTGCCAAAATATCCACAAAACGTGCTTACCTCACAATAGCTAACCCAATCTAACCTAACCATCACCGAAGTCAGAGAATTCGACATTGCCAAAATATCCACAAAAAGTTCTTATCATACCAAACCTCACCCATCTGAATCCAACCATCACGGAAACCAAAGAATTGGACATTAATAAAATATCCACAAAACGTGCTTACCTCACAATACCTAACCCAACCTAACCTAACCATCACCGAAGTCAGAGAATTCGACATTGCCAAAATATCCACAAAAAGTTCTTATCCTACCAAACCTCAACCATCTGAACCTAACCATCACCGAAATCAAAGAATTGAACATTAATAAAATATCCACAAAACGTGCTTGCCTCACAATACCTTACCCAACCTAACCTAACCATCACCGAAGTCAGAGAATTCGACATTGCCAAAATATCCACAAAAAGTTCTTATCCTACCAAACCTCACCCATCTGAACCTTATCATCACCGAAATCAAAGAATTGGACATTAATAAAATATCCACAAAACGTGCTTACCTCACAATTCCTAACCCAATCTAACCTAACCATCACCGAAGTCAGAGAATTCGACATTGCCAAAATATCCACAAAAAGTTCATACCTTACCAAACCTCACCCATGTGAACCTAACTTTCACCGAAATCGAAGAATTAGACATTGCCAAAATATCCACAAAACGTGCTTACCTCACAATACCTAACTTAACCTAACCTAACCACCACTGAAGTCAGAGAATTCGACATTGCCAAAATATCCACAAAAAGTTCTTATCCTACCAAACCTCACCCATCTGAACCTAACCATCACCGAAATCAAAGAATTGGACATTAATAAAATATCCACAATACGTGCTTACCTCACAATACCTAACCCAACCTAACCTAACCATCACCGAAATCAGAGAATTCGACATTGCCAAAATATCCACAAAAAGTGCTTATCCTACCAAACCTCACCCATCTGAACCTAACCATCACCGAAATCAAAGAATTGGACATTAATAAAATATCCACAAAACGTGCTTACCTCACAATACCTAACCCAACCTAACCTAACCATCACTGAAGTCAGAGAATTCGACATTGCCAAAATATCCACAAAAAGTTCTTATCCTACCAAACCTCACCCATCTGAACCCAACCATCACGGAAATTAAAGAAATGGCCATTGCGAAAATATCCACAAAACGTGCTTACCTCACAATACCTAACCCAACCTAACCTAACCATCACCGAAGTCAGTGAATTCGACATTGCCAAAATATCCACAAAAAGTTCTTATCCTACCAAACCTCACCCATCTGAACCTAACCATCACTGAAATCAAAGAATTGGACATTAATAAAATATCCACAATACGTGC
The DNA here is from genome assembly GCF_051622035.1 of Arctopsyche grandis. Lineage (NCBI taxonomy): Eukaryota > Metazoa > Arthropoda > Insecta > Trichoptera > Hydropsychidae > Arctopsyche > Arctopsyche grandis. The sequence continues at coordinate 474,138 of NW_027518427.1, forward strand.
TTACCTCACAATACCTAACCCAACCTAACCTAACCATTACCGAAGTCAGAGAATTCGACATTGCCAAAATATCCACAAAAAGTCCTTTTCCTACCAAACCTCACCCATCTGAACCTTACCATCACCGAAATCAAAGAATTAAACATTGCAAAAATATCCACAAAACGTGCTTACCTCACAATACCTAACCCAACCTAACCTAACCATCACCGAAATCAGAGAATTCGACATTGCCAAAATATCCACAAAAAGTGCTTATCCTATCAAACCTCACCCATCTGAACCTAACCATCACCGAAATCAAAGAATTGGACATTGCTAAAATATCCACAAAACGTGCTTACCTTACAATACCTAACCCAACCTAACCTAACCATCACCGAAGTCAGAAGATTCAACATTGCCAAAATATCCACAAAAAGTTCATACCCCACCAAACCTCACCCATCTGAACCTAACCATCACCGAAATCGAAGAATAAGACATTGCCAAAATATCCACAAAACGTGTTTACCTCACAATACCTAACCCAACCTAACCTAACCACCACCGAAGTCAGAGAATTACACATTGCCAAAATATCCACAAAAAGTTTTTATTCTACATAACCTCACCCATCTGAACCTAACCATCACCGAAATCAAAGAATTGGACATTGCTAAAATATCCACAAAACGTGCTTCCCTTACAATACCTAACCCAACCTAACCTAACCATCACCGAAGTCAGAAAATTCAACATTGCCAAAATATCCATAAAAAGTTCATACCCCACCAAACCTCACCCATCTGAACCTAACCCTCACCGAAATCGAAGAATTAGACATTGCCAAAATATCCACAAAACGTGCTTACCTCACAATACCTAACTCAACCTAACCTAACCATCACTGAAGTCAGAGAATTCGACATTGCCAAAATATCCACAAAAAGTTCTTATCCTACCAAACCTCACCCATCTGAACCTAACCATCACCGAAATCAAAGAATTGGATATTGATAAAATATCCACAAAACGTGCCCACCTCACAATACCTTACCCAACCTAACCTTACCATCACCGAAGTCAGAGAATTCGACATTGCCAAAATATCCACAAAAAGTTCTTATTCTACCAAACCTCACCCATCTGAACCTAACCATAACCGAAATTTAAGAATTGGACATTGCCAAAATATCCACAAAACATGCTTACTTCACAATACCTAACCCAACCTAACCTAACCATCACTGAAGACAGAGAATTCGACGTTGCCAAAATATCCACAAAAAGTTCTTATCCTACCAAACCTCACCCATCTGAACCTTACCATCACCGAAATCAAAGAATTGAACATTGCCAAAATATCCACAAAACGTGCTTACCTCACAATAGCTAACCCAATCTAACCTAACCATCACCGAAGTCAGAGAATTCGACATTGCCAAAATATCCACAAAAAGTTCTTATCATACCAAACCTCACCCATCTGAATCCAACCATCACGGAAACCAAAGAATTGGACATTGCGAAAATATCCACAAAACGTGCTTACCTCACAATACCTAACCCAACCTAACCTATCCATCACCGAAGTCAGAGAATTCGACATTGCCAAAATATCCACAAAAAGTGCTTATCCTACCAAACCTCACCCATCTGAACCTAACCATCACCGAAATCAAAGAATTAGACATTAATAAAATATCCACAAAACGTGCTTACCTCACAATACCTAACCCAACCTAACCTAACCATCACCGAAGTCAGAGAATTCGACATTGCCAAAATATCCACAAAAAGTTCTTATCCTACCAAACCTCACCCATCTGAACCTAACCATCACCGAAATCAAAGAATTGGACATTAATAAAATATCCACAAAACGTGCTTGCCTCACAATACCTAACCCAACCTAACCTAACCATCACCGAAGTCAGAGAATTCGACATTGCCAAAATGTCCACAAAAAGTTCTTTTCCTACCAAACCTCACCCATCTGAACCTTACCATCACCGAAATCAAAGAATTAAACATTGCAAAAATATCCACAAAACGTGCTTACCTCACAATACCTAACCCAACCTAACCTAACCATCACCGAAGTCAGGGAATTCGACATTGCCAAAATATCCACAAAAAGTTCTTATCCTACCAAACTTCACCAATCTGAACCTTATCATCACCGAAATCAAAGAATTGGACATTAATAAAATATCCACAAAACGTGCTTACCTCACAATTCCTAACCCAATCTAACCTAACCATCACCGAAGTCAGAGAATTCGACATTGCCAAAATATCCACAAAAAGTTCTTATATTACCAAACCTCACCCATCTGAATCCAACCACCACGGAAACCAAAGAATTGGACATTGCGAAAATATCCACAAAACGTGCTTACCTCACAATACCTAACCCAACCTAACCTTACCATCACCGAAGTCAGAGAATTCAACATTGTTAAAATATCCACAAAACGTTCATACCCCACCAAACCTCACCCATCTGAACCTAACCATCACCGAAATCGAAGAATTAGACATTGCCAAAATATCCACAAAACGTGTTTACCTCACAATACCCAACCTAACCTAACCTTACCATCACCGAAGTCAGAGAATTCAACATTGTTAAAATATCCACAAAACGTTCATACCCCACCAAACCTCACCCATCTGAACCTAACCATCACCGAAATCGAAGAATTAGACATTGCCAAAATATCCACAAAACGTGTTTACCTCACAATACCTAACCCAACCTAACCTAACCACCACCGAAGTTAGAGAATTCGACATTGCCAAAATATCCACAAAAAGTTCTTATTCTACATAACCTCACCCATCTGAACCTAACCATCACCGAAATCAAAGAATTGGACATTGCTTAAATATCCACAAAACGTGCTTACCTTACAATACCTAACCCAACCTAACCTAACCATCACCGAAGTCAGAAAATTCAACATTGCCAAAATATCCACAAAAAGTTCATACCCCACCAAACCTCACCCATCTGAACCTAACCATCACCGAAATCGAAGAATTAGACATTGCCAAAATATCCACAAAACGTGCTTACCTCACAATACCTAACCTAACCTAACCTAACCATCACTGAAGTCAGAGAATTCGACATTGCCAAAATATCCACAAAAAGTTCTTATCCTACCAAACCTCACCCATCTGAACCTAACCATCACCGAAATCAAAGAATTGGACATTCATAAATGTCCACAAAACGTGCTTACCTCACAATACCTAACCCAACCTAACCTAACCATCACCGAAGTCAGAGAATTCGACATTGCCAAAATATCCACAAAAAGTTCTTATCCTACCAAACCTCACCCATCTGAACCTAACCATCACCGAAATCAAAGAATTGGACATTAATAAAATATCCACAAAACGTGCTTGCCTCACAATACCTAACCCAACCTAACCTAACCATCACCGAAGTCAGAGAATTCGACATTGCCAAAATATCCACAAAAAGTTCTTTTCCTACCAAACCTCACCCATCTGAACCTTACCATCACTGAAATCAAAGAATTAAACATTGCAAAAATATCCACAAAACGTGCTTACCTCACAATACCTAACCCAACCTAACCTAACCATCACCGAAGTCAGAGAATTCGACATTGCCAAAATATCCACAAAAAGTTCTTATCCTACCAAACCTCACCCATCTGAACCTAATCATCACCGAAATCAAAGAATTGGACATTAATAAAATATCCACAAAACGTGCTTACCTCACAATTCCTACCCCAATCTAACCTAACCATCACCGAAGTCAGAGAATTCGACATTGCCAAAATATCCACAAAAAGTGCTTATCCTACCAAACCTCACCCATCTGAACCTAACCATCACTGAAATCAAAGAATTGGACATTAATAAAATATCCACAAAACGTGCTTACCTCACAATACCTAACCCAACCTAACCTAACCATCACTGAAGTCAGAGAATTCGACATTGCCAAAATATCCACAAAAAGTTCTTATCCTACCAAACCTCACCCATCTGAACCCAACCATCACGGAAATTAAAGAATTGGCCATTGCGAAAATATCCACAAAACGTGCTTACCTCACAATACCTAACCCAACCTAACCTAAACATCATCGAAGTCAGAGAATTCGACATTGCCAAAATATCCACAAAAAGTTCTTATCCTACCAAACCTCACCCATCTGAACCTAACCATCACTGAAATCAAAGAATTGGACAATAATAAAATATCCACAATACGTGCTTACCTCACAATACCTAACCCAACCTAACCTAACCATCACCGAAGTCAGAGAATTCGACATTGCCAAAATATCCACAAAAAGTTCTTTTCCTACCAAACCTCACCCATCTGAACCTTACCATCACCGAAATCAAAGAATTAAACATTGCAAAAATATCCACAAAACGTGCCTACCTCACAATACCTAACCCAACCTAACCTTACCATCACCGAAATCAGAGAATTCGACATTGCCAAAATATCCACAAAAAGTGCTTATCCTACCAAGCCTCACCCATCTGAACCTAACCATCACCGAAATCAAAGAATTGGACATTAATAAAATATCCACAAAACGTGCTTACCTCACAATACCTAACTTAACCTAACCTAACCATCACTGAAGTCAGAGAATTCGACATTGCCAAAATATTCACAAAAAGTTCTTATCCTACCAAACCTCACCCATCTGAACCTAACCATCACCGAAATCAAAGAATTGGACATTAATAAAATATCCACAAAACGTGCTTACCTCACAATACCTAACTTAACCTAACCTAACCATCACTGAAGTCAGAGAATTCGACATTGCCAAAATATTCACAAAAAGTTCTTATCCTACCAAACCTCACCCATCTGAACCTAACCATCACCGAAATCAAAGAATTGGACATTAATAAAATATCCACAATACGTGCTTACCTCACAATACCTAACCCAACCTAACCTAACCATCACCGAAGTCAGAGAGTTCGACATTGCCAAAATATCCACAAAAAGTTCTTATCCTACATAACATCACCCATCTGAACCTAACCATCACCGAAATCAAAGAATTGGACATTGCCTAAATATCCACAAAACGGGCTTACCTTACAATACCTAACCCAACCTAACCTAACCATCACCGAAGTCAGAAAATTCAACATTGCCAAAATATCCACAAAAAGTTCATACCTTACCAAACCTCACCCATCTGAACCTAACTATCACCGAAATCGAAGAATTGGACATTGCCAAAATATCCATAAAACGTGCTTACCTCACAATACCTAACCCAACCTAACCTAACCATCACCGAAGTCAGAGAATTCGACATTGCCAAAATATCCACAAAAAGTTCATACCCCACCAAACCTCACCCATCTGAACCTAACCATCACCGAAATCGAAGAATTGAACATTGCAAAAATATCCACAAAACGTGCTTACCTCACAATACCTAACCCAACCTAACATAACCATCACCGAAGTCAGAGAATTCGACATTGCCAAAATATCCACAAAAAGTTCTTATCCTACCAAACCTCACCCATCTGAACCTAATCATCACCGAAATCAAAGAATTGGACATTAATAAAATATCCACAAAACGTGCTTACCTCACAATACCTAACCTAACCTAACCTAACCATCACTGAAGTCAGAGAATTCGACATTGCCAAAATATCCACAAAAAGTTCTTATCCTACCAAACCTCACCCATCTGAACCTAACCATCACCGAAATCAAAGAATTGGCTATTAATAAAATATCCACAAAACGTGCTTACCTCACAATACCTAACCCAACCTAACCTAACCATCACCGAAGTCAGAGAATTCGACATTGCCAAAATATCCACAAAAAGTTCTTATCCTACCAAACCTCACCCATCTGAACCTAACCATCACCGAAATCAAAGAATTGGACATTAATAAAATATCCACAAAGCGTGCTTGCCTCACAATACCTAACCCAACCTAACCTAACCATCACCGAAGTCAGAGAATTCGACATTGCCAAAATATCCACAAAACGTTCTTTTCCTACCAAACCTCACCCATCTGAACCTTACCATCACTGAAATCAAAGAATTAAACATTGCAAAAATATCCACAAAACGTGCTTACCTCACAATACCTAACCCAACCTAACCTAACCATCACCGAAGTCAGAGAATTCGACATTGCCAAAATATCCACAAAAAGTTCTTATCCTACCAAACCTCACCCATCTGAACCTAATCATCACCGAAATCAAAGAATTGGACAATAATAAAATATCCACAAAACGTGCTTACCTCACAATTCCTAACCCAATCTAACCTAACCATCACCGAAGTCAGAGAATTCGACATTGCCAAAATATCCACAAAAAGTGCTTATCCTACCAAACCTCACCCATCTGAACCTAACCATCACTGAAATCAAAGAATTGGACATTAATAAAATATCCACAAAACGTGCTTACCTCACAATACCTAACCCAACCTAACCTAACCATCACTGAAGTCAGAGAATTCGACATTGCCAAAATATCCACAAAAAGTTCTTATCCTACCAAACCTCACCCATCTGAACCCAACCATCACGGAAACCAAAGAATTGGCCATTGCGAAAATATCCACAAAACGTGCTTACCTCACAATACCTAACCCAACCTAACCTAAACATCACCGAAGTCAGAGAATTCGACATTGCCAAAATATCCACAAAAAGTTCTTATCCTACCAAACCTCACCCATCTGAACCTAACCATCACTGAAATCAAAGAATTGGACATTAATAAAATATCCACAATACGTGCTTACCTCACAATACCTAACCCAACCTAACCTAACCATCACCGAAGTCAGAGAATTCGACATTGCTAAAATATCCACAAAAAGTTCTTTTCCTACCAAACCTCACCCATCTGAACCTTACCATCACCGAAATCAAAGAATTAAACATTGCAAAAATATCCACAAAACGTGCTTACCTCACAATACCTAACCCAACCTAACCTAACCATCACCGAAATCAGAGAATTCGACATTGCCAAAATATCCACAAAAAGTGCTTATCCTATCAAACCTCACCCATCTGAACCTAACCATCACCGAAATCAAAGAATTGGACATTGCTAAAATATCCACAAAACGTGCTTACCTTACAATACCTAACCCAACCTAACCTAACCATCACCGAAGTCAGAAGATTCAACATTGCCAAAATATCCACAAAAAGTTCATACCCCACCAAACCTCACCCATCTGAACCTAACCATCACCGAAATCGAAGAATAAGACATTGCTAAAATATCCACAAAACGTGTTTACCTAACCTAACCTAACCTAACCTAACCTAACCATCACTGAAGTCAGAGAATTCGACATTGCCAAAATATTCACAAAAAGTTCTTATCCTACCAAACCTCACCCATCTGAACCTAACCATCACCGAAATCAAAGAATTGGACATTAATAAAATATCCACAAAACGTGCTTACCTCACAATACCTAACTTAACCTAACCTAACCATCACTGAAGTCAGAGAATTCGACATTGCCAAAATATTCACAAAAAGTTCTTATCCTACCAAACCTCACCCATCTGAACCTAACCATCACCGAAATCAAAGAATTGGACATTAATAAAATATCCACAATACGTGCTTACCTCACAATACCTAACCCAACCTAACCTAACCATCACCGAAGTCAGAGAATTCGACATTGCCAAAATATCCACAAAAAGTTCTTATCCTACCAAACCTCACCCATCTGAACCTAATCATCACCGAAATCAAAGAATTGGACATTAATAAAATATCCACAAAACGTGCTTACCTCACAATACCTAACCTAACCTAACCTAACCATCACTGAAGTCAGAGAATTCGACATTGCCAAAATATTCACAAAAAGTTCTTATCCTACCAAACCTCACCCATCTGAACCTAACCATCACCGAAATCGAAGAATTGAACATTGCAAAAATATCCACAAAACGTGCTTACCTCACAATACCTAACCCAACCTAACATAACCATCACCGAAGTCAGAGAATTCGACATTGCCAAAATATCCACAAAAAGTTCTTATCCTACCAAACCTCACCCATCTGAACCTAATCATCACCGAAATCAAAGAATTGGACATTAATAAAATATCCACAAAACGTGCTTACCTCACAATACCTAACCTAACCTAACCTAACCATCACTGAAGTCAGAGAATTCGACATTGCCAAAATATCTACAAAAAGTTCTTATCCTACCAAACCTCACCCATCTGAACCTAACCATCACCGAAATCAAAGAATTGGACATTAATAAAATATCCACAAAACGTGCTTACCTCACAATACCTAACCCAACCTAACCTAACCATCACCGAAGTCAGAGAATTCGACATTGCCAAAATATCCACAAAAAGTTCTTATCCTACCAAACCTCACCCATCTGAACCTAACCATCACCGAAATCAAAGAATTGGACATTAATAAAATATCCACAAAGCGTGCTTGCCTCACAATACCTAACCCAACCTAACCTAACCATCACCGAAGTCAGAGAATTCGACATTGCCAAAATATCCACATAAAGTTCTTTTCCTACCAAACCTCACCCATCTGAACCTTACCATCACTGAAATCAAAGAATTAAACATTGTAAAAATATCCACAAAACGTGCTTACCTCACAATACCTAACCCAACCTAACCTAACCATCACCGAAGTCAGAGAATTCGACATTGCCAAAATATCCACAAAAAGTTCTTATCCTACCAAACCTCACCCATCTGAACCTAATCATCACCGAAATCAAAGAATTGGACATTAATAAAATATCCACAAAACGTGCTTACCTCACAATTCCTAACCCAATCTAACCTAACCATCACCGAAGTCAGAGAATTCGACATTGCCAAAATATCCACAAAAAGTGCTTATCCTACCAAACCTCACCCATCTGAACCTAACCATCACTGAAATCAAAGAATTGGACATTAATAAAATATCCACAAAACGTGCTTACCTCACAATACCTAACCCAACCTAACCTAACCATCACTGAAGTCAGAGAATTCGACATTGCCAAAATATCCACAAAAAGTTCTTATCCTACCAAACCTCACCCATCTGAACCCAACCATCACGGAAACCAAAGAATTGGCCATTGCGAAAATATCCACAAAACGTGCTTACCTCACAATACCTAACCCAACCTAACCTAAACATCACCGAAGTCAGAGAATTCGACATTGCCAAAATATCCACAAAAAGTTCTTATCCTACCAAACCTCACCCATCTGAACCTAACCATCACTGAAATCAAAGAATTGGACATTAATAAAATATCCACAATACGTGCTTACCTCACAATACCTAACCCAACCTAACCTAACCATCACCGAAATCAGAGAATTCGACATTGCCAAAATATCCACAAAAAGTGCTTATCCTATCAAACCTCACCCATCTGAACCTAACCATCACCGAAATCAAAGAATTGGACATTGCTAAAATATCCACAAAACGTGCTTACCTTACAATACCTAACCCAACCTAACCTAACCATCACCGAAGTCAGAAGATTCAACATTGCCAAAATATCCACAAAAAGTTCATACCCCACCAAACCTCACCCATCTGAACCTAACCATCACCGAAATCGAAGAATAAGACATTGCTCAAATATCCACAAAACGTGTTTACCTCACAATACCTAACCGAACCTAACCTAACCACCACCGAAGTCAGAGAATTCGACATTGCCAAAATATCCACAAAAAGTTCTTATTCTACATAACCTCACCCATCTGAACCTAACCATCACTGAAATCAAAGAATTGGACATTGCTAAAATATCCACAAAACGTGCTTACCTTACAATACCTAACCCAACCTAACCTAACCATCACCGAAGTCAGAAAATTCAACATTGCCAAAATATCCATAAAAAGTTCATACCCCACCAAACCTCACCCATCTGAACCTAACCCTCACCGAAATCGAAGAATTAGACATTGCCAAAATATCCACAAAACGTGCTTACCTCACAATACCTAACTCAACCTAACCTAACCATCACTGAAGTCAGAGAATTCTACATTGCCAAAATATCCACAAAAAGTTCTTATCCTACCAAACCTCACCCATCTGAACCTAACCATCACCGAAATCAAAGAATTGGATATTGATAAAATATCCACAAAACGTGCCCACCTCACAATACCTAACCCAACCTAACCTTACCATCACCGAAGTCAGAGAATTCGACATTGCCAAAATATCCACAAAAAGTTCTTATTCTACCAAACCTCACCCATCTGAACCTAACCATAACCGAAATTTAAGAATTGGACATTGCCAAAATATCCACAAAACATGCTTACCTCACAATACCTAACCTAATCTAACCTAACCATCACCAAAGTCAGAGAATTCGACATTGCCAAAATATCCACAAAAAGTTCTTATCCTACCAAACCTCACCCATCTGAACCTTACCATCACCGAAATCAAAGAATTGAACATTGCTAAAATATCCACAAAACGTGCTTACCTCTTAATACCTAACACAATCTAACCTCACCATCACTGAAGTCAGAGAATTCGACATTGCCAAAATATCCACAAAAAGTTCTTATCATACCAAACCTCACCCATCTGAATCCAACCATCACGGAAACCAAAGAATTGGACATTGCGAAAATATCCACAAAACGTGCTTACCTCACAATACCTAACCCAACCTAACCTATCCATCACCGAAGTCAGAGAATTCGACATTGCCAAAATATCCACAAAAAGTGCTTATCCTACCAAACCTCACCCATCTGAACCTAACCATCACCGAAATCAAAGAATTGGACATTAATAAAATATCCACAAAACGTGCTTACCTCACAATACCTAACCCAACCTAACCTAACCATCACTGAAGTCTGAGAATTCGACATTGCCAAAATATCCACAAAAAGTTCTTATCCTACCAAACCTCACCCATCTGAACCCAACCATCACGGAAACCAAAGAATTGGCCATTGCGAAAATATCCACAAAACGTGCTTACCTCACAATACCTTTTTTTTTTTTTTTTTTTTTTTTTCCTATGCGTGGGAGGAGAAAATCTTCAATAAGACTCCCTCTAGTCCGCACTAGAGGGAAGTGTCAGATTTTTACTGACTAAAAAACTCCCCCGACTCACCTCACCCCTTTGGGGACCCCACTCGTTGGTGGATTGCTTCCGCAGGGGCTGATTTCGTCCTTGTTGGCTTCTCCTTTTTGTGCGGATCCCTCCTTTCCAGTTCATCTAGTTGACCCGCTTGGTTTCTGTTTCCTGAAAAACATTCATTTGCAGTATTAATCATAGGCTGGTAATAGTATATCTATATCTATGGGTTGACATCTATTCATTTCCTTCTATAAGTCTTTCCGCTTTCCTTAGCCGTTCGGCCTCCTCCTTCTGCTTCATGACGCTCCTTGCGAACTCTGCGAATGCTTCCCAAGAGGCTACGTCTTTAGTGATGTTCTGTGCTATGTCTTCAGTGTTGACCGGGGTGCTTTCTTCGAGTGTCGCTCTTTCAGATTCCCATGCAGGGCATACGAGGAGTGTATGTTCTGCGTCATCTCTGATTGATGCACAGTGGTGACATCCTGCTGTCGTTTCCTTTCCGATGCGGTTGAGGAATGCTCCGAAACACCCATGGCTGGTTAGTAGCTGGGTTGTGTGGTAGTCCGGTTTTGCGCTTTTCCTCCTTGTCCAGGCTGCGATTGATGGGATCAGTCGATGTGTCCATCTACCTTTGTCTGCGCCGTCCCAGCGGACCTGCCATTCCGTCATGAGCTCCGCCCGTGCCGTCGCTCTTACTTTTTTCGTTCCCTCCTTTCTTCCCTCGTATACCTTCTTTCTTTCATGTGCCAGTAGGTCGATGGGTGGTACTCCAGCAATAACCAGTACTGCGCACTCGGATACTGTTGTATATGCCGATACGATTCTCAGTACGCCCCTGCGTTGTACTCTTGCGAGGTATTTCCTGGTTCTCTCCACTGCCATGCTGGGCGCCCATATTGGTGCACCGTATAGGATCACCGAGTGCACTACGCTGTTGAGTAGTTTTCTTCGGCATGGTTTGGGCCCTCCGATGTTGGGCATTAGTCGTCCGATGTTGTTGACAGCTCTTGCCGCTTTCTCCGCGGCATGCTCAGCTTGTTTCTTAAAGGTTAATTTGTCATCTAGAATTATTCCAAGATAAGTCAAATACCTTTTTAGTCTCACGTCGTATCCCGAAATGGTGATTTTCGGGGGTTCGATTTTTCTTTTTCTGGTGAACAAAACCGCCTCGGTTTTTTGTGGTGCAAGCTGTAGTCCGGCTTCCGTCATCCAGTCGTTCACCAGGTCGAGAGTGTCGTTTGTGGCGGTCTCGAGGTCCGTTATTTTCCTAGCCACAACAATGATAGCTACGTCGTCTGCAAAACCCACCAGCTTCGCTCCTCCTGGAAGTCTTAATTTAAGAAGTGAGTCGTACATTATGTTCCATAATGTTGGTCCCATGACAGAGCCCTGTGGAACACCAGAGGAGATCTTGCGTTCTGCCAGTCTTGTGATCAGAACCCTCTCCGACAGGTAACTTCCTATTATTCTTACAAGGTAGTCTGGTATTCCACCGAGCTCCGATAGAGCCGACATTATTTTATCCCATCTGGCAGAATTGAAAGCATTTTTAACGTCCAGTGTCACCATTATGCAGTGACTGCTCGTTTTTAATGTTCCACTATGAGCGTCTTTTATTGTCTTTATGACCTCGGCTATTGCGTCTACCGTGGACCGACCGGGTCTGAACCCGTATTGCTGCGAACATAACCCGCCTTCCGTCTCCGTCGTCTTCGCTACTCTCTGTAATATGAGGCGCTCGAGGAGTTTGCCCAATCCGTCCAACATGCACAGTGGCCGGTATGACGACGGCTCCTCCGGTGGTTTGTTGCCCTTGGGTATGAGCACGAGTTTCTGCCTTTTCCATATTTTTGGGAATTCTCCGCTCTTGAGGCAGCTGTTGAATGTCCGCAGCAATGTTTTCGGGCAGACTTTAGCCGATATGCGGAGAATTTCATTCGGTATTCCGTCAGGTCCAGGTGATTTGTCAGTGGACAGCCGTTTTGTTGCCGAGTATAGTTCACCCAGTGTAAACTCTGGGATGTCTTCGGGCTCTATGATCCACGCTTGTGGTGTCGTCTCTTTGTGTGTAGGGAAAAGGTGTGAAACTATCGTTTCCAAATTTCCATCTCTGTTTAAGAAGGGAATTTGGCGGTGGCCGGACAGCTTACCACGGACCATACGATACGCTTGGCCCCATGGGTCCAGGTCCACCGTCGCTATGAGTTGTTCCCACATCAACTTTTTACTCCTCCTGATTGCGTAGGTGACTGCTCTTCTTGCTTCTTTGTGGGCTTCGCTTGCGGTTTCGATGGCCGTTTGGTCGTCTTCGTGGCCTGATCTGTGTCTTCGTTCAGTCCGACAGTGCTCTCTTCGTTTTCTTGTGCAGGTTCTTCGCAGCTCTGCAATTTCGTCGTTCCACCAATATTGTGGTTTCCGTCCCACTCCACCCTTCTTCGGCATCGAGGCCTCGCAAGCCCGAGTGATCGCTGCCGTTGTCTCTTTGCAAAGTTCTGTTCCAGTTGTGGTATCTTGAATACGGCCACACTCGAACTTGAGCGTCTCTTCGCACGTTTTAGTGTCTAGCTTGCCGACGGCCCACCTTGTCGGCTCGGTCTTATGCGGGGTCGAATCGGTCGTTCTTGTGTCTCTTAGCTCGTATGAGATGTATTGGTGGTCGCTTAGTGTTGTGTCGCTGAGCACCTCCCAGTTGGTAATGCGGCCAATGGTGTCCTCGTCCGCGAAAGCGACGTCGACTATGGAGCCAGTGCTTCCTCTGACGAAGGTATTTGCACTTCCGGTGTTCAGGACATGCAGGTTTAGTCTGGCCATTGTGTCAGCTAGTAGGCGACCGCGCTCATCGGTGATAGGTGATTCCCACTCTGTAGACTTTGCATTGAAGTCTCCGGCAACGACCACTCGTCCTGTGCTCCTGCTGACGCTCGCCTCCAATTCGTGCAAAAACAGTACGAAGTCCGAGACCGAGGCGTTCGGCGAACAGTAACAGCTGTAGAACCGCACGCCCCGCACCCGAACCCAGACTGCACCTACCTGTGGTGTTCCTGCCTCTGTGATTATCCCGCTTCCGCGTGAGATGTAGATCGCCGAGCGCTGGGTTGTGTCGGCGAACCAATCTCCATTTAATGGGCGATGTTGTTCGCTTATTATTGTGATGTCAATTTTTTTCTCATAGATGGTCTGCAGGAGGAGGTCCTGCGCAGCCCTGCAATGGTTAAGGTTTACCTGGAGGACTCTTATTTTTCCATTTGCAGCCATTATGTTTGTGTCTTCCCCTTCCTCTGTCTCTCCAGTTCGGTTTTGTATGCAGGACACTTGGGTGTCCCTGCCATGTGCTGTGTGTCCGTGCCGCGGTCTTTGCAGACAATGCAGCACAGACTGTTCTCGCATTTGGCCGCTATGTGGCCTCCTTTACCACATCGGCGACACAGTTGGGACCTGTCACTTCCGCTGCAGGTGGCTGCCAAGTGTCCGTACTCCTGGCACTTGTAACAGCGGACCGCTTCTATGTGCTGTCGTACGCGGCAGTTTACCCATCCTACGCGAAGCTTACCTTTTTTTAGGATTGTACGTGCTTTGTCGCTTGCCATCTTTACAACTGCGACTCTTGTTCCGTTGTAAGTGTTGAATAGGCTGACCACTTCAGCCTCCTCGACTGTAAGCGTTCCCAGTACTGGTTTGAGGGCGTCCATCACATCTTGGCGCTCTTCTCCTTCATCCAGGTCCCGCACCTCTATCTTCACCATCGTCGTTAATCTCCTGACCGTTGTGTCGTCACCTAGTGCTGTTTTAATGGCGTCTGCTAGCGTTGTGGGGTTGCCGCCGTTCCTTTCCAGTTCCATTAGGATCATACCGTTCCGGGTTTGTCTGATGCGGTCCACCTGGCATCCAGTTGCAGCGATGTCTACGGTGGTTCTTATTTTTTTGAGAATATCCGCGTATGTGTTGTTATTACTTTCGCTTCGCTTCAGTGTTATCGCTTCGGTTTTTGGGCGCGGTATAGTCAGTTTGGGTTTTTTCTGCTGGACCTTGTTTTGTTGTTGTCGTTGCTGCTGCGTCTGCGGCTGTGGATACGGCTGTGGGCGCTGCTGCTGTTTTTCTTCCTGTTGCGCTTGCTCCTGTTCCTGTTGCTTCTGTAGCAGCTTCTGGGGCTTCCACTTTTGCTTCCGCTGCTGTTTCCGTTGGGTCTTCCACTCTTCGGTCTCGGTCTGAGTGTTTTTCTCTGTCGTCTCTGTCGCCGTGCTCGCGTCGGAAGCTTTAGATGCAGTTTTGTTGATTTTATTCTTTTTCTGCTCTTCCTCGGCTAGGCTTGTCACTAATCTGCGTACTAGGCTAATTTGGGTTTTAATGTTTTCCTTCGTGTTTTTGGCGTTTGACACAAACTCCACGAGCATGTCCATTTCCACTTTTATTCTGTTTATTGGATCCATAATTTGTTGCTGTGGCTTTTCGTTGCTCATTGTCATTCATTTATTTATTTATTTATTTTAAACAGACCATTGTGGCTTAACAGGAATTCCTGAAGCGCTAAAGCCTAAAGTGCCACACTGGTCAAAAAAAAAAAATATAACACAAAAAAGAAAAAACAAAATACCAATTAAACATAAACATAAATACATTCATACATAAACATGAAGAATAGCATTTATAATGACAGTTAAAGTAAATGGACATTCATATCAGCAGATAATCCACGATGTGTCGTTTGTTGTGGTCAGCTGGTCTAAGAATCAGCTGTGCATGTAATGATGTTACGTCTCTCGCGTATGGGGGCAGGTAGTCACGCGCATGTATGTCAGCTGTTCATAGTGCGAACTATGTATGTCGGCGGTTCGTTCCCGGTGACGTTTACTTCTTACGATTTTTTGCGGTAAAGATTTTTAATTGTGACCATAGATGTCGCTAGTGAATAAATAATTTAATTTAAGGTTTTGTTCTTAATTGACCATAGATGTCGCTAGTGTATAAATAATTTAATTAAGGTTTTAATCTAAATTGACCATAGGTGTCGCTAGTGAGTAAATAATTTAATTACGGTTTTAATCTAAATTGACCATAGGTGTCGCTAGTGAATAAATAATTTAATTAGAGTTTTAATCTTAATTGGTTTTGCAGATAATTATTTATATTTGTTTATTTATTTGTATGAATGCCGTGTTGTACAGTGGGTGCTTTGCAGCGATCGTCTGTGGCAAGCGGCTCGCCGGCGCCCCCACGATTTGACAGCTAGTCAGCTGATCGTGTTCGTGTCGCGATCGAAACCGGCGTGGTGTAGTCAGATGGTCTAGGAATGTATTGTATTGTATTGTATTACACGTAATATTACAACAATTTGCGGATGTTTCACTGGCTTTATTCACAGTGTAGCCACCTTTGCCTGAGGCAGGCGTGAAATATAATTGGCTGTCACGCTATTTGACAGCTAGTCAGCTGATCGTATTCGTGTCACGATCGGAACCGGCGTGGTGTGGTACAGCTGTTCAAGCGATGTATTGTATTGTATTACACGTGATATAACGACGATTTGCGGGCGTTTCACTGGCTTTTTTCACAGTGTAGCCACCTTTGACAGTGACTGGCAGCTCCCCGCGCCCCCGAGAAATGTCAATGGTTGTCGCGCGATTTGACAGATAGTCAGCTGGTCGTATTCGTATAGCGATCGGAACCGGCGTGCGTGGTCAGATGATTAGCGATGTTGTGTTACACGCGATATAACGACAATTTGCAAAGTGTCAATTATTATTATCGCTATGTGCGTGGTGTTTCGACAACTGTCGGTGTGTTATGGGTTGTGTGGTAGTTATAACAACGTGGCGGCCTGGTTTTTTTTTTTTTTTTTTTTTTTTTACATGCAAACACACAGCCTCTCCTACCTCCTTCAGATACGTCTGATACTACTGGCACAGACGCAGTGAAGTGCCAATGGCCCCTCCTGACTCCTAGTTGCGACTCCTGGCTTCTAGTAGCTGTAGCGGTTCTGGACTGTGTAGACAGCCGGCGTCGGTGCTCGGCCGAGAGAGCGCGCACAGACACGTCCACTCGCTCCCACTGTCCCACTCCCACTGACCTCACAATACCTAACCCAACCTAACCTAACCATCACTGAAGTCAGAGAGTTCGACATTGCCAAAATATCCACAAAAAGTTTTTATCCTACCAAACCTCACCCATCTGAACCTAACCATCACCGAAATTAAAAAATTGGACAATAATAAAATATCCACAAAACGTGCTTACCTCACAATACCTAACCCAACCTAACCTAACCATCACTGAAGTCAGAGAGTTCGACATTGCCAAAATATCCACAAAAAGTTCTTATCCTACCAAACCTCACCCATCTGAACCTAACCATCACCGAAATCAAAGAATTGGACATTAATAAAATATCCACAATACGTGCTTACCTCACAATACCTAACCCAACCTAACCTTACCATCACCGAAGTCAGATAATTCGACATTGCCAAAATATCCACAAAAAGTTCTTATCCTACCAAACCTCACCCATCTGAACCTTACCATCACCGAAATCAAAGAATTAAACATTGCTTAAATATCCACAAAACGTGCCTACCTTACAATACCTAACCCAACCTAACCTAACCATCACCGAAGTCAGAAAATTCAACATTGCCAAAATATCCACAAAAAGTTCATACCCCACCAAACCTCACCCATCTGAACCTAACCATCACCAAAATCGAAAAATTATAAAATTGCCAAAATATCCACAAAACGTGCTTACCTCACAATACCTAACCCAACCTAACCTAACCATCACCGAAGTCAGAGAATTCGACATTGCCAAAATATCCACAAAAAGTTCCTTTCCTACATAATCTCACCCATCTGAACCTAACCATCACCGAAATCAAAGAATTAGACATTGCTAAAATATCCACAAAACGTGCTTACCTTACAATACCTAACCCAACCTAACCTAACCATCACCGAAGTCAGAAAATTCAACATTGCCAAAATATCCACAAAAAGTTCATACCCCACCAAACCTCACCCATCTGAACCTAACCATCACCGAAATCGAAGAATTGGACATTGCCAAAATATCCACAAAACGTGCTTACCTTACAATACCTAACCCAACCTAACCTAACCATCACCGAAGTCAGAGAATTCGACATTGCCAAAATATCCACAAAAAGTTCTTATCCTACATAACCTCACCCATCTGAACCTAACCATCACCGAAATCAAAGAATTAGACATTGCTTAAATATCCACAAAAAGTTCTTATCCTACATAACCTCACCCATCTGAACCTAACTATCACCGAAATCAAAGAATTAGACATTGCTAAAATATCCACAAAACGTGCTTACCTTACAATACCTAACCCAACCTAACCTAACCATCACCGAAGTCAGAAAATTCAACATTGCCAAAAAATCCACAAAAAGTTCATACCCCACCAAACCTCACACATCTGAACCTAACCATCACCGAAATCAAAGAATTGGACATTAATAAAATATCCACAAAACGTGCTTACCTCACAATACCTAAACCAACCTAACATAACCATCACCGAAGTCAGAGAATTCGACATTGCCAAAATATCCACAAAAAGTTCTTATCCTACATAACCTCACCCATCTGAACGTAACCATCAACGAAATCAAATAATTGGACATTGCTTAAATATCCACAAAACGTTCTTACCTAACAATACCTAACCCAACCTAACCTAACCATCACCGAAGTCAGAAAATTCAACATTGCCAAAATATCCACAAAAAGTTCATACCCCACCAAACCTCACCCATCTGAACCTAACCATCACTGCAATCGAAGAATTGGACATGCCAAAATATCCACAGAACGTGCTTACCTCACAATACCTAACCCAACCTAACCTAACCATCACTGAAGTCAGAGAATTCGACATTGCCAAAATATCCACAAAAAGTTCTTTTCCTACCAAACCTCACCCATCTGAACCTTACCATCACCGAAATCAAAGAATTAAACATTGCAAAAATATCCACAAAACGTGCTTACCTCACAATACCTAACCCAACCTAACCTAACCATCACCGAAATCAGAGAATTCGACATTGCCAAAATATCCACAAAAAGTGCTTATCCTATCAAACCTCACCCATCTGAACCTAACCATCACCGAAATCAAAGAATTGGACATTGCTAAAATATCCACAAAACGTGCTTACCTTACAATACCTAACCCAACCTAACCTAACCATCACCGAAGTCAGAAGATTCAACATTGCCAAAATATCCACAAAAAGTTCATACCCCACCAAACCTCACCCATCTGAACCTAACCATCACCGAAATCGAAGAATAAGGCATTGCCAAAATATCCACAAAACGTGTTTACCTCACAATACCTAACCCAACCTAACCTAACCACCACCGAAGTCAGAGAATTACACATTGCCAAAATATCCACAAAAAGTTCTTATTCTACATAACCTCACCCATCTGAACCTAACCATCACCGAAATCAAAGAATTGGACATTGCTAAAATATCCACAAAACGTGCTTACCTTACAATACCTAACCCAACCTAACCTAACCATCACCGAAGTCAGAAAATTCAACATTGCCAAAATATCCACAAAAAGTTCTTATCCTACCAAACCTCACCCATCTGAACCTAACCATCACCGAAATCAAAGAATTGGACATTAATAAAATATCCACAAAACGTGCTTACCTCACAATACCTAACTTAACCTAACCTAACCATCACTGAAGTCAGAGAATTCGACATTGCCAAAATATTCACAAAAAGTTCTTATCCTACCAAACCTCACCCATCTGAACCTAACCATCACCGAAATCAAAGAATTGGACATTAATAAAATATCCACAATACGTGCTTACCTCACAATACCTAACCCAACCTAACCTAACCATCACCGAAGTCAGAGAGTTCGACATTGCCAAAATATCCACAAAAAGTTCTTATCCTACATAACATCACCCATCTGAACCTAACCATCACCGAAATCAAAGAATTGGACATTGCTTAAATATCCACAAAACGGGCTTACCTTACAATACTTAACCCAACCTAACCTAACCATCACCGAAGTCAAAAAATTCAACATTGCCAAAATATCCACAAAAAGTTCATACCTTACCAAACCTCACCCATCTGAACCTAACTATCACCGAAATCGAAGAATTGGACATTGCCAAAATATCCATAAAACGTGCTTACCTCACAATACCTAACCCAACCTAACCTAACCATCACCGAAGTCAGAGAATTCGACATTGCCAAAATATCCACAAAAAGTTCATACCCCACCAAACCTCACCCATCTGAACCTAACCATCACCGAAATCGAAGAATTGAACATTGCAAAAATATCCACAAAACGTGCTTACCTCACAATACCTAACCCAACCTAACATAACCATCACCGAAGTCAGAGAATTCGACATTGCCAAAATATCCACAAAAAGTTCTTATCCTACCAAACCTCACCCATCTGAACCTAATCATCACCGAAATCAAAGAATTGGACATTAATAAAATATCCACAAAAAGTTCTTATCATACCAAACCTCACCCATCTGAATCCAACCATCACGGAAACCAAAGAATTGGACATTGCGAAAATATCCACAAAACGTGCTTACCTCACAATACCTAACCCAACCTAACCTATCCATCACCGAAGTCAGAGAATTCGACATTGCCAAAATATCCACAAAAAGTGCTTATCCTACCAAACCTCACCCATCTGAACCTAACCATCACCGAAATCAAAGAATTGGACATTAATAAAATATCCACAAAACGTGCTTACCTCACAATACCTAACCCAACCTAACCTAACCATCACAGAAGTCAGAGAATTCGACATTGCCAAAATATCCACAAAAAGTTCTTATCCTACCAAACCTCACCCATATGAACCCAACCATCACGGAAACCAAAGAATTGGCCATTGCGAAAATATCCACAAAACGTGCTTACCTCACAATACCTAACCCAACCTAACCTAACCATCACCGAAGTCAGAGAATTCGACATTGCCAAAATATCCACAAAAAGTTCTTATCCTACCAAACCTCACCCATCTGAACCTAACCATCACCGAAATCAAAGAATTGGACATTAATAAAATATCCACAAAACGTGCTTACCTCACAATACCTAACTTAACCTAACCTAACCATCACTGAAGTCAGAGAATTCGACATTGCCAAAATATTCACAAAAAGTTCTTATCCTACCAAACCTCACCCATCTGAACCTAACCATCACCGAAATCAAAGAATTGGACATTAATAAAATATCCACAATACGTGCTTACCTCACAATACCTAACCCAACCTAACCTAACCATCACCGAAGTCAGAGAGTTCGACATTGCCAAAATATCCACAAAAAGTTCTTATCCTACATAACATCACCCATCTGAACCTAACCATCACCGAAATCAAAGAATTGGACATTGCTTAAATATCCACAAAACGGGCTTACCTTACAATACCTAACCCAACCTAACCTAACCATCACCGAAGTCAGAAAATTGAACATTGCCAAAATATCCACAAAAAGTTCATACCTTACCAAACCTCACCCATCTGAACCTAACTATCACCGAAATCGAAGAATTGGACATTGCCAAAATATCCATAAAACGTGCTTACCTCACAATACCTAACCCAACCTAACCTAACCATCACCAAAGTCAGAGAATTCGACATTGCCAAAATATCCACAAAAAGTTCATACCCCACCAAACCTCACCCATCTGAACCTAACCATCACCGAAATCGAAGAATTGAACATTGCAAAAATATCCACAAAACGTGCCTTCCTCACAATACCTAACCCAACCTAACATAACCATCACCGAAGTCAGAGAATTCGACATTGCCAAAATATCCACAAAAAGTTCTTATCCTACCAAACCTCACCCATCTGAACCTAATCATCACCGAAATCAAAGAATTGGACATTAATAAAATATCCACAAAACGTGCTTACCTCACAATTCCTAACCCAATCTAACCTAACCATCACCGAAGTCAGAGAATTCGACATTGCCAAAATATCCACAAAAAGTTCTTATATTACCAAACCTCACCCATCTGAATCCAACCACCACGGAAACCAAAGAATTGGACATTGCGAAAATATCCACAAAACGTGCTTACCTCACAATATCTAACCCAACCTAACCTTACCATCACCGAAGTCAGAGAATTCAACATTGCCAAAATATCCACAAAAAGTTCATACCCCACCAAACCTCACCCATCTGAACCTAACCATCACCGAAATCGAATAATTGGACATTGCCAAAATATCCACAAAACGTGCTTACCTCACAATACCTATTCCAACCTAACCTAACCATCACCGAAATCAGAGAATTCGACATTGCCAAAATATCCACAAAAAGTTCATACCCCACCAAACCTCACCCATCTGAACCTAACCATCACCGAAATCGAAGAATTGAACATTGCAAAAATATCCACAAAACGTGCTTATTTCACAATACCTAACCCAACCTAACATAACCATCACCGAAGTCAGAGAATTAGACATTGCCAAAATATCCATAAAAAGTTCTTATCCTACCAAACCTCACCTATCTGAACCTAATCATCACCGAAATCAAAGAATTGGACATTAATTAAATATCCACAAAACGTGCTTACCTCACAATACCTAACCCAATCTAACCTAACCATCACCGAAGTCAGAGAATTCGACATGGCCAAAATATCCACAAAAAGTTCTTATATTACCAAACCTCACCCATCTGAATCCAACCACCACGGAAACCAAAGAATTGGACATTGCGAAAATATCCACAAAACGTGCTTACCTCACAATACCTAACCCAACCTAACCTTACCATCACCGAAGTCAGAGAATTCAACATTGCCAAAATATCCACAAAAAGTTCATACCCCACCAAACCTCACCCATCTGAACCTAACCATCACCGAAATCGAAGAATTGGACATTGCCAAAATATCCACAAAACGTGCTAACCTCACAATACCTTACCCAACCAAACCTAACAATCACTGAAGTCAGAGAATTCGACATTGCCAAAATATCCACAAAAAGTTCTTAACTTACCAAACTTCACCCATCTGAACCTAACCATCACCGAAATCAAAGAATTGGACATTAATAAAATATCCACAAAACGTGCTTACCTCACAATACCTAACCCAACCTAACCTAACCATCACCAAAGTCAGAGAATTCGACATTGCCAAAATATCCACAAAAAGTTCTTATCTTACCAAACTTCACCCATCTGAACCTAACCATCACCGAAATCGAAGAATAAGACATTGCCAAAATATTTACAAAACGTGTTTACCTCACAATACCTCACCCAACCTAACCTAACCATCACCGAAGTCAGAGAATTCGACATTGCCAAAATATCCACAAAAAGTTCTTATCCTACATAACATCACCCATCTGAACCTAACCATCACCGAAATCAAAGAATTGGACATTGCTTAAATATCCACAAAACGGGCTTACCTTACAATACCTAACCCAACCTAACCTAACCATCACCGAAGTCAGAAAATTCAACATTGCCAAAATATCCACAAAAAGTTCATACCTTACCAAACCTCACCCATCTGAACCTAACTATCACCGAAATCGAAGAATTGGACATTGCCAAAATATCCATAAAACGTGCTTACCTCACAATACCTAACCCAACGTAACCTAACCATCACCGAAGTCAGAGAATTCGACATTGCCAAAATATCCACAAAAAGTTCATACCCCACCAAACCTCACCCATCTGAACCTAACCATCACCGAAATCGAAGAATTGAACATTGCAAAAATATCCACAAAACGTGCTTACCTCACAATACCTAACCCAACCTAACATAACCATCACCGAAGTCAGAGAATTCGACATTGCCAAAATATCCACAAAAAGTTCTTATCCTACCAAACCTCACCCATCTGAACCTAATCATCACCGAAATCAAAGAATTGGACATTAATAAAATATCCACAAAACGTGCTTACCTCACAATACCTAACCCAACCTAACCTAACCATCACCAAAGTCAGAGAATTCGACATTGCCAAAATATCCACAAAAAGTTCTTATCCTACCAAACCTCACCCATCTGAACCTTACCATCACCGAAATCAAAGAATTGAACATTGCAAAAATATCCACAAAACGTGCTTACCTCACAATACCTAACCCAACCTTACCTTACCATCACCGAAGTCAGAGAATTCGACATTGCCAAAATATCCACAAAAAGTTCTTATCCTACCAAACCTCACCCATCTGAACCTAATCATCACCGAAATCAAAGAATTGGACATTAATAAAATATCCACAAAACGTGCTTACCTCACAATACCTAACCTAATCTAACCTAACCATCACCGAAGTCAGAGAATTCGACATTGCCAAAATATCCACAAAAGGTTCTTATCATACCAAACCTCACCCATCTGAATCCAACCATCACGGAAACCAAAGAATTGGACATTGCGAAAATATCCACAAAACGTGCTTACCTCACAATACCTAACCCAACCTAACCTAACCATTACCGAAGTCAGAGAATTCGTGATTGCGAAAATATCCACAAAAAGTGCTTATCCTACCAAACCTCACCCATCTGAACCTAACCATCACCGAAATCAAAAAATTGGACATTAATAAAATATCCACAAAACGTGCTTACCTCACAATACCTAACCCAACCTAACCTAACCATCACTGAAGTCAGAGAATTCGACATTGCCAAAATATCCACAAAAAGTTCTTATCCTACCAAACTTCACCCATCTGAACCTAACCATCACCGAAATCAAAGAATTGGACATTAATAAAATATCTACAAAACGTGCTTACCTCAAAATACCTAACCCAACCTAACCTAACCATCACCGAAGTCAGAGAATTCGACATTGCCAAAATATCCACAAAAAGTTCTTATCCTACCAAACCTCACCCATCTGAACCCAACCATCACGGAAACCAAAGAATTGGACATTGCGAAAATATCCAGAAAACGTGCTTACCTCACAATACCTAACCCAACCTAACCTAACCATCACCGAAGTCAGAGAATTCGACATTGCCAAAATATCCACAAAAAGTTTCTATCCTACCAAACCTCACCCATCTGAACCTAACCATCACCGAAATCAAAGAATTGGACATTAATAAAATATCCACAAAACGTGCTTACCTCACAATACCTAACCCAACCTAACCTAACCATCACCGAAGTCAGAGAATTCGACATTGCCAAAATATCCACAAAAAGTTCATACCCCACCAAACCTCACCCATCTGAACCTAACCATCACCGAAATCGAAGAATTAGACATTGCCAAAATATTCACAAAACGTGTTTACCTCACAATACCTCACCCAACCTAACCTAACCATCACCGAAGTCAGAGAATTCGACATTGCCAAAATATCCACAAAAAGTTCTTATCCTACATAACCTCACCCATCTGAACCTAACCATCACCGAAATCAAAGAATAAGTCATTGCTTAAATATCCACAAAACGGGCTTACCTTACAATACCTAACCCAACCTAACCTACCCATCACCGAAGTCAGAAAATTCAACATTGCCAAAATATCCACAAAAAGTTCATACCTTACCAAACCTCACCCATCTGAACCTAACTATCAACGAAATCGAAGAATTGGACATTGCCAAAATATCCACAAAACGTGCTTACCTCAAAATACCTAACCCAACCTAACCTAACCATCACCGAAGTCAGAGAATTCGACATTGCCAAAATATCCACAAAAAGTTCTTATCCTACCAAACCTCACCCATCTGAACCCAACCATCACGGAAATTAAAGAATTGGACATTGCGAAAATATCCAGAAAACGTGCTTTTCTCACAATACCTAACCCAACCTAACCTAACCATCACCGAAGTCAGAGAATTCGACATTGCCAAAATATCCACAAAAAGTTCTTATCCTACCAAACCTCACCCATCTGAACCTAACCATCACCGAAATCAAAGAATTGGACATTAATAAAATATCCACAAAACGTGCTTACCTCACAATACCTAACCCAACCTAACCTAACCATCACCGAAGTCAGAGAATTCGACATTGCCAAAATATCCACAAAAAGTTCATACCCCACCAAACCTCACCCATCTGAACCTAACCATCACCGAAATCGAAGAATTAGACATTGCCAAAATATTCACAAAACGTGTTTACCTCACAATACCTCACCCAACCTAACCTAACCATCACCGAAGTCAGAGAATTCGACATTGCCAAAATATCCACAAAAAGTTCTTATCCTACATAACCTCACCCATCTGAACCTAACCATCACCGAAATCAAAGAATTGGACATTGCTTAAATATCCACAAAACGGGCTTACCTTACAATACCTAACCCAACCTAACCTAACCATCACCGAAGTCAGAAAATTCAAAATTGCCAAAATATCCACAAAAAGTTCATACCTTACCAAACCTCACCCATCTGAACCTAACTATCACCGAAATCGAAGAATTGGACATTGCCAAAATATCCATAAAACGTGCTTACCTCACAATACCTAACCCAACCTAACCTAACCATCACCGAAGTCAGAGAATTCGACATTGCCAAAATATCCACAAAAAGTTCATACCCCACCAAACCTCACCCATCTGAACTTAACCATCACCGAAATCGAAGAATTGAACATTGCAAAAATATCCACAAAACGTGCTTACCTCACAATACCTAACCCAACCTAACATAACCATCACCGAAGTCAGAGAATTCGACATTGCCAAAATATCCACAAAAAGTTCTTATCCTACCAAACCTCACCCATCTGAACCTAATCATCACCGAAATCAAAGAATTGGACATTAATAAAATATCCTCAAAACGTGCTTACCTCACAATTCCTAACCCAATCTAACCTAACCATCACCGAAGTCAGAGAATTTGACGTTGCCAAAATATCCACAAAAAGTTCTTATATTACCAAACCTCACCCATCTGAATCCAACCACCACGGAAACCAAAGAAATGGACATTGCGAAAATATCCACAAAACGTGCTTACCTCACAATACTTAACCCAACCTAACCTTACCATCACCGAAGTCAGAGAATTCAACATTGCCAAAATATCCACAAAAAGTTCATACCCCACCAAACCTCACCCATCTGAACCTAACCATCACCGAAATCGAAGAATTGGACATTGCCAAAATATCCACAAAACGTGCTAACTTCACAATACCTTACCCAACCAAACCTAACAATCACTGAAGTCAGAGAATTCGACATTGCCAAAATATCCACAAAAAGTTCTTATCCTACCAAACTTCACCCATCTGAACCTAACCATCACCGAAATCAAAGAATTGGACATTAATAAAATATCTACAAAACGTGCTTACCTCAAAATACCTAACCCAACCTAACCTTACCATCACCGAAGTCAGAGAATTCGACATTGCCAAAATATCCACAAAAAGTTCTTATCCTACCAAACCTCACCCATCTGAACCCAACCATCACGGAAACCAAAGAATTGGACATTGCGAAAATATCCAGAAAACGTGCTTACCTCACAATACCTAACCCAACCTAACCTAACCATCACCGAAGTCAGAGAATTCGACATTGCCAAAATATCCACAAAAAGTTTCTATCCTACCAAACCTCACCCATCTGAACCTAACCATCACCGAAATCAAAGAATTGGACATTAATAAAATATCCACAAAACGTGCTTACCTCACAATACCTAACCCAACCTAACCTAACCATCACTGAAGTCAGAGAATTCGACATTGCCAAAATATCCACAAAAAGTTCTTATCCTACCAAACTTCACCCATCTGAACTTAACCATCACCGAAATCAAAGAATTGGACATTAATAAAATATCTACAAAACGTGCTTACCTCAAAATACCTAACCCAACCTAACCTAACCATCACCGAAGTCAGAGAATTCGACATTGCCAAAATATCCACAAAAAGTTCTTATCCTACCAAACCTCACCCATCTGAACCCAACCATCACGGAAACCAAAGAATTGGACATTGCGAAAATATCCAGAAAACGTGCTTACCTCACAATACCTAACCCAACCTAACCTAACCATCACCGAAGTCAGAGAATTCGACATTGCCAAAATATCCACAAAAAGTTTCTATCCTACCAAACCTCACCCATCTGAACCTAACCATCACCGAAATCAAAGAATTGGACATTAATAAAATATCCACAAAACGTGCTTACCTCACAATACCTAACCCAACCTAACCTAACCATCACCGAAGTCAGAGAATTCGACATTGCCAAAATATCCACAAAAAGTTCATACCCCACCAAACCTCACCCATCTGAACCTAACCATCACCGAAATCGAAGAATTGAACATTGCAAAAATATCCACAAAACGTGCTTACCTCACAATACCTAACCCAACCTAACATAACCATCACCGAAGTCAGAGAATTCGACATTGCCAAAATATCCACAAAAAGTTCTTATCCTACCAAACCTCACCCATCTGAACCTAATCATCACCGAAATCAAAGAATTAAACATTAATAAAATATCCTCAAAACGTGCTTACCTCACAATTCCTTACCCAATCTAACCTAACCATCACCGAAGTCAGAGAATTTGACGTTGCCAAAATATCCACAAAAAGTTCTTATATTACCAAACCTCACCCATCTGAATCCAACCACCACGGAAACCAAAGAAATGGACATTGCGAAAATATCCACAAAACGTGCTTACCTCACAATACTTAACCCAACCTAACCTTACCATCACCGAAGTCAGAGAATTCAACATTGCCAAAATATCCACAAAAAGTTCATACCCCACCAAACCTCACCCATCTGAACCTAACCATCACCGAAATCGAAGAATTGGACATTGCCAAAATATCCACAAAACGTGCTAACTTCACAATACCTTACCCAACCAAACCTAACAATCACTGAAGTCAGAGAATTCGACATTGCCAAAATATCCACAAAAAGTTCTTATCCTACCAAACTTCACCCATCTGAACCTAACCATCACCGAAATCAAAGAATTGGACATTAATAAAATATCTACAAAACGTGCTTACCTCAAAATACCTAACCCAACCTAACCTAACCATCACCGAAGTCAGAGAATTCGACATTGCCAAAATATCCACAAAAAGTTCTTATCCTACCAAACCTCACCCATCTGAACCCAACCATCACGGAAACCAAAGAATTGGACATTGCGAAAATATCCAGAAAACGTGCTTACCTCACAATACCTAACCCAACCTAACCTAACCATCACCGAAGTCAGAGAATTCGACATTGCCAAAATATCCACAAAAAGTTTCTATCCTACCAAACCTCACCCATCTGAACCTAACCATCACCGAAATCAAAGAATTGGACATTAATAAAATATCCACAAAACGTGCTTACCTCACAATACCTAACCCAACCTAACCTAACCATCACTGAAGTCAGAGAATTCGACATTGCCAAAATATCCACAAAAAGTTCTTATCCTACCAAACTTCACCCATCTGAACTTAACCATCACCGAAATCAAAGAATTGGACATTAATAAAATATCTACAAAACGTGCTTACCTCAAAATACCTAACCCAACCTAACCTAACCATCACCGAAGTCAGAGAATTCGACATTGCCAAAATATCCACAAAAAGTTCTTATCCTACCAAACCTCACCCATCTGAACCCAACCATCACGGAAACCAAAGAATTGGACATTGCGAAAATATCCAGAAAACGTGCTTACCTCACAATACCTAACCCAACCTAACCTAACCATCACCGAAGTCAGAGAATTCGACATTGCCAAAATATCCACAAAAAGTTTCTATCCTACCAAACCTCACCCATCTGAACCTAACCATCACCGAAATCAAAGAATTGGACATTAATAAAATATCCACAAAACGTGCTTACCTCACAATACCTAACCCAACCTAACCTAACCATCACCGAAGTCAGAGAATTCGACATTGCCAAAATATCCACAAAAAGTTCATACCCCACCAAACCTCACCCATCTGAACCTAACCATCACCGAAATCGAAGAATTAGACATTGCCAAAATATTCACAAAACGTGTTTACCTCACAATACCTCACCCAACCTAACCTAACCATCACCGAAGTCAGAGAATTCGACATTGCCAAAATATCCACAAAAAGTTCTTATCCTACATAACCTCACCCATCTGAACCTAACCATCACCGAAATCGAAGAATTGAACATTGCAAAAATATCCACAAAACGTGCTTACCTCACAATACCTAACCCAACCTAACATAACCATCACCGAAGTCAGAGAATTCGACATTGCCAAAATATCCACAAAAAGTTCTTATCCTACCAAACCTCACCCATCTGAACCTAATCATCACCGAAATCAAAGAATTGGACATTAATAAAATATCCTCAAAACGTGCTTACCTCACAATTCCTAACCCAATCTAACCTAACCATCACCGAAGTCAGAGAATTTGACGTTGCCAAAATATCCACAAAAAGTTCTTATATTACCAAACCTCACCCATCTGAATCCAACCACCACGGAAACCAAAGAAATGGACATTGCGAAAATATCCACAAAACGTGCTTACCTCACAATACTTAACCCAACCTAACCTTACCATCACCGAAGTCAGAGAATTCAACATTGCCAAAATATCCACAAAAAGTTCATACCCCACCAAACCTCACCCATCTGAACCTAACCATCACCGAAATCGAAGAATTGGACATTGCCAAAATATCCACAAAACGTGCTAACTTCACAATACCTTACCCAACCAAACCTAACAATCACTGAAGTCAGAGAATTCGACATTGCCAAAATATCCACAAAAAGTTCTTATCCTACCAAACTTCACCCATCTGAACCTAACCATCACCGAAATCAAAGAATTGGACATTAATAAAATATCCACAAAACGTGCTTACCTCACAATACCTAACCCAACCTAACCTAACCATCACCAAAGTCAGAGAATTCGACATTGCCAAAATATCCACAAAAAGTTCTTATCCTACCAAACCTCACCCATCTGAACCTTACCATCACCGAAATCAAAGAATTGAACATTGCAAAAATATCCACAAAACGTGCTTACCTCACAATACCTAACCCAACCTTACCTTACCATCACCGAAGTCAGAGAATTCGACATTGCCAAAATATCCACAAAAAGTTCTTATCCTACCAAACCTCACCCATCTGAACCTAATCATCACCGAAATCAAAGAATTGGACATTAATAAAATATCCACAAAACGTGCTTACCTCAAAATACCTAACCTAATCTAACCTAACCATCACCGAAGTCAGAGAATTCGACATTGCCAAAATATCCACAAAAAGTTCATACCCCACCAAACCTCACCCATCTGAACCTAACCATCACCGAAATCGAAGAATTAGACATTGCCAAAATATTCACAAAACGTGTTTACCTCACAATACCTCACCCAACCTAACCTAACCATCACCGAAGTCAGAGAATTCGACATTGCCAAAATATCCACAAAAAGTTCTTATCCTACATAACCTCACCCATCTGAACCTAACCATCACCGAAATCAAAGAATTGGTCATTGCTTAAATATCCACAAAACGGGCTTACCTTACAATACCTAACCCAACCTAACCTACCCATCACCGAAGTCAGAAAATTCAACATTGCCAAAATATCCACAAAAAGTTCATACCTTACCAAACCTCACCCATCTGAACCTAACTATCACCGAAATCGAAGAATTGGACATTGCCAAAATATCCACAAAACGTGCTTACCTCAAAATACCTAACCCAACCTAACCTAACCATCACCGAAGTCAGAGAATTCGACATTGCCAAAATATCCACAAAAAGTTCTTATCCTACCAAACCTCACCCATCTGAACCCAACCATCACGGAAACCAAAGAATTGGACATTGCGAAAATATCCAGAAAACGTGCTTTTCTCACAATACCTAACCCAACCTAACCTAACCATCACAGAAGTCAGAGAATTCGACATTGCCAAAATATCCACAAAAAGTTCTTATCCTACCAAACCTCACCCATCTGAACCTAACCATCACCGAAATCAAAGAATTGGACATTAATAAAATATCCACAAAACGTGCTTACCTCACAATACCTAACCCAACCTAACCTAACCATCACCGAAGTCAGAGAATTCGACATTGCCAAAATATCCACAAAAAGTTCATACCCCACCAAACCTCACCCATCTGAACCTAACCATCACCGAAATCGAAGAATTAGACATTGCCAAAATATTCACAAAACGTGTTTACCTCACAATACCTCACCCGACCTAACCTAACCATCACTGAAGTCAGAGAATTCGACATTGCCAAAATATCCACAAAAAGTTCTTATCCTACATAACCTCACCCATCTGAACCTAACCATCACCGAAATCAAAGAATTGGTCATTGCTTAAATATCCACAAAACGGGCTTACCTTACAATACCTAACCCAACCTAACCTAACCATCACCGAAGTCAGAAAATTCAACATTGCCAAAATATCCACAAAAAGTTCATACCTTACCAAACCTCACCCATCTGAACCTAACTATCACCGAAATCGAAGAATTGGACATTGCCAAAATATTCACAAAACGTGTTTACCTCACAATACTTCACCCAACCTAACCTAACCATCACCGAAGTCAGAGAATTCGACATTGCCAAAATATCCACAAAAAGTTCTTATCCTACATAACCTCACCCATCTGAACCTAACCATCACCGAAATCAAAGAATTGGACATTGCCAAAATATCCACAAAACATGCTTACCTCACAATACCCCACCCAACCTAACCTAACCATCACCGAAGTCAGAGAATTCGACATTGCCAAAATATCCACAAAAAGTTCTTATCCTACATAACCTCACCCATCTGAACCTAACCACCACCGAAATCAAAGAATTGGATATTGATAAAATATCCACAAAACGTGCCCACCTCACAATACCTAACCCAACCTAACCTTACCATCACCGAAGTCAGAGAATTCGACATTGCCAAAATATCCACAAAAAGTTCTTATTCTACCAAAACTCACCCATCTGAACCTAACCATAACCGAAATTTAAGAATTAGACATTGCCAAAATATCCACAAAACATGCTTACCTCACAATACCCCACCCAACCTAACCTAACCATCACCGAAGTCAGAGAATTTGACATTGCCAAAATATCCACAAAAAGTTCTTATCCTACATAACCTCACCCATCTGAACCTAACCATCACCGAAATCAAAGAATTGGACATTGCTTAAATATCAACAAAACGGGCTTACCTTACAATACCTAACCCAACCTAACCTAACCATCACCGAAGTCAGAAAATTCAACATTGCCAAAATATCCACAAAAAGTTCATACTTTACCAAACCTCACCCATCTGAACCTAACTATCACCGAAATCGAAGAATTGGACATTGCCAAAATATCCACAAAACGTGTTTACCTCACAATACCTAACTTAACCTAACCTAACCATCACTGAAGTCAGAGAATTCGACATTGCCAAAATATTCACAAAAAGTTCTTATCCTACCAAACCTCACCCATCTGAACCTAACCATCACCGAAATCAAAGAAT
Source organism: Arctopsyche grandis (assembly GCF_051622035.1). Classification (NCBI taxonomy): domain Eukaryota; kingdom Metazoa; phylum Arthropoda; class Insecta; order Trichoptera; family Hydropsychidae; genus Arctopsyche; species Arctopsyche grandis. The sequence goes on from NW_027518427.1 coordinate 507,982, forward strand.
TAAACATTAATCAAATATCCACAATACGTGCTTACCTCACAATACCTAACCCAACCTAACCTAACCATCACCGAAGTCAGAGAATTCGACATTGCCAAAATATCCACAAAAAGTTCTTTTCCTACCAAACCTCACCCATCTGAACCTTACCATCACCGAAATCAAAGAATTAAACATTGCAAAAATATCCACAAAACGTGCTTACCTCACAATACCTAACCCAACCTAACCTAACCATCACCAAAATCAGAGAATTCGACATTGCCATAATATCCACAAAAAGTGCTTATCCTAACAAACCTCACCCATCTGAACCTAACCATCACCGAAATCAAAGAATTGGACATTGCTAAAATATCCACAAAACGTGCTTACCTTACAATACCTAACCCAACCTAACCTAACCATCACTGAAGTCAGAGAATTCGATATTGCCAAAATATCCACAAAAAGTTCGTATCCTACCAAACCTCACCCATCTGAACCTAACCATCACCGAAATCAAAGAATTGGATATTGATAAAATATCCACAAAACGTGCCCACCTCACAATACCTAACCCAACCTAACCTTACCATCACCGAAGTCAGAGAATTCAACATTGCCAAAATATCCACAAAAAGTTCATACCCCACCAAACCTCACCCATCTGAACCTAACCATCACCGAAATCGAAGAATTGGACATTGCCAAAATATCCACAAAACGTGCTTACCTCACAATACCTTACCCAACCAAACCTAACAATCACTGAAGTCAGAGAATTCGACATTGCCAAAATATCCACAAAAAGTTCTTAACTTACCAAACTTCACCCATCTGAACCTAACCATCACCGAAATCAAAGAATTGGACATTAATAAAATATCCACAAAACGTGCTTACCTCACAATACCTAACCCAACCTAACCTAACCATCACCAAAGTCAGAGAATTCGACATTGCCAAAATATCCACAAAAAGTTCTTATCTTACCAAACTTCACCCATCTGAACCTAACCATCACCGAAATCGAAGAATTAGATATTGCCAAAATATTTACAAAACGTGTTTACCTCACAATACCTCACCCAACCTAACCTAACCATCACCGAAGTCAGAGAATTCGACATTGCCAAAATATCCACAAAAAGTTCTTATCCTACATAACATCACCCATCTGAACCTAACCATCACCGAAATCAAAGAATTGGACATTGCTTAAATATCCACAAAACGGGCTTACCTTACAATACCTAACCCAACCTAACCTAACCATCACCGAAGTCAGAAAATTCAACATTGCCAAAATATCCACAAAAAGTTCATACCTTACCAAACCTCACCCATCTGAACCTAACTATCACCGAAATCGAAGAATTGGACATTGCCAAAATATCCATAAAACGTGCTTACCTCACAATACCTAACCCAACGTAACCTAACCATCACCGAAGTCAGAGAATTCGACATTGCCAAAATATCCACAAAAAGTTCATACCCCACCAAACCTCACCCATCTGAACCTAACCATCACCGAAATCGAAGAATTGAACATTGCAAAAATATCCACAAAACGTGCTTACCTCACAATACCTAACCCAACCTAACATAACCATCACCGAAGTCAGAGAATTCGACATTGCCAAAATATCCACAAAAAGTTCTTATCCTACCAAACCTCACCCATCTGAACCTAATCATCACCGAAATCAAAGAATTGGACATTAATAAAATATCCACAAAACGTGCTTACCTCACAATTCCTAACCCAATCTAACCTAACCATCACCGAAGTCAGAGAATTCGACATTGCCAAAATATCCACAAAAAGTTCTTATATTACCAAACCTCACCCATCTGAATCCAACCACCACGGAAACCAAAGAATTGGACATTGCGAAAATATCCACAAAACGTGCTTACCTCACAATACCTAACCCAACCTAACCTTACCATCACCGAAGTCAGAGAATTCAACATTGCCAAAATATCCACAAAAAGTTCATACCCCACCAAACCTCACCCATCTGAACCTAACCATCACCGAAATCGAAGAATTGGACATTGCCAAAATATCCACAAAACGTGCTAACCTCACAATACCTTACCCAACCAAACCTAACAATCACTGAAGTCAGAGAATTCGACATTGCCAAAATATCCACAAAAAGTTCTTATCTTACCAAACTTCACCCATCTGAACCTAACCATCACCGAAATCAAAGAATTGGACATTAATTAAATATCCACAAAACGTGCTTACCTCACAATACCTAACCCAACCTAACCTAACCATCACCAAAGTCAGAGAATTCGACATTGCCAAAATATCCACAAAAAGTTCTTATCCTACCAAACCTCACCCATCTGAACCTTACCATCACCGAAATCAAAGAATTGAACATTGCAAAAATATCCACAAAACGTGCTTACCTCACAATACCTCACCCAACCTTACCTTACCATCACCGAAGTCAGAGAATTCGACATTGCCAAAATATCCACAAAAAGTTCTTATCCTACCAAACCTCACCCATCTGAACCTAATCATCACCGAAATCAAAGAATTGGACATTAATAAAATATCCACAAAACGTGCTTACCTCACAATACCTAACCTAATCTAACCTAACCATCACCGAAGTCAGAGAATTCGACATTGCCAAAATATCCACAAAAGGTTCTTATCATACCAAACCTCACCCATCTGAATCCAACCATCACGGAAACCAAAGAATTGGACATTGCGAAAATATCCAGAAAACGTGCTTACCTCACAATACCTAACCCAACCTAACCTAACCATTACCGAAGTCAGAGAATTCGTGATTGCGAAAATATCCACAAAAAGTGCTTATCCTACAAAACCTCACCCATCTGAACCTAACCATCACCGAAATCAAAGAATTGGACATTAATAAAATATCCACAAAACCTGCTTACCTCACAATACCTAACCCAACCTAACCTAACCATCACTGAAGTCAGAGAATTCGACATTGCCAAAATATCCACAAAAAGTTCTTATCCTACCAAACTTCACCCATCTGAACCTAACCATCACCGAAATCATAGAATTGGACATTAATAAAATATCTACAAAACGTGTTTACCTCAAAATACCTAACCCAACCTAACCTAACCATCACCGAAGTCAGAGAATTCGACATTGCCAAAATATCCACAAAAAGTTCTTATCCTACCAAACCTCACCCATCTGAACCCAACCATCACGGAAACCAAAGAATTGGACATTGCGAAAATATCCAGAAAACGTGCTTACCTCACAATACCTAACCCAACCTAACCTAACCATCACCGAAGTCAGAGAATTCGACATTGCCAAAATATCCACAAAAAGTTCTTATCCTACCAAACCTCACCCATCTGAACCTTACCATCACCGAAATCAAAGAATTGAACATTGCAAAAATATCCACAAAACGTGCTTACCTCACAATACCTAAACCAACCTAACCTAACCATCACCGAAGTCAGAGATTTCGACATTGCCAAAATATCCACAAAAAGTTTTTTCCTACCAAACCTCACCCATCTGAACCTAACCTTTACCGAAATCGAAGAATTAGACATTGCCAAAATATCCACAATACGTGCTTATTTCACAATACCTAACCCAACCTAACCTAACCATCACTGAATTCAGAGAATTTGACATTGCCAAAATATCCACAAAAAGTTCTTATCCTACCAAACCTCACCCATCTGAACCTAACCATCACCGAAATCGAAGAATTAGACATTGCCAAAATATCCACAAAACGTGCTTACCTCACCATACCAAACCTAACCTAACCTAACCATCACTGAAGTCAGAGAATTCGACATTGCCAAAATATCCACAAAAAGTTCTTATTCTACCAAACTTCACCCATCTGAACCTAACCATCACCGAAATTTAAGAATTAGACATTGCCAAAATATCCACAAAACATGCTTTCCTCACAATACCTAACCCAACCTAACCTAACCATCACCGAAGTCAGAGAATTCGACATTGCCAAAATATCCACAAAAAGTGCTTATCCTACCAAACCTCACCCATCTGAACCTAACCATCACCTAAATCAAAGAATTGGACATTAATAAAATATTCAAAAAACGTGCTTACCTCACAATACCTAACCCAACCTAACCTAACCATCACCGAAGTCAGAGAATTCGACATTGCCAAAATATCCACAAAAAGTTCTTATCCTACCAAACCTTACCCATCTGAACCTTACCATCACCGAAATCAAAGAATTGAACATTGCAAAAATATCCACAAAACGTGCTTACCGCACAATACCTAACCCAACATAACCTAAACATCACCGAAGTCAGAGAATTCGACATTGCCAAAATATCCACAAAAAGTTCTTATCCTACCAAACCTCACCCATCTGAACCTTACCATCACCGAAATCAAAGAATTGAACATTGCAAAAATATCCACAAAACGTGCTTACCTCACAATACCTAAACCAACCTAACCTAACCATCACCGAAGTCAGAGATTTCGACATTGCCAAAATATCCACAAAAAGTTTTTTCCTACCAAACCTCACCCATATGAACCTAACCTTCACCGAAATTAAAGAATTGGACATTTATAAAATATCCACAAAACGTGCTTACCTCACAATACCTAACCCAACCTAACCTAACCATCACCGAAGTCAGAGAATTCGAAATTGCCAAAATATCCACAAAAAGTTCTTATCCTACATAACCTCACCCATTTGAACCTAACCATCACCGAAATCAAAGATTTGGACATTGCTAAAATATCCACAAAACGTGCTTACCTCACAATACCTAACCCAACCTAACCTAACCATCACCGAAGTCAGAGATTTCGACATTGCCAAAATATCCACAAAAAGTTCTTATCCTACCAAAGCTCACCCATCTGAACCTTACCATCACCGAAATCAAAGAATTGAACATTGCAAAAATATTCACAAAACATGCTTACCTCACAATACCTAACCCAACATAACCTAACCATCACCGAAGTCAGAGAATTCAACATTGCCAAAATATCCACAAAAAGTTCATACCCCACCAAACCTCACCCATCTGAACCTAACCATCACCGAAATCGAAGAATTAGACATTGCCAAAATATCCACAAAAAGTTCTTATCCTACATAACCTCACCCATCTGAACCTAACCATCACCGAAATCAAAGATTTGGACATTGCTAAAATATCCACAAAACGTGCTTACCTCACAATACCTAACCCAACCTAACCTAACCATCACCGAAGTCAGAGATTTCGACATTGCTAAAATATCCACAAAAAGTTCTTATCCTACCAAAGCTCACCCATCTGAACCTTACCATCACCGAAATCAAAGAATTGAACATTGCAAAAATATTCACAAAACATGCTTACCTCACAATACCTAACCCAACATAACCTAACCATCACCGAAGTCAGAGAATTCAACATTGCCAAAATATCCACAAAAAGTTCATACCCCACCAAACCTCACCCATCTGAACCTAACCATCACCGAAATCGAAGAATTGGACATTGCCAAAATATCCACAAAACGTGCTAACCTCACAATACCTTACCCAACCTAACCTAACAATCACTAAAGTCAGAGAATTCGACATTGCCAAAATATCCACAAAAAGTTCTTATCCTACCAAAGCTCACCCATCTGAACCTTACCATCACCGAAATCAAAGAATTGAACATTGCAAAAATATTCACAAAACATGCTTACCTCACAATACCTAACCCAACATAACCTAACCATCACCGAAGTCAGAGAATTCGACATTGCCAAAATATCCACAAAAAGTTTTTTCCTACCAAACCTCACCCATATGAACCTAACCTTCACCGAAATTAAAGAATTGGACATTTATCAAATATCCAAAAAACGTGCTTACCTCACAATACCTAACCCAACCTAACCTAACCATCACCGAAGTCAGAGAATTCGACATTGCCAAAATATCCACAAAAAGTTCTTATCCTACCAAACCTCACCCATCTGAACCTTACCATCACCGAAATCAAAGAATTGAACATTGCAAAAATATTCACAAAACGTGCTTACCTCACAATACCTAACCCAACATAACCTAACCATCACCGAAGTCAGAGAATTCGACATTGCCAAAATATCCACAAAAAGTTCTTATCCTACAAAACCTCACCCATCTGAACCTAACCTTCACCGAAATCAAAGAATTGGACATTGCTAAAATATCCACAAAACGTGCTTACCTAGCAATACCTAACCCAACCTAAACTAACCATCACCGAAGTCAGAAAATTCAACATTGCCAAAATATCCAAAAAAAGGTCATACCCAAACAAACCTCTCCCATCTCAACCTAACCATCACCGAAATCGAAGAATTAGACATTGCCAAAATATCCACAAAACGTGCTTACCTCACAATACCTAACCCAACCTAACCTAACCATCACTGAAGTCAGAAAATTCTACATTGCCAAAATATCCACAAAAAGTTCTTATCCTACCAAACCTCACCCATCTAAACCTAACCATCACCGAAATCAAAGAATTGGATATTGATAAAATATCCACAAAACGTGCCCACCTCACAATACCTAACCCAACCTAACCTAACCATCACCGAAGTCAGAGAATTCGACATTTCCAAAATATCCACAAAAAGTTCTTATCCTACCAAACCTCACCCATCTGAACCTAATCATCACCGAAATCAAAGAATTGGACATTAATAAAATATCCACAAAACGTGCTTACCTCACAATACCTAACCTAATCTAACCTAACCATCACCGAAGTCAGAGAATTCGACATTGCCAAAATATCCACAAAAAGTTCTTATCATACCAAACCTCACCCATCTGAATCCAACCATCACGGAAACCAAAGAATTGGACATTTCGAAAATGTCCACAAAACGTGCTTACCTCACAATACCTAACCCAACCTAACCTAACCATCACCGAAGTCAGAGAATTCGACATTGCCAAAATATCCACAAAAACTTCTTATCCTACATAACCTCACCCATCTGAACGTTACCATCACCGAAATCAAAGAATTGGACATTGCTAAAATATCCACAAAACGTGCTTACCTAGCAATACCTAACCCAACCTAACCTAACCATCACCGAAGTCAGAGAATTCAACATTGCCAAAATATCCAAAAAAAGGTCATACCCCACCAAACCTCACCCATCTGAACCTAACCTTTACCGAAATCGAAGAATTAGACATTGCCAAAATATCCACAATACGTGCTTACTTCACAATACCTAACCCAACCTAACCTAACCATCACTGAATTCAGAGAATTCGACATTGCCAAAATATCCACAAAAAGTTCTTATCCTACCAAACCTCACCCATCTGAACCTAACCATCACCTAAATCAAAGAATTGGACATTAATAAAATATCCACAAAACGTGCTTACCTCACAATACCTAACCCAACCTAACCTAACCATCACCGAAGTCAGAGAATTCCACATTGGCAAAATATCCACAAAAAGTTCTTATCCTACCAAACCTCACCCATCTGAACCTTACCATCACCGAAATCAAAAAATTAAACATAACAAAAATATCCACAAAACGTGCTTACCTCACAATACCTAACCCAACCTAACCTAACCATCACCGAAGTCAGAGAATTCGACATTGCCAAAATATCCACAAAAAGTTCTTATCCTACCAAACCTCACCCATCTGAACCTTACCATCACCGAAATCAAAGAATTGAACATTGCAAAAATATCCACAAAACGTGCTTACCTCACAATACCTAAACCAACCTAACCTAACCATCACCGAAGTCAGAGATTTCGACATTGCCAAAATATCCACAAAAAGTTTTTTCCTACCAAACCTCACCCATATGAACCTAACCTTCACCGAAATTAAAGAATTGGACATTTATAAAATATCCACAAAACGTGCTTACCTCACAATACCTAACCCAACCTAACCTAACCATCACCGAAGTCAGAGAATTCGACATTGCCAAAATATCCACAAAAAGTTCTTATCCTACATAACCTCACCCATTTGAACCTAACCTTCACCGAAATCAAAGATTTGGACATTGCTAAAATATCCACAAAACGGGCTTACCTCACAATACCTAACCCAACCTAACCTAACCATCACCGAAGTCAGAGATTTCGACATTGCCAAAATATCCACAAAAAGTTCTTATCCTACCAAAGCTCACCCATCTGAACCTTACCATCACCGAAATCAAAGAATTGAACATTGCAAAAATATTCACAAAACATGCTTACTTCACAATACCTAACCCAACATAACCTAACCATCACCGAAGTCAGAGAATTCAACATTGCCAAAATATCCACAAAAAGTTCATACCCCACCAAACCTCACCCATCTGAACCTAACCATCACCGAAATCGAAGAATTAGACATTGCCAAAATATCCACAAAACGTGCTTACCTCACAATACCTAACCCAACTTAACCTAACCATCACTGAAGTCAGAGAATTCGACATTGCCAAAATATCCACAAAAAGTTCTTATCCTACCAAACCTCACCCATCTAAACCTAACCATCACCGAAATCAAAGAATTGGATATTGATAAAATATCCACAAAACGTGCCCACCTCACAATACCTAACCCAACCTAACCTAACCATCACCGAAGTCAGAGAATTAGACATTTCCAAAATATCCACAAAAAGTTCTTATCCTACCAAACCTCACCCATCTGAACCTAATCATCACCGAAATCAAAGAATTGGACATTAATAAAATATCCAAAAAACGTGCTTACCTCACAATACCTAACCTAATCTAACCTAACCATCACCGAAGTCAAAGAATTCGACATTGCCAAAATATCCACAAAAAGTTCTTATCATACCAAACCTCACCCATCTGAATCCAACCATCACGGAAACCAAAGAATTGGACATTGCGAAAATATCCACAAAACGTGCTTACCTCACAATACCTTACCCAACCTAACCTTACCATCACCGAAGTCAGAGAATTCAACATTGCCAAAATATCCACAAAAAGTTCATACCCCACCAAACCTCACCCATCTGAACCTAACCATCACCGAAATCGAAGAATTGGACATTGCCAAAATATCCACAAAACGTGCTAACCTCACAATACCTTACCCAACCTAACCTAACAATCACTAAAGTCAGAGAATTCGACATTGCCAAAATATCCACAAAAAGTTCTTATCCTACCAAACCTCACCCATCTGAACCTAATCATCACCGAAATCAAAGAATTGGACATTAATAAAATATCCACAAAACGTGCTTACCTCACAATACCTAACCTAATCTAACCTAACCATCACCGAAGTCAGAGAATTCGACATTGCCAAAATATCCACAAAAAGTTCTTATCATACCAAACCTCACCCATCTGAATCCAACCATCACGGAAACCAAAGAATTGGACATTGCGAAAATGTCCACAAAACGTGCTTACCTCACAATACCTAACCCAACCTAACCTAACCATCACCGAAGTCAGAGAATTCGACATTGCCAAAATATCCACAAAAACTTCTTATCCTACATAACCTCACCCATCTGAACGTTACCATCACCGAAATCAAAGAATTGGACATTGCTAAAATATCCACAAAACGTGCTTACCTAGCAATACCTAACCCAACCTAACCTAACCATCACCGAAGTCAGAGAATTCAACATTGCCAAAATATCCAAAAAAAGGTCATACCCCACCAAACCTCACCCATCTGAACCTAACCTTTACCGAAATCGAAGAATTAGACATTGCCAAAATATCCACAATACGTGCTTACTTCACAATACCTATTCCAACCTAACCTAACCATCACTGAATTCAGAGAATTCGACATTGCCAAAATATCCACAAAAAGTTCTTATCCTACCAAACCTCACCCATCTGAACCTAACCATCACCTAAATCAAAGAATTGGACATTAATAAAATATCCACAAAACGTGCTTACCTCACAATACCTAACCCAACCTAACCTAACCATCACCGAAGTCAGAGAATTCCACATTGGCAAAATATCCACAAAAAGTTCTTATCCTACCAAACCTCACCCATCTGAACCTTACCATCACCGAAATCAAAAAATTAAACATAACAAAAATATCCACAAAACGTACTTACCTCACAATACCTAACCCAACCTAACCTTACCATCACCGAAGTCAGAGAATTCGACATTGCCAAAATATCCACAAAAAGTTCTTATCCTACCAAACCTCACCCATCTGAACCTTACCATCACCGAAATCAAAGAATTGAACATTGCAAAAATATCCACATAACGTGCTTACCTCACAATACCTAAACCAACCTAACCTAACCATCACCGAAGTCAGAGATTTCGACATTGCCAAAATATCCACAAAAAGTTTTTTCCTACCAAACCTCACCCATCTGAACCTAACCTTTACCGAAATCGAAGAATTAGACATAGCCAAAATATCCACAATACGTGCTTACTTCACAATACCTAACCCAACCTAACCTAACCATCACTGAATTCAGAGAATTCGACATTGCCAAAATATCCACAAAAAGTTCTTATCCTACCAAACCTCACCCATCTGAACCTAACCATCACCGAAATCGAAGAATTAGACATTGCCAAAATATCCACAAAACGTGCTTACCTCACAATACCAAACCTAACCTAACCTAACCATCACTGAAGTCAGAGAATTCGACATTGCCAAAATATCCACAAAAAGTTCTTATTCTACCAAACTTCACCCATCTGAACCTAACCATCACCGAAATTTAAGAATTGGACATTGCCAAAATATCCACAAAACATGCTTTCCTCACAATACCTAACCCAACCTAACCTAACCATCACCGAAGTCAGAGAATTCGACATTGCCAAAATATCCACAAAAAGTGCTTATCCTACCAAACCTCACCCATCTGAACCTAACCATCACCTAAATCAAAGAATTGGACATTAATAAAATATTCAAAAAACGTGCTTACCTCACAATACCTAACCCAACCTAACCTAACCATCACCGAAGTCAGAGAATTCGACATTGCCAAAATATCCACAAAAAGTTCTTATCCTACCAAACCTTACCCATCTGAACCTTACCATCACCGAAATCAAAGAATTGAACATTGCAAAAATATCCACAAAACGTGCTTACCGCACAATACCTAACCCAACATAACCTAAACATCACCGAAGTCAGAGAATTCGACATTGCCAAAATATCCACAAAAAGTTCTTATCCTACCAAACCTCACCCATCTGAACCTTACCATCACCGAAATCAAAGAATTGAACATTGCAAAAATATCCACAAAACGTGCTTACCTCACAATACCTAAACCAACCTAACCTAACCATCACCGAAGTCAGAGATTTCGACATTGCCAAAATATCCACAAAAAGTTTTTTCCTACCAAACCTCACCCATATGAACCTAACCTTCACCGAAATTAAAGAATTGGACATTTATAAAATATCCACAAAACGTGCTTACCTCACAATACCTAACCCAACCTAACCTAACCATCACCGAAGTCAGAGAATTCGACATTGCCAAAATATCCACAAAAAGTTCTTATCCTACATAACCTCACCCATTTGAACCTAACCATCACCGAAATCAAAGATTTGGACATTGCTAAAATATCCACAAAACGTGCTTACCTCACAATACCTAACCCAACCTAACCTAACCATCACCGAAGTCAGAGATTTCGACATTGCCAAAATATCCACAAAAAGTTCTTATCCTACCAAAGCTCACCCATCTGAACCTTACCATCACCGAAATCAAAGAATTGAACATTGCAAAAATATTCACAAAACATGCTTACTTCACAATACCTAACCCAACATAACCTAACCATCACCGAAGTCAGAGAATTCAACATTGCCAAAATATCCACAAAAAGTTCATACCCCACCAAACCTCACCCATCTGAACCTAACCATCACCGAAATCGAAGAATTAGACATTGCCAAAATATCCACAAAACGTGCTTACCTCACAATACCTAACCCAACTTAACCTAACCATCACTGAAGTCAGAGAATTCGACATTGCCAAAATATCCACAAAAAGTTCTTATCCTACCAAACCTCACCCATCTAAACCTAACCATCACCGAAATCAAAGAATTGGATATTGATAAAATATCCACAAAACGTGCCCACCTCACAATACCTAACCCAACCTAACCTAACCATCACCGAAGTCAGAGAATTAGACATTTCCAAAATATCCACAAAAAGTTCTTATCCTACCAAACCTCACCCATCTGAACCTAATCATCACCGAAATCAAAGAATTGGACAATAATAAAATATCCACAAAACGTGCTTACCTCACAATACCTAACCTAATCTAACCTAACCATCACCGAAGTCAAAGAATTCGACATTGCCAAAATATCCACAAAAAGTTCTTATCATACCAAACCTCACCCATCTGAATCCAACCATCACGGAAACCAAAGAATTGGACATTGCGAAAATATCCACAAAACGTGCTTACCTCACAATACCTTACCCAACCTAACCTTACCATCACCGAAGTCAGAGAATTCAACATTGCCAAAATATCCACAAAAAGTTCATACCCCACCAAACCTCACCCATCTGAACCTAACCATCACCGAAATCGAAGAATTGGACATTGCCAAAATATCCACAAAACGTGCTAACCTCACAATACCTTACCCAACCTAACCTAACAATCACTAAAGTCAGAGAATTCGACATTGCCAAAATATCCACAAAAAGTTCTTATCCTACAAAACCTCACCCATCTGAACCTAACCTTCACCGAAATCAAAGAATTGGACATTGCTAAAATATCCACAAAACGTGTTTACCTAGCAATACCTAACCCAACCTAAACTAACCATCACCAAAGTCAGAGAATTCAACATTGCCAAAATATCCAAAAAAAGGTCATACCCAAACAAACCTCTCCCATCTCAACCTAACCATCACCGAAATCGAAGAATTAGACATTGCCAAAATATCCACAAAACGTGCTTACCTCACAATACCTAACCCAACCTAACCTAACCATCACTGAAGTCAGAGAATTCGACATTGCCAAAATATCCACAAAAAGTTCTTATCCTACCAAACCTCACCCATCTAAACCTAACCATCAAAAAAATCAAAGAATTGGATATTGATAAAATATCCACAAAACGTGCCCACCTCACAATACCTAACCCAACCTAACCTAACCATCACCGAAGTCAGAGAATTCGACATTTCCAAAAGATCCACAAAAAGTTCTTATCCTACCAAACCTCACCCATCTGAACCTAATCATCACCGAAATCAAAGAATTGGACATTAATAAAATATCCACAAAACGTGCTTACCTCACAATACCTAACCTAATCTAACCTAACCATCACCGAAGTCAGAGAATTCGACATTGCCAAAATATCCACAAAAAGTTCTTATCATACCAAACCTCACCCATCTGAACCTTACCATCACCGAAATCAAAAAATAAAACATAGCAAAAATATCCACAAAACGTGCTTACCTCACAATACCTAACCCAACCTAACCTAACCATCACCGAAGTCAGAGAATTCGACATTGCCAAAATATCCACAAAAAGTTCTTATCCTACCAAACCTCACCCATCTGAACCTTACCATCACCGAAATCAAAGAATTGAACATTGCAAAAATATCCACAAAACGTGCTTACCTCACAATACCTAAACCAACCTAACCTAACCATCACCGAAGTCAGAGATTTCAACATTGCCAAAATATCCACAAAAAGTTTTTTCCTACAAAACCTCACCCATATGAACCTAACCTTCACCGAAATTAAAGAATTGGACATTTATAAAATATCCACAAAACGTGCTTACCTCACAATACCTAACCCAACCTAACCTAACCATCACCGAAGTCAGAGAATTCGACATTGCCAAAATATCCACAAAAAGTTCTTATCCTACATAACCTCACCCATCTGAACGTTACCATCACCGAAATCAAAGAATTGGACATTGCTAAAATATCCACAAAACGTGCTTACCTAGCAATACCTAACCCAACCTAACCTAACCATCACCGAAGTCAGAGAATTCAACATTGCCAAAATATCCAAAAAAAGGTCATACCCCACCAAACCTCACCCATCTGAACCTAACCATCACCGAAATCGAAGAATTAGACATTGCCAAAATATCCACAAAACGTGCTTACCTCACAATACCAAACCCAACCTAACCTAACCATCACCGAAGTCAGAGAATTCGACATTGCCAAAATATCCACAAAAAGTTCTTATCCTACCAAACCTCACCCATCTGAACCTAACCTTCACCGAAATCAAAGAATTGGACATTGCTAAAATATCCACAATACGTGCTTACTTCACAATACCTAACCCAACCTAACCTAACCATCACTGAATTCAGAGAATTCGACATTGCCAAAATATCCACAAAAAGTTCTTATCCTACCAAACCTCACCCATCTGAACCTAACCATCACCTAAATCAAAGAATTGGACATTAATTAAATATCCACAAAACGTGCTTACCTCACAATACCTAACCCAACCTAACCTAACCATCACCGAAGTCAGAGAATTCCACATTGGCAAAATATCCACAAAAAGTTCTTATCCTACCAAACCTCACCCATCTGAACCTTACCATCACCGAAATCAAAGAATTGAACATTGCAAAAATATCCACAAAACGTGCTTACCTCACAATACCTAAACCAACCTAACCTAACCATCACCGAAGTCAGAGATTTCGACATTGCCAAAATATCCACAAAAAGTTCTTATCCTACATAACCTCACCCATCTGAACGTTACCATCACCGAAATCAAAGAATTGGACATTGCTAAAATATCCACAAAACGTGCTTACCTAGCAATACCTAACCCAACCTAACCTAACCATCACCGAAGTCAGAGAATTCAACATTGCCAAAATATCCAAAAAAAGGTCATACCCCACCAAACCTCACCCATCTGAACCTAACCATCACCGAAATCGAAGAATTAGACATTGCCAAAATAGCCACAAAACGTGCTTACCTCACAATACCAAACCCAACCTAACCTAACCATCACTGAAGTCAGAGAATTCGACATTGCCAAAATATCCACAAAAAGTTCTTATTCTACCAAACTTCACCCATCTGAACCTAACCATCACCGAAATTTAAGAATTAGACATTGCCAAAATATCCACAAAACATGCTTTCCTCACAATACCTAACCCAACCTAACCTAACCATCACCGAAGTCAGAGAATTCGACATTGCCAAAATATCCACAAAAAGTGCTTATCCTACCAAACCTCACCCATCTGAACCTAACCATCACCTAAATCAAAGAATTAGACATTAATAAAATATTCAAAAAACGTGCTTACCTCACAATACCTAACCCAACCTAACCTAACCATCACCGAAGTCAGAGAATTCGACATTGCCAAAATATCCACAAAAAGTTCTTATCCTACCAAACCTTACCCATCTGAACCTAACCTTCACCGAAATCAAAGAATTGGACATTGCTTAAATATCCACAATACGTGCTTACTTCACAATACCTAACCCAACCTAACCTAACCATCACTGAATTCAGAGAATTCGACATTGCCAAAATATCCACAAAAAGTTCTTATCCTACCAAACCTCACCCATCTGAACCTAACCATCACCTAAATCAAAGAATTGACCATTAATAAAATATCCACCAAACCTGCTTACCTCACAATACCTAACCCAACCTAACCTAACCATCACCGAAGTCAGAGAATTCCACATTGGCAAAATATCCACAAAAAGTTCTTATCCTACCAAACCTCACCCATCTGAACCTTACCATCACCGAAATCAAAAAATTAAACATAGCAAAAATATCCACAAAACGTGCTTACCTCACAATACCTAACCCAACCTAACCTAACCATCACCGAAGTCAGAGAATTCGACATTGCCAAAATATCCACAAAAAGTTTTTTCCTACCAAACCTCACCCATATGAACCTAACCTTCACCGAAATTAAAGAATTGGACATTTATAAAATATCCACAAAACGTGCTTACCTCACAATACCTAACCCAACCTAACCTAACCATCACCGAAGTCAGAGAATTCGACATTGCCAAAATATCCACAAAAAGTTCTTATCCTACATAACCTCACCCATCTGAACCTAACCATCAACGAAATCAAAGATTTGGACATTGCTAAAATATCCACAAAACGTGCTTACCTCACAATACCTAACCCAACCTAACCTAACCATCACCGAAGTCAGAGATTTCGACATTGCCAAAATATCCACAAAAAGTTCTTATCCTACCAAAGCTCACCCATCTGAACCTTACCATCACCGAAATCAAAGAATTGAACATTGCAAAAATATTCACAAAACATGCTTACCTCACAATACCTAACCCAACATAACCTAATCATCACCGAAGTCAGAGAATTCAACATTGCCAAAATATCCACAAAAAGTTCATACCCCACCAAACCTCACCCATCTGAACCTAACCATCACCGAAATCGAAGAATTAGACATTGCCAAAATATCCACAAAACGTGCTTACCTCACAATACCTAACCCAACCTAACCTAACCATCACTGAAGTCAGAGAATTCGACATTGCCAAAATATCCACAAAAAGTTCTTATCCTACCAAACCTCACCCATCTAAACCTAACCATCACCGAAATCAAAGAATTGGATATTGATAAAATATCCACAAAACGTGCCCACCTCACAATACCTAACCCAACCTAACCTAACCATCACCGAAGTCAGAGAATTCGACATTTCCAAAATATCCACAAAAAGTTCTTATCCTACCAAACCTCACCCATCTGAACCTAATCATCACCGAAATCAAAGAAATGGACATTAATAAAATATCCACAAAACGTGCTTACCTCACAATACCTAACCTAATCTAACCTAACCATCACCGAAGTCAGAGAATTCGACATTGCCAAAATATCCACAAAAAGTTCTTATCATACCAAACCTCACCCATCTGAATCCAACCATCACGGAAACCAAAGAATTGGACATTGCGAAAATATCCACAAAACGTGCTTACCTCACAATACCTAACTTAACCTAACCTTACCATCACCGAAGTCAGAGAATTCAACATTGCCAAAATATCCACAAAAAGTTCATACCCCACCAAACCTCACCCATCTGAACCTAACCATCACCGAAATCGAAGAATTGGACATTGCCAAAATATCCACAAAACGTGCTAACCTCACAATACCTTACCCAACCTATACTAACAATCACTAAAGTCAGAGAATTCGACATTGCCAAAATATCCACAAAAAGTTCTTATCCTACCAAACCTCACCCATCTGAACCTTACCATCACCGAAATCAAAGAATTGAACATTGCAAAAATATTCACAAAACGTGCTTACCTCACAATACCTAACCCAACATAACCTAACCATCACCGAAGTCAGAGAATTCGACATTGCCAAAATATCCACAAAAAGTTCTTATCCTACAAAACCTCACCCATCTGAACCTAACCTTCACCGAAATCAAAGAATTGGACATTGCTTAAATATCCACAAAACGTGCTTACCTAGCAATACCTAACCCAACCTAACCTAACCATCACCGAAGTCAGAGAATTCAACATTGCCAAAATATCCAAAAAAAGGTCATACCCAAACAAACCTCTGCCATCTCAACCTAACCATCACCGAAATCGAAGAATTAGACATTGCCAAAATATCCACAAAACGTGCTTACCTCACAATACCTAACCCAACCTAACCTAATAATCACTGAAGTCAGAGAATTCGACATTGCCAAAATATCCACAAAAAGTTCTTATCCTACCAAACCTCACCCATCTAAACCTAACCATCACCGAAATCAAAGAATTGGATATTGATAAAATATCCACAAAACGTGCCCACCTCACAATACCTAACCCAACCTAACCTAACCATCACCCAAGTCAGAGAATTCGACATTTCCAAAATATCCACAAAAAGTTCTTATCATACCAAACCTCACCCATCTGAATCCAACCATCACGGAAACCAAAAAATTGGACATTGCAAAAATATCCACAAAACGTGCTTACCTCACAATACCTAACTTAACCTAACCTTACCATCACCGAAGTCAGAGAATTCAACATTGCCAAAATATCCACAAAAAGTTCATACCCCACCAAACCTCACCCATCTGAACCTAACCATCACCGAAATCGAAGAATTGGATATTGATAAAATATCCACAAAACGTGCCCACCTCACAATACCTAACCCAACCTAACCTAACCATCACCCAAGTCAGAGAATTCGCCATTTCCAAAATATCCACAAAAAGTTCTTATCATACCAAACCTCACCCATCTGAATCCAACCATCACGGAAACCAAAAAATTGGACATTGCGAAAATATCCACAAAACGTGCTTACCTCACAATACCTAACCCAACCTAACCTAACCATCACCGAAGTCAGAGAATTCGAAATTGCCAAAATATCCACAAAAAGTTCTTATCCTACATAACCTCACCCATCTGAACGTTACCATCACCGAAATCAAAGAATTGGACATTGCTTAAATATCCACAAAACGTGCTTACCTAGCAATACCTAACCCAACCTAACCTAACCATCACCGAAGTCAGAGAATTTAACATTGCCAAAATATCCAAAAAAAGGTCATACCCCACCAAACCTCACCCATCTGAACCTAACCATCACCGAAATCGAAGAATTAGACATTGCCAAAATATCCACAAAACGTGCTTACCTCACAATACCAAACCCAACCTAACCTAACCATCACCGAAGTCAGAGAATTCGACATTGCCAAAATATCCACAAAAAGTTCTTATCCTACCAAACCTCACCCATCTGAACCTAACCTTCACCGAAATCAAAGAATTGGACATTGCTAAAATATCCACAATACGTGCTTACTTCACAATACCTAACCCAACCTAACCTAACCATCACTGAATTCAGAGAATTCGACATTGCCAAAATATCCACAAAAAGTTCTTATCCTACCAAACCTCACCCATCTGAACCTTACCATCACCAAAATCAAAGAATTGAACATTGCAAAAATATTTACAAAACGTGCTTACCTCACAATACCTAACCCAACATAACCTAACCATCACCGAAGTCAGAGAATTCGACATTGCCAAAATATCCACAAAAAGTTCTTATCCTACAAAACCTCACCCATCTGAACCTAACCTTCACCGAAATCAAAGAATTGGACATTGCTTAAATATCCACAAAACGTGCTTACCTAGCAATACCTAACCCAACCTAACCTAACCATCACCGAAGTCAGAGAATTCAACATTGCCAAAATATCCAAAAAAAGGTCATACCCAAACAAACCTCTGCCATCTCAACCTAACCATCACCGAAATCGAAGAATTAGACATTGCCAAAATATCCACAAAACGTGCTTACCTCACAATACCTAACCCAACCTAACCTAATAATCACTGAAGTCAGAGAATTCGACATTGCCAAAATATCCACAAAAAGTTCTTATCCTACCAAACCTCACCCATCTAAACCTAACCATCACCGAAATCAAAGAATTGGATATTGATAAAATATCCACAAAACGTGCCCACCTCACAATACCTAACCCAACCTAACCTAACCATCACCGAAGTCAGAGAATTCGACATTTCCAAAATATCCACAAAAAGTTCTTATCATACCAAACCTCACCCATCTGAATCCAACCATCACGGAAACCAAAAAATTGGACATTGCGAAAATATCCACAAAACGTGCTTACCTCACAATACCTAACCCAACCTAACCTAACCATCACCGAAGTCAGAGAATTCGACATTGCCAAAATATCCACAAAAAGTTCTTATCCTACATAACCTCACCCATCTGAACGTTACCATCACCGAAATCAAAGAATTGGACATTGCTAAAATATCCACAAAACGTGCTTACCTAGCAATACCTAACCCAACCTAACCTAACCATCACCGAAGTCAGAGAATTCAACATTGCCAAAATATCCAAAAAAAGGTCATACCCCACCAAACCTCACCCATCTGAACCTAACCATCACCGAAATCGAAGAATTAGACATTGCCAAAATATCCACAAAACGTGCTTACCTCACAATACCAAACCCAACCTAACCTAACCATCACCGAAGTCAGAGAATTCGACATTGCCAAAATATCCACAAAAAGTTCTTATCCTACCAAACCTCACCCATCTGAACCTAACCTTCACCGAAATCAAAGAATTGGACATTGCTAAAATATCCACAATACGTGCTTACTTCACAATACCTAACCCAACCTAACCTAACCATCACTGAATTCAGAGAATTCGACATTGCCAAAATATCCACAAAAAGTTCTTATCCTACCAAACCTCACCCATCTGAACCTTACCATCACCAAAATCAAAGAATTGAACATTGCAAAAATATTCACAAAACGTGCTTACCTCACAATACCTAACCCAACATAACCTAACCATCACCGAAGTCAGAGAATTCGACATTGCCAAAATATCCACAAAAAGTTCTTATCCTACAAAACCTCACCCATCTGAACCTAACCTTCACCGAAATCAAAGAATTGGACATTGCTTAAATATCCACAAAACGTGCTTACCTAGCAATACCTAACCCAACCTAACCTAACCATCACCGAAGTCAGAGAATTCAACATTGCCAAAATATCCAAAAAAAGGTCATACCCAAACAAACCTCTCCCATCTCAACCTAACCATCACCGAAATCGAAGAATTAGACATTGCCAAAATATCCACAAAACGTGCTTACCTCACAATACCTAACCCAACCTAACCTAATAATCACTGAAGTCAGAGAATTCGACATTGCCAAAATATCCACAAAAAGTTCTTATCCTACCAAACCTCACCCATCTAAACCTAACCATCACCGAAATCAAAGAATTGGATATTGATAAAATATCCACAAAACGTGCCCACCTCACAATACCTAACCCAACCGAACCTAACCATCACCGAAGTCAGAGAATTCGACATTTCCAAAATATCCACAAAAAGTTCTTATCATACCAAACCTCACCCATCTGAATCCAACCATCACGGAAACCAAAAAATTGGACATTGCGAAAACATCCACAAAACGTGCTTACCTCACAATACCTAACCCAACCTAACCTAACCATCACCGAAGTCAGAGAATTCGACATTGCCAAAATATCCACAAAAAGTTCTTATCCTACATAACCTCACCCATCTGAACGTTACCATCACCGAAATCAAAGAATTGGACATTGCTTAAATATCCACAAAACGTGCTTACCTAGCAATACCTAACCCAACCTAACCTAACCATCACCGAAGTCAGAGAATTCAACATTGCCAAAATATCCAAAAAAAGGTCATACCCCACCAAACCTCACCCATCTGAACCTAACCATCACCGAAATCGAAGAATTAGACATTGCCAAAATATCCACAAAACGTGCTTACCTCACAATACCAAACCCAACCTAACCTAACCATCACCGAAGTCAAAGAATTTGACATTGCCAAAATATCCACAAAAAGTTCTTATCCTACCAAACCTCACCCATCTGAACCTAACCTTCACCGAAATCAAAGAATTGGACATTGCTTAAATATCCACAATACGTGCTTACTTCACAATACCTAACCCAACCTAACCTAACCATCACTGAATTCAGAGAATTCGACATTGCCAAAATATCCACAAAAAGTTCTTATCCTACCAAACCTCACCCATCTGAACCTAACCATCACCTAAATCAAAGAATTGAACATTAATAAAATATCCACAAAACGTGCTTACCTCACAATACCTAACCCAACCTTACCTAACCATCACCGAAGTCAGAGAATTCCACATTGGCAAAATATCCACAAAAAGTTCTTATCCTACCAAACCTCACCCATCTGAACCTTACCATCACCGAAATCAAAAAATTAAACATAGCAAAAATATCCACAAAACGTGCTTACCTCACAATACCTAACCCAACCTAACCTAACCATCACCGAAGTCAGAGAATTCGACATTGCCAAAATATCCACAAAAAGTTCTTATCCTACCAAACCTCACCCATCTGAACCTTACCATCACCGAAATCAAAGAATTTAACATTGCAAAAATATCCACAAAACGTGCTTACCTCACAATACCTAAACCAACCTAACCTAACCATCACCGAAGTCAGAGATTTCGACATTGCCAAAATATCCACAAAAAGTTTTTTCCTACCAAACCTCACCAATATGAACCTAACCTTCACCGAAATTAAAGAATTGGACATTTATAAAATATCCACAAAACGTGCTTACCTCACAATACCTAACCCAACCTAACCTAACCATCACCGAAGTCAGAGAATTCGACATTGCCAAAATATCCACAAAAAGTTCTTATCCTACATAACCTCACCCATCTGAACCTAACCATCACCGAAATCAAAGATTTGGACATTGCTAAAATATCCACAAAACGTGCTTACCTCACAATACCTAACCCAACCTAACCTAACCATCACCGAAGTCAGAGATTTCGACATTGCCAAAATATCCACAAAAAGTTCTTATCCTACCAAACCTCACCCATCTGAACCTTTCCATCACCGAAATCAAAGAATTGAACATTGCAGAAATATCCACAAAACGTGCTTACCTCACAATACCTAACCCAACCTAACCTTACCATCACCGAAGTCAGAGAATTCGACATTGCCAAAATATCCACAAAAAGTTCTTATCCTACCAAACCTCACCCATCTGAACCTAACCATCACCGAAATTAAAAAATTGGACAATAATAAAATATTAACAAAACGTGCTTACCTCACAATACCTAACCCAACCTAACCTAACCATCACTGAAGTCAGAGAGTTCGACATTGCCAAAATATCCACAAAAAGTTCTTATCCTACCAAACCTCACCCATCTGAACCTTACCATCACCGAAATCAAAGAATTGAACTTTGCAAAAATATCCACAAAACGTGCTTACCTCACAATACCTAACCCAACATAACCTAACCATCACCGAAGTCAGAGAATTCGAAATTTCCAAAATATCCACAAAAAGTTCTAATCCTACCAAACCTCACCCAACTGAACCTCATTTTCACCGAAATCAAAGAATTGGACATTGCTAAAATATCCACAAAACGTGCTTACTTCACAATACCTAACCCAACCTAACCTAACCATCACTGAATTCAGAGAATTCGACATTGCCAAAATATCCACAAAAAGTTCTTATCCTACCAAACCTCACCCATCTGAACCTAACCATCACCTAAATCAAAGAATTGGACATTAATAAAATATCCAAAAAACGTGCTTACCTCACAATACCTAACCCAACCTAACCTAACCATCACTGAATTCAGAGAATTCGACATTTCCAAAATATCCACAAAAAGTTCTTATCCTACCAAACCTCACCCATCTGAATCTAACCATCACCTAAATCAAAGAATTGGACATTAATAAAATATCCACAAAACGTGCTTACCTCACAATACCTAACCCAACCTAACCTAACCATCACCGAAGTCAGAGAATTCCACATTGGCAAAATATCCACAAAAAGTTCTTATCCTACCAAACCTCACCCATCTGAACCTTACCATCACCGAAATCAAAAAATTAAACATAGCAAAAATATCCACAAAACGTGCTTACCTCACAATACCTAACCCAACCTAACCTAACCATCACCGAAGTCAGAGAATTCGACATTGCCAAAATATCCACAAAAAGTTCTTATCCTACCAAACCTCACCCATCTGAACCTTACCATCACCGAAATCAAAGAATTGAACATTGCAAAAATATCCACAAAACGTGCTTTCCTCACAATACCTAAACCAACCTAACCTAACCATCACCGAAGTCAGAGATTTCGACATTGCCAAAATATCCACAAAAAGTTCTTATCCTACATAACCTCACCCATCTGAACGTTACCATCACCGAAATCAAAGAATTGGACATTGCTAAAAATATCCACAAAACGTGCTTACCTAGCAATACCTAACCCAACCTAACCTAACCATCACCGAAGTCAGAGAATTCAACATTGCCAAAATATCCAAAAAAAGGTCATACCCCACCAAACCTCACCCATCTGAACCTAACCATCACCGAAATCGAAGAATTAGACATTGCCAAAATATCCACAAAACGTGCTTACCTCACAATACCAAACCCAACCTAACCTTACCATCACTGAAGTCAGAGAATTCGACATTGCCAAAATATCCACAAAAAGTTCTTATTCTACCAAACTTCACCCATCTGAACCTAACCATCACCGAAATTTAAGAATTGGACATTGCCAAAATATCCACAAAACATGCTTTCCTCACAATACCTAACCCAACCTAACCTAACCATCACCGAAGTCAGAGAATTCGACATTGCCAAAATATCCACAAAAAGTGCTTATCCTACCAAACCTCACCCATCTGAACCTAACCATCACCTAAATCAAAGAATTGGACATTAATAAAATATTCAAAAAACGTGCTTACCTCACAATACCTAACCCAACCTAACCTAACCATCACCGAAGTCAGAGAATTCGACATTGCCAAAATATCCACAAAAAGTTCTTATCCTACCAAACCTTACCCATCTGAACCTAACCTTCACCGAAATCAAAGAACTGGACATTGCTAAAATATCCACAATACGTGCTTACTTCACAATACCTAACCCAACCTAACCTAACCATCACTGAATTCAGAGAATTCGACATTGCCAAAATATCCACAAAAAGTTCTTATCCTACCAAACCTCACCCATCTGAACCTAACCATCACCTAAATCAAAGAATTGGACATTAATAAAATATCCACAAAACGTGTTTACCTCACAATACCTAACCCAACCTAACCTAACCATCACCGAAGTCAGAGAATTCCACATTGGCAAAATATCCACAAAAAGTTCTTATCCTACCAAACCTCACCCATCTGAACCTTACCATCACCGAAATCAAAAAATTAAACATAGCAAAAATATCCACAAAACGTGCTTACCTCACAATACCTAACCCAACCTAACCTAACCATCACCGAAGTCAGAGAATTCGACATTGCCAAAATATCCACAAAAAGTTCTTATCCTACCAAACCTCACCCATCTGAACCTTACCATCACCGAAATCAAAGAATTGAACATTGCAAAAATATCCACAAAACGTGCTTTCCTCACAATACCTAAACCAACCTAACCTAACCATCACCGAAGTCAGAGATTTCGACATTGCCAAAATATCCACAAAAAGTTCTTATCCTACATAACCTCACCCATCTGAACGTTACCATCACCGAAATCAAAGAATTGGACATTGCTAAAAATATCCACAAAACGTGCTTACCTAGCAATACCTAACCCAACCTAACCTAACCATCACCGAAGTCAGAGAATTCAACATTGCCAAAATATCCAAAAAAAGGTCATACCCCACCAAACCTCACCCATCTGAACCTAACCATCACCGAAATCGAAGAATTAGACATTGCCAAAATATCCACAAAACGTGCTTTCCTCACAATACCAAACCCAACCTAACCTTACCATCACTGAAGTCAGAGAATTCGACATTGCCAAAATATCCACAAAAAGTTCTTATTCTACCAAACTTCACCCATCTGAACCTAACCATCACCGAAATTTAAGAATTGGACATTGCCAAAATATCCACAAAACATGCTTTCCTCACAATACCTAACCCAACCTAACCTAACCATCACCGAAGTCAGAGAATTCGACATTGCCAAAATATCCACAAAAAGTGCTTTTCCTACCAAACCTCACCCATCTGAACCTAACCATCACCTAAATCAAAGAATTGGACATTAATAAAATATTCAAAAAACGTGCTTACCTCACAATACCTAACCCAACCTAACCTAACCATCACCGAAGTCTGAGAATTCGACATTGCCAAAATATCCACAAAAAGTTCTTATCCTACCAAACCTTACCCATCTGAACCTAACCTTCACCGAAATCAAAGAACTGGACATTGCTAAAATATCCACAATACGTGCTTACTTCACAATACCTAACCCAACCTAACCTAACCATCACTGAATTCAGAGAATTCGACATTGCCAAAATATCCACAAAAAGTTCTTATCCTACCAAACCTTACCCATCTGAACCTAACCATCACCTAAATCAAAGAATTGGACATTAATAAAATATCCACAAAACGTGTTTACCTCACAATACCTAACCCAACCTAACCTAACCATCACCGAAGTCAGAGAATTCCACATTGGCAAAATATCCACAAAAAGTTCTTATCCTACCAAACCTCACCCATCTGAACCTTACCATCACCGAAATCAAAAAATTAAACATAGCAAAAATATCCACAAAACGTGCTTACCTCACAATACCTAACCCAACCTAACCTAACCATCACCGAAGTCAGAGAATTCGACATTGCCAAAATATCCACAAAAAGTTCTTATCCTACCAAACCTCACCCATCTGAACCTTACCATCACCGAAATCAAAGAATTGAACATTGCAAAAATATCCACAAAACGTGCTTACCTCACAATACCTAAACCAACCTAACCTAACCATCACCGAAGTCAGAGATTTCGACATTGCCAAAATATCCACAAAAAGTTCTTATCCTACATAACCTCACCCATCTGAACGTTACCATCACCGAAATCAAAGAATTGGATATTGCTAAAAATATCCACAAAACGTGCTTACCTAGCAATACCTAACCCAACCTAACCTAACCATCACCGAAGTCAGAGAATTCAACATTGCCAAAATATCCAAAAAAAGGTCATACCCCACCAAACCTCACCCATCTGAACCTAACCATCACCGAAATCGAAGAAATAGACATTGCCAAAATATCCACAAAACGTGCTTACCTCACAATACCAAACCCAACCTAACCTTACCATCACTGAAGTCAGAGAATTCGACATTGCCAAAATATCCACAAAAAGTTCTTATTCTACCAAACTTCACCCATCTGAACCTAACCATCACCGAAATTTAAGAATTGGACATTGCCAAAATATCCACAAAACATGCTTTCCTCACAATACCTAACCCAACCTAACCTAACCATCACCGAAGTCAGAGAATTCGACATTGCCAAAATATCCACAAAAAGTTCTTATCCTACCAAACCTCACCCATCTGAACCTTACCATCACCGAAATCAAAAAATTAAACATAGCAAAAATATCCACAAAACGTGCTTACCTCACAATACCTAACCCAACCTAACCTAACCATCACCGAAGTCAGAGAATTCCACATTGGCAAAATATCCACAAAAAGTTCTTATCCTACCAAACCTCACCCATCTGAACCTAACCTTCACCGAAATCAAAGAATTGGAAATTGCTAAAATATCCACAAAACGTGCTTACCTAGCAATACCTAACCCAACCTAACCTAACCATCACCGAAGTCAGAGAATTCAACATTGCCAAAATATCCAAAAAAAGGTCATACCCAAACAAACCTCTCCCATCTCAACCTAACCATCACCGAAATCGAAGAATTAGACATTGCCAAAATATCCACAAAACGTGCCCACCTCACAATACCTAACCCAACCTAACCTAACCATCACCGAAGTCAGAGAATTCGACATTTCCAAAATATCCACAAAAAGTTCTTATCCTACATAACCTCACCCATCTGAACCTAATCATCACCGAAATCAAAGAATTGGACATTAATAAAATATCCACAAAACGTGCTTACCTCACAATACCTAACCTAATCTAACCTAACCATCACCGAAGTCAGAGAATTCGACATTGCCAAAATATCCACAAAAAGTTCTTATCATACCAAACCTCACCCATCTGAATCCAACCATCACGGAAACCAAAGAATTGGACATTGCGAAATTATCCACAAAACGTGCTTACCTCACAATACCTAACCCAACCTAACCTTACCATCACCGAAGTCAGAGAATTCAACATTGCCAAAATATCCACAAAAAGTTCATACCCCACCAAACCTCACCCATCTGAGCCTAACCATCACCGAAATCGAAGAATTGGACATTGCCAAAATATCCAAAAAACGTGCTAACCTCACAATACCTTACCCAACCTAACCTAACCATCACTGAAGTCAGAGAATTCGACATTGCCAAAATATCCACAAAAAGTTCTTATTCTACCAAACTTCACCCATCTGAACCTAACCATCACCGAAATTTAAGAATTGGACATTGCCAAAATATCCACAAAACATGCTTTCCTCACAATACCTAACCCAACCTAACCTAACCATCACCGAAGTCAGAGAATTCGACATTGCCAAAATATCCACAAAAAGTGCTTATCCTACCAAACATCACCCATCTGAACCTAACCATCACCTAAATCAAAGAATTGGACATTGCTAAAATATCCACAAAACGTGCTTACCTAGCAATACCTAACTCAACCTAACCTAACCATCACCGAAGTCAGAGTATTCGACATTGCCAAAATATCCAAAAAAAGGTCATACCCAAACAAACCTCTCCCATCTCAACCTAACCATCACCGAAATCGAAGAATTGGACATTGCCAAAATATCCACAAAACGTGCTCACCTCACAATACCTTACCCAACCTAACCTAACAATCACTAAAGTCAGAGAATTCGACATTGCCAAAATATCCACAAAAAGTTCTTATCCTACCAAAGATCACCCATCTGAACCTTACCATCACCGAAATCAAAGAATTGAACATTGCAAAAATATTCACAAAACATGCTTACCTCACAATACCTAACCCAACATAACCTAACCATCACCGAAGTCAGAGAATTCGACATTGCCAAAATATCCACAAAAAGTTCTTATCCTACCAAACCTCACCCATGTAAACCTAACCATCACCGAAATCAAAGAATTGGATATTGATAAAATATCCACAAAACGTGCCCACCTCACAATACCTAACCCAACCTAACCTAACCATCACCGAAGTCAGAGAATTCGACATTGCCAAAATATCCACAAAAAGTTCTTATCCTACCAAACCTTACCCATCTGAACCTTACCATCACCGAAATCAAAGAATTGAACATTGCAAAATTATCCACAAAACGTGCTTACCTCACAATACCTAAACCAACCTAACCTAACCATCACCGAAGTCAGAGATTTCGACATTGCCAAAATATCCACAAAAAGTTTTTTCCTACCAAACCTCACCCATATGAACCTAACCTTCACCGAAATTAAAGAATTGGACATTTATAAAATATCCACAAAACGTGCTTACCTCACAATACCTAACCCAACCTAACCTAACCATCACCGAAGTCAGAGAATTCGACATTGCCAAAATATCCACAAAAAGTTCTTATCCTACATAACCTCACCCATCTGAACCTAACCATCACCGAAATCAAAGATTTGGACATTGCTAAAATATCCACAAAACGTGCTTACCTCACAATACCTAACCCAACCTAACCTAACCATCACCGAAGTCAGAGATTTCGACATTGCCAAAATATCCACAAAAAGTTCTTATCCTACCAAAGCTCACCCATCTGAACCTTACCATCACCGAAATCAAAGAATTAAACATTGCAAAAATATTCACAAAACATGCTTACCTCACAATACCTAACCCAACATAACCTAACCATCACCGAAGTCAGAGAATTCAACATTGCCAAAATATCCACAAAAAGTTCATACCCCACCAAACCTCACCCATCTGAACCTAACCATCACCGAAATCGAAGAATTAGACATTGCCAAAATATCCACAAAACGTGCTTACCTCACAATACCTAACCTAACCATCACTGAAGTCAGAGAATTCGACATTGCCAAAATATCCACAAAAAGTTCTTATCCTACCAAACCTCACCCATCTAAACCTAACCATCACCGAAATCAAAGAATTGGATATTGATAAAATATCCACAAAACGTGCCCACCTCACAATACCTAACCCAACCTTACCTAACCATCACCGAAGTCAGAGAATTCGACATTTCCAAAATATCCACAAAAAGTTCTTATCCTACCAAACCTCACCCATCTGAACCTAATCATCACCGAAATCAAAGAATTGGACATTAATAAAATATCCACAAAACGTGCTTACCTCACAATACCTAACCTTATCTAACCTAACCATCACCGAAGTCAGAGAATTCGACATTGCCAAAATATCCACAAAAAGTTCTTATCATACCAAACCTCACCCATCTGAATCCAACCATCACGGAAACCAAAGAATTGGACATTGCGAAAATATCCACAAAACGTGCTTACCTCACAATACCTAACCCAACCTAACCTTACCATCACCGAAGTCAGAGAATTCAACATTGCCAAAATATCCACAAAAAGTTCATACCCCACCAAACCTCACCCATCTGAACCTAACCATCACCGAAATCGAAGAATTGGACATTGCCAAAATATCCACAAAACGTGCTAACCTCACAATACCTTACCCAACCTAACCTAACAATCACTAAAGTCAGAGAATTCGACATTGCCAAAATATCCACAAAAAGTTCTTATCCTACATAACCTCACCCATCTGAACCTAACCATCACCGAAATCAAAGATTTGGACATTGCTAAAATATCCACAAAACGTGCTTACCTCACAATACCTAACCCAACCTAACCTAACCATCACCGAAGTCAGAGATTTCGACATTGCCAAAATATCCACAAAAAGTTCTTATCCTACCAAAGCTCACCCATCTGAACCTTACCATCACCGAAATCAAAGAATTGAACATTGCAAAAATATTCACAAAACATGCTTACCTCACAATACCTAACCCAACATAACCTAACCATCACCGAAGTCAGAGAATTCAACATTGCCAAAATATCGACAAAAAGTTCATACCCCACCAAACCTCACCCATCTGAACCTAACCATCACCGAAATCGAAGAATTGGACATTGCCAAAATATCCACAAAACGTGCTAACCTCACAATACCTTACCCAACCTAACCTAACAATCACTAAAGTCAGAGAATTCGACATTGCCAAAATATCCACAAAAAGTTCTTATCCTACCAAAGCTCACCCATCTGAACCTTACCATCACCGAAATCAAAGAATTAAACATTGCAAAAATATTCACAAAACATGCTTACCTCACAATACCTAACCCAACATAACCTAACCATCACCGAAGTCAGAGAATTCGACATTGCCAAAATATCCACAAAAAGTTTTTTCCTACCAAACCTCACCCATCTGAACCTTACCATCACCGAAATAAAAGAATTGAACATTGCAAAAATATTCACAAAACGTGCTTACCTCACAATACCTAACCCAACATAACCTAACCATCACCGAAGTCAGAGAATTCGACATTGCCAAAATATCCACAAAAAGTTCTTATCCTACAAAACCTCACCCATCTGAACCTAACCTTCACCGAAATCAAAGAATTTGACATTGCTAAAATATCCACAAAACGTGCTTACCTAGCAATACCTAACCCAACCTAAACTTACCATCACCGAAGTCAGAAAATTCAACATTGCCAAAATATCCAAAAAAAGGTCATACCCAAACAAACCTCTCCCATCTCAACCTAACCATCACCGAAATCGAAGAATTAGACATTGCCAAAATATCCACAAAACGTGCTTACCTCACAATACCTAACCCAACCTAACCTAACCATCACTGAAGTCAGAAAATTCTACATTGCCAAAATATCCACAAAAAGTTCTTATCCTACCAAACCTCACCCATCTAAACCTAACCATCACCGAAATCAAAGAATTGGATATTGATAAAATATCCACAAAACGTGCCCACCTCACAATACCTAACCCAACCTAACCTACCCATCACCGAAGTCAGAGAATTCGACATTTCCAAAATATCCACAAAAAGTTCTTATCCTACCAAACCTCACCCATCTGAACCTAATCATCACCGAAATCAAAGAATTGGACATTAATAAAATATCCACAAAACGTGCTTACCTCACAATACCTAACCTAATCTAACCTAACCATCACCGAAGTCAGAGAATTCGACATTGCCAAAATATCCACAAAAAGTTCTTATCATACCAAACCTCACCCATCTGAATCCAACCATCACGGAAACCAAAGAATTGGACATTGCGAAAATGTCCACAAAACGTGCTTACCTCACAATACCTAACCCAACCTAACCTAACCATCACCGAAGTCAGAGAATTCGACATTGCCAAAATATCCACAAAAACTTCTTATCCTACATAACCTCACCCATCTGAACGTTACCATCACCGAAATCAAAGAATTGGACATTGCTAAAATATCCACAAAACGTGCTTACCTAGCAATACCTAACCCAACCTAACCTAACCATCACCGAAGTCAGAGAATTCAACATTGCCAAAATATCCAAAAAAAGGTCATACCCCACCAAACCTCACCCATCTGAACCTAACCTTTACCGAAATCGAAGAATTAGACATTGCCAAAATATCCACAATACGTGCTTACTTCACAATACCTAACCCAACCTAACCTAACCATCACTGAATTCAGAGAATTCGACATTGCCAAAATATCCACAAAAAGTTCTTATCCTACCAAACCTCACCCATCTGAACCTAACCATCACCTAAATCAAAGAATTGGACATTAATAAAATATCCACAAAACGTGCTTACCTCACAATACCTAACCCAACCTAACCTAACCATCACCGAAGTCAGAGAATTCCACATTGGCAAAATATCCACAAAAAGTTCTTATCCTACCAAACCTCACCCATCTGAACCTTACCATCACCGAAATCAAAAAATTAAACATAACAAAAATATCCACAAAACGTGCTTACCTCACAATACCTAACCCAACCTAACCTAACCATCACCGAAGTCAGAGAATTCGACATTGCCAAAATATCCACAAAAAGTTCTTATCCTACCAAACCTCACCCATCTGAACCTTACCATCACCGAAATCAAAGAATTGAACATTGCAAAAATATCCACAAAACGTGCTTACCTCACAATACCTAAACCAACCTAACCTAACCATCACCGAAGTCAGAGATTTCGACATTGCCAAAATATCCACAAAAAGTTTTTTCCTACCAAACCTCACCCATCTGAACCTAACCTTTACCGAAATCGAAGAATTAGACATTGCCAAAATATCCACAATACGTGCTTACTTCACAATACCTAACCCAACCTAACCTAACCATCACTGAAGTCAGAGAATTCGATATTGCCAAAATATCCACAAAAAGTTCTTATCCTACCAAACCTCACCCATCTGAACCTAACCATCACCGAAATCGAAGAATTAGACATTGCCAAAATATCCACAAAACGTGCTTACCTCACAATACCAAACCTAACCTAACCTAACCATCACTGAAGTCAGAGAATTCGACATTGCCAAAATATCCACAAAAAGTTCTTATTCTACCAAACTTCACCCATCTGAACCTAACCATCACCGAAATTTAAGAATTGGACATTGCCAAAATATCCACAAAACATGCTTTCCTCACAATACCTAACCCAACCTAACCTAACCATCACCGAAGTCAGAGAATTCGACATTGCCAAAATATCCACAAAAAGTGCTTATCCTACCAAACCTCACCCATCTGAACCTAACCATCACCTAAATCAAAGAATTAGACATTAATAAAATATTCAAAAAACGTGCTTACCTCACAATACCTAACCCAACCTAACCTAACCATCACCGAAGTCAGAGAATTCGACATTGCCAAAATATCCACAAAAAGTTCTTATCCTACCAAACCTTACCCATCTGAACCTTACCATCACCGAAATCAAAGAATTGAACATTGCAAAAATATCCACAAAACGTGCTTACCGCACAATACCTAACCCAACATAACCTAAACATCACCGAAGTCAGAGAATTCGACATTGCCAAAATATCCACAAAAAGTTCTTATCCTACCAAACCTCACCCATCTGAACCTTACCATCACCGAAATCAAAGAATTGAACATTGCAAAAATATCCACAAAACGTGCTTACCTCACAATACCTAAACCAACCTAACCTAACCATCACCGAAGTCAGAGATTTCGACATTGCCAAAATATCCACAAAAAGTTTTTTCCTACCAAACCTCACCCATATGAACCTAACCTTCACCGAAATTAAAGAATTGGACATTTATAAAATATCCACAAAACGTGCTTACCTCACAATACCTAACCCAACCTAACCTAACCATCACCGAAGTCAGAGAATTCGACATTGCCAAAATATCCACAAAAAGTTCTTATCCTACATAACCTCACCCATTTGAACCTAACCATCACCGAAATCAAAGATTTGGACATTGCTAAAATATCCACAAAACGTGCTTACCTCACAAAACCTAACCCAACCTAACCTAACCATCACCGAAGTCAGAGATTTCGACATTGCCAAAATATCCACAAAAAGTTCTTATCCTACCAAAGCTCACCCATCTGAACCTTACCATCACCGAAATCAAAGAATTGAACATTGCAAAAATATTCACAAAACATGCTTACCTCACAATACCTAACCCAACATAACCTAACCATCACCGAAGTCAGAGAATTCAACATTGCCAAAATATCCACAAAAAGTTCATACCCCACCAAACCTCACCCATCTGAACCTAACCATCACCGAAATCGAAGAATTAGACATTGCCAAAATATCCACAAAAAGTTCTTATCCTACATAACCTCACCCATCTGAACCTAACCATCACCGAAATCAAAGATTTGGACATTGCTAAAATATCTACAAAACGTGCTTACCTCACAATACCTAACCCAACCTAACCTAACCATCACCGAAGTCAGAGATTTCGACATTGCCAAAATATCCACAAAAAGTTCTTATCCTACCAAAGCTCACCCATCTGAACCTTACCATCACTGAAATCAAAGAATTGAACATTGCAAAAATATTCACAAAACATGCTTACCTCACAATACCTAACCCAACATAACCTAACCATCACCGAAGTCAGAGAATTCAACATTGCCAAAATATCCACAAAAAGTTCATACCCCACCAAACCTCACCCATCTGAACCTAACCATCACCGAAATCGAAGAATTGGACATTGCCAAAATATCCACAAAACGTGCTAACCTCACAATACCTTACCCAACCTAACCTCACAATCACTAAAGTCAGAGAATTCGACATTGCCAAAATATCCACAAAAAGTTCTTATCCTACCAAAGCTCACCCATCTGAACCTTACCATCACCGAAATCAAAGAATTGAACATTGCAAAAATATTCACAAAACATGCTTACCTCACAATACCTAACCCAACATAACCTAACCATCACCGAAGTCAGAGAATTCAACATTGCCAAAATATCGACAAAAAGTTCATACCCCACCAAACCTCACCCATCTGAACCTAACCATCACCGCAATCGAAGAATTGGACATTGCCAAAATATCCACAAAACGTGCTAACCTCACAATACCTTACCCAACCTAACCTAACAATCACTAAAGTCAGAGAATTCGACATTGCCAAAATATCCACAAAAAGTTCTTATCCTACCAAAGCTCACCCATCTGAACCTTACCATCACCGAAATCAAAGAATTGAACATTGCAAAAATATTCACAAAACATGCTTACCTCACAATACCTAACCCAACATAACCTAACCATCACCGAAGTCAGAGAATTCGACATTGCCAAAATATCCACAAAAAGTTTTTTCCTACCAAACCTCACCCATCTGAACCTTACCATCACCGAAATCAAAGAATTGAACATTGCAAAAATATTCACAAAACGTGCTTACCTCACAATACCTAACCCAACATAACCTAACCATCACCGAAGTCAGAGAATTCGACATTGCCAAAATATCCACAAAAAGTTCTTATCCTACATAACCTCACCCATCTGAACCTAACCTTCACCGAAATCAAAGAATTGGACATTGCTAAAATATCCACAAAACGTGCTTACTTCACAATACCTAACCCAACCTAACCTAACCATCACTGAATTCAGAGAATTCGACATTGCCAAAATATCCACAAAAAGTTCTTATCCTACCAAACCTCACCCATCTGAACCTTACCATCACCGAAATCAAAGAATTGGACATTGTTTAAATATCCACAAAACGTGCTTACTTCACAATACCTAACCCAACCTAACCTAACCATCACTGAATTCAGAGAATTCGACATTGCCAAAATATCCACAAAAATTTCTTATCCTACCAAACCTCACCCATCTGAACCTAACCATCACCTAAATCAAAGAATTGGACATTATTAAAATATCCACAAAACGTGCTTTCCTCACAATACCTAACCCAACCTAACCTAACCATCACCGAAGTCAGAGAATTCGACATTGCCAAAATATCCACAAAAAGTTCTAATCCTACCAAACCTCACCCATCTGAACCTTACCATCACCGAAATCAAAGAATTAAACATAGCAAAAATATCCACAAAACGTGCTTACCTCACAATACCTAACCCAACCTAACCTAACCATCACCGAAGTCAGAGAATTCGACATCGCCAAAATATCCACAAAAAGTTCTTATCCTACCAAACCTCACCCATCTGAACCTAACCTTCACCGAAATCAAAGAATTGGACATTGCTAAAATATCCACAAAACGTGCTTACTTCACAATACCTAACCCAACCTAACCTAACCATCACTGAATTCAGAGAATTCGACATTGCCAAAATATCCACAAAAAGTTCTTATCCTACCAAACCTCACCCATCTGAACCTAACCATCACCTAAATCAAAGAATTGGACATTAATAAAATATCCACAAAACGTGCTTACCTCACAATACCTAACCCAACCTAACCTAACCATCACCGAAGTCAGAGAATTCCACATTGGCAATTTATCCACAAAAAGTTCTTATCCTACCAAACCTCACCCATCTGAACCTTACCATCACCGAAATCAAAGAATTTAACATAGCAAAAATATCCACAAAACGTGCTTACCTCACAATACCTAACCCAACCTAACCTAACCATCACCGAAGTCAGAGAATTCGACATTACCAAAATATCCACAAAACGTGCTTACCTCACAATACCTAACCCAACCTAACCTAACCATCACTGAAGTAAGAGAATTCGACATTGCCAAAATATCCACAAAAAGTGCTTATCCTACCACACCTCACCCATCTGAACCTAACCATCACCTAAATCAAAGAATTGGACATTAATAAAATATCCAAAAAACGTGCTTACCTCACAATACCTAACCCAACCTAACCTAACCATCACCGAAGTCAGAGAATTCGACATTGCCAAAATATCCACAAAAAGTTCTTATCCTACCAAACCTCACCCATCTGAACCTTACCATCACCGAAATCAAAGAATTGAACATTGCAAAAATATCCACAAAACGTGCTTACCTCACAATACCTAACCCAACATAACCTAACCATCACCGAAGTCAGAGAATTCGACATTGTCAAAATATCCACAAAAAGTTCTTATCCTACCAAACCTCACCCATCTGAACCTAACCATCACCTAAATCAAAGAATTGGACATTATTAAAATATCCACAAAACGTGCTTACCTCACAATACCTAACCCAACATAACCTAACCATGACCGAAGTCAGAGAATTCGACATTGCCAAAATATCCACAAAAAGTTCTTATCCTACCAAACCTCACCCATCTGAACCTAACCATCACCGAAATCAAAGAATTGGACATTGCTAAAATATCCACAAAACGTGCTTACTTCACAATACCTAACCCAACCTAACCTAACCATCACTGAATTCAGAGAATTCGACATTGCCAAAATATCCACAAAAAGTTCTTATCCTACCAAACCTCACCCATCTGAACCTAACCATCACCTAAATCAAAGAATTGGACATTAATTAAATATCCACAAAACGTGCTTACCTCACAATACCTAACCCAACCTAACCTAACCATCACCGAAGTCAGAGAATTCCACATTGGCAATTTATCCACAAAAAGTTCTTATCCTACCAAACCTCACCCATCTAAACCTTACCATCACCGAAATCAAAGAATTTAACATAGCAAAAATATCCACAAAACGTGCTTACCTCACAATACCTAACCCAACCTAACCTAACCATCACCGAAGTCAGAGAATTCGACATTACCAAAATATCCACAAAACGTGCTTACCTCACAATACCTAACCCAACCTAACCTAACCATCACCGAAGTCAGAGAATTCGACATTGCCAAAATATCCACAAAAAGTTCTTATCCTACCAAACCTCACCCATCTGAACCTTACCATCACCGAAATCAAAGAATTGAACATTGCAAAAATATCCACAAAACGTGCTTACCTCACAATACCTAACCCAACATAACCTAACCATCACCGAAGTCAGAGAATTCGACATTGTCAAAATATCCACAAAAAGTTCTTATCCTACCAAACCTCACCCATCTGAACCTAACCATCACCTAAATCAAAGAATTGGACATTATTAAAATATCTACAAAACGTGCTTACCTCACAATACCTAACCCAACCTAACCTAACCATCACCAAAGTCAGAGAATTCGACATTGCCAAAATATCCACAAAAAGGTCTTATCCTACCAAACCTCACCCATCTGAACCTTACCATCACCGAAATCAAAGAATTAAACATTGCAAAAATATCCACAAAACGTGCTTACCTTACAATACCTAACCCAACATAACCTAACCATGACCGAAGTCAGAGAATTCGACATTGCCAAAATATCCACAAAAAGTTCTTATCCTACCAAACCTCACCCATCTGAACCTAACCATCACCGAAATCAAAGAATTGGACATTGCTAAAATATCCACAAAACGTGCTTACTTCACAATACCTAACCCAACCTAACCTAACCATCACTGAATTCAGAGAATTCGACATTGCCAAAATATCCACAAAAAGTTCTTATCCTACCAAACCTCACCCATCTGAACCTAACCATCACCTAAATCAAAGAATTGGACATTAATAAAATATCCACAAAACGTGCTTACCTCACAATACCTAACCCAACCTAACCTAACCATCACCGAAGTCAGAGAATTCCACATTGGCAAAATATCCACAAAAAGTTCTTATCCTACCAAACCTCACCCATCTGAACCTTACCATCACCGAAATCAAAGAATTAAACATAGCAAAAATATCCACAAAACGTGCTTACCTCACAATACCTAACCCAACCTAACCTAACCATCACCGAAGTCAAAGAATTCGACATTGCCAAAATATCCACAAAAAGTTCTTATCCTACCAAACCTCACCCATCTGAACCTTACCATCACCGAAATCAAAGAATTGAACATTGCAAAAATATCCACAAAACGTGCTTACCTCACAATACCTAAACCAACCT
Source organism: Arctopsyche grandis (assembly GCF_051622035.1). Classification (NCBI taxonomy): domain Eukaryota; kingdom Metazoa; phylum Arthropoda; class Insecta; order Trichoptera; family Hydropsychidae; genus Arctopsyche; species Arctopsyche grandis. The sequence continues at coordinate 547,458 of NW_027518427.1, forward strand.
AACCTAACCATCACCGAAGTCAGAGATTTCGACATTGCCAAAATATCCACAAAAAGTTTTTTCCTACCAAACCTCACCCATATGAACCTAACCTTCACCGAAATTAAAGAATTGGACATTAATAAAATATCCACAATACGTGCTTACCTCACAATACCTAACCCAACCTAACCTAACCATCACCGAAGTCAGAGAATTCGACATTGCCAAAATATCCACAAAAAGTTCTTATCCTACATAACCTCACCCATCTGAACCTAACCATCACCGAAATCAAAGATTTGGACATTGCTAAAATATCCACAAAACGTGCTTACCTCACAATACCTAACCCAACCTAACCTAACCATCACCGAAGTCAGAGATTTCGACATTGCCAAAATATCCACAAAAAGTTCTTATCCTACCAAACGTCACCCATCTGAACCTTACCATCACCGAAATCAAAGAATTAAACATTGCAAAAATATCCACAAAACGTGCTTACCTCACAATACCTAACCCAACATAACCTAACCATCACCGAAGTCAGAGAATTCGACATTGCCAAAATATCCACAAAAAGTTCTTATCCTACCAAACCTCACCCATCTGAACGTAACCTTCACCGAAATCAAAGAATTGGACATTGCTAAAATATCCACAAAACGTGCTTACTTCACAATACCTAACCCAACCTAACCTAACCATCACCGAAGTCAGAGAATTCGACATTGCCAAAATATCCACAAAAAGTTCTTATCCTACCAAACCTCACCCATCTGAACCTAACCATCACCTAAATCAAAGAATTGGACATTATTAAAATATCCACAAAACGTGCTTACCTCACAATACCTAACCCAACCTAACCTAACCATCACCGAAGTCAGAGAATTCCACATTGCCAAAATATCCACAAAAAGTTCTTATCCTACCAAACCTCACCCATCTGAACCTAACCTTCACCGAAATCAAAGAATTGGACATTGCTAAAATATCCACAAAACGTGCTTACTTCACAATACCTAACCCAACCTAACCTAACCATCACCGAAGTCAAAGAATTCGACATTGCCAAAATATCCACAAAAAGTTCTTATCCTACCAAACCTCACCCATCTGAACCTTACCATCACCGAAATCAAAGAATTGAACATTGCAAAAATATCCACAAAACGTGCTTACCTCACAATACCTAAACCAACCTAACCTAACCATCACCGAAGTCAGAGATTTCGACATTGCCAAAATATCCACAAAAAGTTTTTTCCTACCAAACCTCACCCATATGAACCTAACCTTCACCGAAATTAAAGAATTGGACATTAATAAAATATCCACAAAACGTGCTTACCTCACAATACCTAACCCAACCTAACCTAACCATCACCGAAGTCAGAGAATTCGACATTGCCAAAATATCCAAAAAAAGTTCTTATCCTACATAACCTCACCCATCTGAACCTAACCATCACCGAAATCAAAGATTTGGACATTGCTAAAATATCCACAAAACGTGCTTACCTCACAATACCTAACCCAACCTAACCTAACCATCACGGAAGTCAGAGATTTCGACATTGCCAAAATATCCACAAAAAGTTCTTATCCTACCAAACCTCACCCATCTGAACCTAACCTTCACCGAAATCAAAGAATTGGACATTGCTAAAATATCCACAAAACGTGCTTACTTCACAATACCTAACCCAACCTAACCTAACCATCACTGAATTCAGAGAATTCGACATTGCCAAAATATCCACAAAAAGTTCTTATCCTACCAAACCTCACCCATCTGAACCTTACCATCACCGAAATCAAAGAATTGGACATTGTTTAAATATCCACAAAACGTGCTTACTTCACAATACCTAACCCAACCTAACCTAACCATCACTGAATTCAGAGAATTCGACATTGCCAAAATATCCACAAAAATTTCTTATCCTACCAAACCTCACCCATCTGAACCTAACCATCACCTAAATCAAAGAATTGGACATTATTAAAATATCCACAAAACGTGCTTACCTCACAATACCTAACCCAACCTAACCTAACCATCACCGAAGTCAGAGAATTCGACATTGCCAAAATATCCACAAAAAGTTCTAATCCTACCAAACCTCACCCATCTGAACCTTACCATCACCGAAATCAAAGAATTAAACATAGCAAAAATATCCACAAAACGTGCTTACCTCACAATACCTAACCCAACCTAACCTAACCATCACCGAAGTCAGAGAATTCGACATCGCCAAAATATCCACAAAAAGTTCTTATCCTACCAAACCTCACCCATCTGAACCTAACCTTCACCGAAATCAAAGAATTGGACATTGCTAAAATATCCACAAAACGTGCTTACTTCACAATACCTAACCCAACCTAACCTAACCATCACTGAATTCAGAGAATTCGACATTGCCAAAATATCCACAAAAAGTTCTTATCCTACCAAACCTCACCCATCTGAACCTAACCATCACCTAAATCAAAGAATTGGACATTAATAAAATATCCACAAAACGTGCTTACCTCACAATACCTAACCCAACCTAACCTAACCATCACCGAAGTCAGAGAATTCCACATTGGCAATTTATCCACAAAAAGTTCTTATCCTACCAAACCTCACCCATCTGAACCTTACCATCACCGAAATCAAAGAATTTAACATAGCAAAAATATCCACAAAACGTGCTTACCTCACAATACCTAACCCAACCTAACCTAACCATCACCGAAGTCAGAGAATTCGACATTACCAAAATATCCACAAAACGTGCTTACCTCACAATACCTAACCCAACCTAACCTAACCATCACTGAAGTAAGAGAATTCGACATTGCCAAAATATCCACAAAAAGTGCTTATCCTACCACACCTCACCCATCTGAACCTAACCATCACCTAAATCAAAGAATTGGACATTAATAAAATATCCAAAAAACGTGCTTACCTCACAATACCTAACCCAACCTAACCTAACCATCACCGAAGTCAGAGAATTCGACATTGCCAAAATATCCACAAAAAGTTCTTATCCTACCAAACCTCACCCATCTGAACCTTACCATCACCGAAATCAAAGAATTGAACATTGCAAAAATATCCACAAAACGTGCTTACCTCACAATACCTAACCCAACATAACCTAACCATCACCGAAGTCAGAGAATTCGACATTGTCAAAATATCCACAAAAAGTTCTTATCCTACCAAACCTCACCCATCTGAACCTAACCATCACCTAAATCAAAGAATTGGACATTATTAAAATATCTACAAAACGTGCTTACCTCACAATACCTAACCCAACATAACCTAACCATGACCGAAGTCAGAGAATTCGACATTGCCAAAATATCCACAAAAAGTTCTTATCCTACCAAACCTCACCCATCTGAACCTAACCATCACCGAAATCAAAGAATTGGACATTGCTAAAATATCCACAAAACGTGCTTACTTCACAATACCTAACCCAACCTAACCTAACCATCACTGAATTCAGAGAATTCGACATTGCCAAAATATCCACAAAAAGTTCTTATCCTACCAAACCTCACCCATCTGAACCTAACCATCACCTAAATCAAAGAATTGGACATCAATAAAATATCCACAAAACGTGCTTACCTCACAATACCTAACCCAACCTAACCTAACCATCACCAAAGTCAGAGAATTCCACATTGGCAAAATATCCACAAAAAGTTCTTATCCTACCAAACCTCACCCATCTGAAACTTACCATCACCGAAATCAAAGAATTAAACATAGCAAAAATATCCACAAAACGTGCTTACCTCACAATACCTAACCCAACCTAACCTAACCATCACCGAAGTCAAAGAATTCGACATTGCCAAAATATCCACAAAAAGTTCTTATCCTACCAAACCTCACCCATCTGAACCTTACCATCACCGAAATCAAAGAATTGAACATTGCAAAAATATCCACAAAACGTGCTTACCTCACAATACCTAAACCAACCTAACCTAACCATCACCGAAGTCAGAGATTTCGACATTGCCAAAATATCCACAAAAAGTTTTTTCCTACCAAACCTCAACCATATGAACCTAACCTTCACCGAAATTAAAGAATTGGACATTAATAAAATATCCACAATACGTGCTTACCTCACAATACCTAACCCAACCTAACCTAACCATCACCGAAGTCAGAGAATTCGACATTGCCAAAATATCCACAAAAAGTTCTTATCCTACATAACCTCACCCATCTGAACCTAACCATCACCGAAATCAAAGATTTGGACATTGCTAAAATATCCACAAAACGTGCTTACCTCACAATACCTAACCCAACCTAACCTAACCATCACCGAAGTCAGAGATTTCGACATTGCCAAAATATCCACAAAAAGTTCTTATCCTACCAAACGTCACCCATCTGAACCTTACCATCACCGAAATCAAAGAATTGAACATTGCAAAAATATCCACAAAACGTGCTTACCTCACAATACCTAACCCAACATAACCTAACCATCACCAAAGTCAGAGAATTCGACATTGCCAAAATATCCACAAAAAGTTCTTATCCTACCAAACCTCACCCATCTGAACCTAACCTTCACCGAAATCAAAGAATTGGACATTGCTTAAATATCCACAAAACGTGCTTACTTCACAATACCTAACCCAACCTAACCTAACCATCACCGAAGTCAGAGAATTCGACATTGCCAAAATATCCACAAAAAGTTCTTATCCTACCAAACCTCACCCATCTGAACCTTACCATCACCGAAATCAAAGAATTAAACATTGCAAAAATATCCACAAAACGTGCTTACCTCACAATACCTAACCCAACATAACCTAACCATGACCGAAATCAGAGAATTCGACATTGCCAAAATATCCACAAAAAGTTCTTATCCTACCAAACCTCACCCATCTGAACCTAACCTTCACCGAAATCAAAGAATTGGACATTGCTTAAATATCCACAAAACGTGCTTACTTCACAATACCTAACCCAACCTAACCTAACCATCACTGAATTCAGAGAATTCGACATTGCCAAAATATCCACAAAAAGTTCTTATCCTACCAAACCTCACCCATCTGAACCTAACCATCACCTAAAACAAAGAATTGGACATTAATAAAATATCCACAAAACGTGCTTACCTCACAATACCTAACCCAACCTAACCTAACCATCACCGAAGTCAGAGAATTCCACATTGCCAAAATATCCACAAAAAGTTCTTATCCTACCAAACCTCACCCATCTGAACCTAACCTTCACCGAAATCAAAGAATTGGACATTGCTAAAATATCCACAAAACGTACTTACTTCACAATACCTAACCCAACCTAACCTAACCATCACCGAAGTCAGAGAATTCGACATTGCCAAAATATCCACAAAAAGTTCTTATCCTACCAAACCTCACCCATCTGAACCTTACCATCACCGAAATCAAAGAATTAAACATTGCAAAAATATCCACAAAACGTGCTTACCTCACAATACCTAGCCCAACATAACCTAACCATGACCGAAGTCAGAGAATTCGACATTGCCAAAATATCCACAAAAAGTTCTTATCCTACCAAACCTCACCCATCTGAACCTAACCTTCACCGAAATCAAAGAATTGGACATTGCTTAAATATCCACAAAACGTGCTTACCTCACAATACCTAAACCAACCTAACCTAACCATCACGGAATTCAGAGAATTCGACATTGCCAAAATATCCACAAAAAGTTCTTATCCTACCAAACCTCACCCATCTGAACCTAACCATCACCTAAATCAAAGAATTGGACATTAATAAAATATCCACAAAACGTGCTTACCTCACAATACCTAACCCAACCTAACCTAACCATCACCGAAGTCAGAGAATTCCACATTGGAAAATATCCACAAAAAGTTCTTATCCTACCAAACCTCACCCATCTGAACCTTACCATCACCGAAATCAAAGAATTAAACATAGCAAAAATATCCACAAAACGTGCTTACCTCACAATACCTAACCCAACCTAACCTAACCATCACCGAAGTCAGAGAATTCGACATTGCCAAAATATCCACAAAAAGTTCTTATCCTACCAAACCTCACCCATCTGAACCTTACCATCACCGAAATCAAAGAATTGAACATTGCAAAAATATCCACAAAACGTGCTTACCTCACAATACCTAACCCAACCTAACCTAACCATCACCGAAGTCAGAGAATTCCACATTGGCAAAATATCCACAAAAAGTTCTTATCCTACCAAACCTCACCCATCTGAACCTTACCATCACCGAAATCAAAGAATTAAACATAGCAAAAATATCCACAAAACGTGCTTACCTCACAATACCTAACCCAACTTAACCTAACCATCACCGAAGTCAGAGAATTCGACATTACCAAAATATCCACAAAACGTGCTTACCTCACAATACCTAACCCAACCTAACCTAACCATCACTGAAGTCAGAGAATTCGACATTGCCAAAATATCCACAAAAAGTTCTTATCCTACCAAACCTCACCCATCTGAACCTAACCTTCACCGAAATCAAAGAATTGGACATTGCTCAAATATCCACAAAACGTGCTTACTTCACACTACCTAACCCAACCTAACCTAACCATCACTGAATTCAGAGAATTCGACATTGCCAAAATATCCACAAAAAGTTCTTATCCTACCAAACCTCACCCATCTGAACCTAACCATCACCTAAATCAAAGAATTGGACATTATTAAAATATCTACAAAACGTGCTTACCTCACAATACCTAACCCAACCTAACCTAACCATCACCGAAGTCAGAGAATTCGACATTGCCAAAATATCCACAAAAAGTTCTTATCCTACCAAACCTCACCCATCTGAACCTTACCATCACCGAAATCAAAGAATTGGACATTATTAAAATATCCACAAAACGTGCCCACCTCACAATACCTAACCCAACCTAACCTAACCATCACCGAAGTCAGAGAATTCGACATTTCCAAAATATCCACAAAAAGTTCTTATCCTACCAAACCTCACCCATCTGAACCTAATCATCACCGAAATCAAAGAATTGGACATTAATAAAATATCCACAAAACGTGCTTACCTCACAATACCTAACCCAACCTAACCTAACCATCACCGAAGTCAGAGAATTCGACATTGCCAAAATATCCACAAAAAGTTCTTATCCTACATAACCTCACCCATCTGAACGTTACCATCACCGAAATCAAAGAATTGGACATTGCTTAAATATCCACAAAACGTGCTTACCTAGCAATACCTAACCCAACCTAACCTAACCATCACCGAAGTCAGAGAATTCCACATTGGCAAAATATCCACAAAAAGTTCTTATCCTACCAAACCTCACCCATCTGAACCTTACCATCACCGAAATCAAAGAATTAAACATAGCAAAAATATCCACAAAACGTGCTTACCTCACAATACCTAACCCAACCTAACCTAACCATCACCGAAGTCAGAAAATTCAACATTGCCAAAATATCCACAAAAAGTTCATACCCCACCAAACCTCACCCATCTGAACCTAACCATCACCGAAATCGAAGAATTGGACATTGCCAAAATATCCACAAAACGTGCATACCTTACAATACCTAACCCAACCTAACCTAACCATCACCGAAGTCAGAGAATTCGACATTGCCAAAATATCCACAAAAAGTTCTTATCCTACATAACCTCACCCATCTGAACCTAACCATCACCGAAATCAAAGAATTAGACATTGCTAAAATATCCACAAAAAGTTCTTATCCTACATAACCTCACCCATCTGAACCTAACCATCACCGAAATCAAAGAATTAGACATTGCTAAAATATCCACAAAACGTGCTTACCTTACAATACCTAACCCAACCTAACCTAACCATCACCGAAGTCAGAAAATTCAACATTGCCAAAAAATCCACAAAAAGTTCATACCCCACCAAACCTCACACATCTGAACCTAACCATCACCGAAATCAAAGAATTGGACATTAATAAAATATCCACAAAACGTGCTTACCTCACAATACCTAAACCAACCTAACATAACCATCACCGAAGTCAGAGAATTCGACATTGCCAAAATATCCACAAAAAGTTCTTATCCTACATAACCTCACCCATCTGAACGTAACCATCAACGAAATCAAATAATTGGACATTGCTTAAATATCCACAAAACGTTCTTACCTAACAATACCTAACCCAACCTAACCTAACCATCACCGAAGTCAGAAAATTCAACATTGCCAAAATATCCACAAAAAGTTCATACCCCACCAAACCTCACCCATCTGAACCTTACCATCACCAAAATCAAAGAAATGGACATTGCGAAAATATCCAAAAAACGTGCTTACCTCACAATACCTAACCCACCTAACCTAACCATCACCGAAGTCAGAGAATTCGATATTGCCAAAATATCCACAAAAAGTTCTTATCCTACATAACCTCACCCATCTGAACCTAACCATCACCGAAATTAAAAAATTGGACAATAATAAAATATCCACAAAACGCGCTTACCTCACAATACCTTTTTTTTTTTTTTTTTTTTTTTTTTTTTTCCTATGCGTGGGAGGAGAAAATCTTCAATAAGACTCCCTCTAGTCCGCACTAGAGGGAAGTGTCAGATTTTTACTGACTAAAAAACTCCCCCGACTCACCTCACCCCTTTGGGGACCCCACTCGTTGGTGGATTGCTTCCGCAGGGGCTGATTTCGTCCTTGTTGGCTTCTCCTTTTTGTGCGGATCCCTCCTTTCCAGTTCATCTAGTTGACCCGCTTGGTTTCTGTTTCCTGAAAAACATTCATTTGCAGTATTAATCATAGGCTGGTAATAGTATATCTATATCTATGGGTTGACATCTATTCATTTCCTTCTATAAGTCTTTCCGCTTTCCTTAGCCGTTCGGCCTCCTCCTTCTGCTTCATGACGCTCCTTGCGAACTCTGCGAATGCGTCCCAAGAGGCTACGTCTTTAGTGATGTTCTGTGCTATGTCTTCAGTGTTGACCGGGGTGCTTTCTTCGAGTGTGGCTCTTTCAGATTCCCATGCAGGGCATACGAGGAGTGTATGTTCTGCGTCATCTCTGATTGATGCACAGTGGTGACATCCTGCTGTCGTTTCCTTTCCGATGCGGTTGAGGAATGCTCCGAAACACCCATGGCTGGTTAGTAGCTGGGTTGTGTGGTAGTCCGGTTTTGCGCTTTTCCTCCTTGTCCAGGCTGCGATTGATGGGATCAGTCGGTGTGTCCATCTACCTTTGTCTGCGCCGTCCCAGCGGACCTGCCATTCCGTCATGAGCTCCGCCCGTGCCGTCGCTCTTACTTTTTTCGTTCCCTCCTTTCTTCCCTCGTATACCTTCTTTCTTTCATGTGCCAGTAGGTCGATGGGTGGTACTCCAGCAATAACCAGTACTGCGCACTCGGATACTGTTGTATATGCCGATACGATTCTCAGTACGCCCCTGCGTTGTACTCTTGCGAGGTATTTCCTGGTTCTCTCCACTGCCATGCTGGGCGCCCATATTGGTGCACCGTATAGGATCACCGAGTGCACTACGCTGTTGAGTAGTTTTCTTCGGCATGGTTTGGGCCCTCCGATGTTGGGCATTAGTCGTCCGATGTTGTTGACAGCTCTTGCCGCTTTCTCCGCGGCATGCTCAGCTTGTTTCTTAAAGGTTAATTTGTCATCTAGAATTATTCCAAGATAAGTCAAATACCTTTTTAGTCTCACGTCGTATCCCGAAATGGTGATTTTCGGGGGTTCGATTTTTCTTTTTCTGGTGAACAAAACCGCCTCGGTTTTTTGTGGTGCAAGCTGTAGTCCGGCTTCCGTCATCCAGTCGTTCACCAGGTCGAGAGTGTCGTTTGTGGCGGTCTCGAGGTCCGTTATTTTCCTAGCCACAACAATGATAGCTACGTCGTCTGCAAAACCCACCAGCTTCGCTCCTCCTGGAAGTCTTAATTTAAGAAGTGAGTCGTACATTATGTTCCATAATGTTGGTCCCATGACAGAGCCCTGTGGAACACCAGAGGAGATCTTGCGTTCTGCCAGTCTTGTGATCAGAACCCTCTCCGACAGGTAACTTCCTATTATTCTTACAAGGTAGTCTGGTATTCCACCGAGCTCCGATAGAGCCGACATTATTTTATCCCATCTGGCAGAATTGAAAGCATTTTTAACGTCCAGTGTCACCATTATGCAGTGACTGCTCGTTTTTAATGTTCCACTATGAGCGTCTTTTATTGTCTTTATGACCTCGGCTATTGCGTCTACCGTGGACCGACCGGGTCTGAACCCGTATTGCTGCGAACATAACCCGCCTTCCGTCTCCGTCGTCTTCGCTACTCTCTGTAATATGAGGCGCTCGAGGAGTTTGCCCAATCCGTCCAACATGCACAGTGGCCGGTATGACGACGGCTCCTCCGGTGGTTTGTTGCCCTTGGGTATGAGCACGAGTTTCTGCCTTTTCCATATTTTTGGGAATTCTCCGCTCTTGAGGCAGCTGTTGAATGTCCGCAGCAATGTTTTCGGGCAGACTTTAGCCGATATGCGGAGAATTTCATTCGGTATTCCGTCAGGTCCAGGTGATTTGTCAGTGGACAGCCGTTTTGTTGCCGAGTATAGTTCACCCAGTGTAAACTCTGGGATGTCTTCGGGCTCTATGATCCACGCTTGTGGTGTCGTCTCTTTGTGTGTAGGGAAAAGGTGTGAAACTATCGTTTCCAAATTTCCATCTCTGTTTAAGAAGGGAATTTGGCGGTGGCCGGACAGCTTACCACGGACCATACGATACGCTTGGCCCCATGGGTCCAGGTCCACCGTCGCTATGAGTTGTTCCCACATCAACTTTTTACTCCTCCTGATTGCGTAGGTGACTGCTCTTCTTGCTTCTTTGTGGGCTTCGCTTGCGGTTTCGATGGCCGTTTGGTCGTCTTCGTGGCCTGATCTGTGTCTTCGTTCAGTCCGACAGTGCTCTCTTCGTTTTCTTGTGCAGGTTCTTCGCAGCTCTGCAATTTCGTCGTTCCACCAATATTGTGGTTTCCGTCCCACTCCACCCTTCTTCGGCATCGAGGCCTCGCAAGCCCGAGTGATCGCTGCCGTTGTCTCTTTGCAAAGTTCTGTTCCAGTTGTGGTATCTTGAATACGGCCACACTCGAACTTGAGCGTCTCTTCGCACGTTTTAGTGTCTAGCTTGCCGACGGCCCACCTTGTCGGCTCGGTCTTATGCGGGGTCGAATCGGTCGTTCTTGTGTCTCTTAGCTCGTATGAGATGTATTGGTGGTCGCTTAGTGTTGTGTCGCTGAGCACCTCCCAGTTGGTAATGCGGCCAATGGTGTCCTCGTCCGCGAAAGCGACGTCGACTATGGAGCCAGTGCTTCCTCTGACGAAGGTATTTGCACTTCCGGTGTTCAGGACATGCAGGTTTAGTCTGGCCATTGTGTCAGCTAGTAGGCGACCGCGCTCATCGGTGATAGGTGATTCCCACTCTGTAGACTTTGCATTGAAGTCTCCGGCAACGACCACTCGTCCTGTGCTCCTGCTGACGCTCGCCTCCAATTCGTGCAAAAACAGTACGAAGTCCGAGACCGAGGCGTTCGGCGAACAGTAACAGCTGTAGAACCGCACGCCCCGCACCCGAACCCAGACTGCACCTACCTGTGGTGTTCCTGCCTCTGTGATTATCCCGCTTCCGCGTGAGATGTAGATCGCCGAGCGCTGGGTTGTGTCGGCGAACCAATCTCCATTTAATGGGCGATGTTGTTCGCTTATTATTGTGATGTCAATTTTTTTCTCATAGATGGTCTGCAGGAGGAGGTCCTGCGCAGCCCTGCAATGGTTAAGGTTTACCTGGAGGACTCTTATTTTTCCATTTGCAGCCATTATGTTTGTGTCTTCCCCTTCCTCTGTCTCTCCAGTTCGGTTTTGTATGCAGGACACTTGGGTGTCCCTGCCATGTGCTGTGTGTCCGTGCCGCGGTCTTTGCAGACAATGCAGCACAGACTGTTCTCGCATTTGGCCGCTATGTGGCCTCCTTTACCACATCGGCGACACAGTTGGGACCTGTCACTTCCGCTGCAGGTGGCTGCCAAGTGTCCGTACTCCTGGCACTTGTAACAGCGGACCGCTTCTATGTGCTGTCGTACGCGGCAGTTTACCCATCCTACGCGAAGCTTACCTTTTTTTAGGATTGTACGTGCTTTGTCGCTTGCCATCTTTACAACTGCGACTCTTGTTCCGTTGTAAGTGTTGAATAGGCTGACCACTTCAGCCTCCTTGACTGTAAGCGTTCCCAGTACTGGTTTGAGGGCGTCCATCACATCTTGGCGCTCTTCTCCTTCATCCAGGTCCCGCACCTCTATCTTCACCATCGTCGTTAATCTCCTGACCGTTGTGTCGTCACCTAGTGCTGTTTTAATGGCGTCTGCTAGCGTTGTGGGGTTGCCGCCGTTCCTTTCCAGTTCCATTAGGATCATACCGTTCCGGGTTTGTCTGATGCGGTCCACCTGGCATCCAGTTGCAGCGATGTCTACGGTGGTTCTTATTTTTTTGAGAATATCCGCGTATGTGTTGTTATTACTTTCGCTTCGCTTCAGTGTTATCGCTTCGGTTTTTGGGCGCGGTATAGTCAGTTTGGGTTTTTTCTGCTGGACCTTGTTTTGTTGTTGTCGTTGCTGCTGCGTCTGCGGCTGTGGATACGGCTGTGGGCGCTGCTGCTGTTTTTCTTCCTGTTGCGCTTGCTCCTGTTCCTGTTGCTTCTGTAGCGGCTTCTGGGGCTTCCACTTTTGCTTCCGCTGCTGTTTCCGTTGGGTCTTCCACTCTTCGGTCTCGGTCTGAGTGTTTTTCTCTGTCGTCTCTGTCGCCGTGCTCGCGTCGGAAGCTTTAGATGCAGTTTTGTTGATTTTATTCTTTTTCTGCTCTTCCTCGGCTAGGCTTGTCACTAATCTGCGTACTAGGCTAATTTGGGTTTTAATGTTTTCCTTCGTGTTTTTGGCGTTTGACACAAACTCCACGAGCATGTCCATTTCCACTTTTATTCTGTTTATTGGATCCATAATTTGTTGCTGTGGCTTTTCGTTGCTCATTGTCATTCATTTATTTATTTATTTATTTTAAACAGACCATTGTGGCTTAACAGGAATTCCTGAAGCGCTAAAGCCTAAAGTGCCACACTGGTCAAAAAAAAAAAATATAACACAAAAAAGAAAAAACAAAATACCAATTAAACATAAACATAAATACATTCATACATAAACATGAAGAATAGCATTTATAATGACAGTTAAAGTAAATGGACATTCATATCAGCAGATAATCCACGATGTGTCGTTTGTTGTGGTCAGCTGGTCTAAGAATCAGCTGTGCATGTAATGATGTTACGTCTCTCGCGTATGGGGGCAGGTAGTCACGCGCATGTATGTCAGCTGTTCATAGTGCGAACTATGTATGTCGGCGGTTCGTTCCCGGTGACGTTTACTTCTTACGATTTTTTGCGGTAAAGATTTTTAATTGTGACCATAGATGTCGCTAGTGAATAAATAATTTAATTTAAGGTTTTGTTCTTAATTGACCATAGATGTCGCTAGTGTATAAATAATTTAATTAAGGTTTTAATCTAAATTGACCATAGGTGTCGCTAGTGAGTAAATAATTTAATTACGGTTTTAATCTAAATTGACCATAGGTGTCGCTAGTGAATAAATAATTTAATTAGAGTTTTAATCTTAATTGGTTTTGCAGATAATTATTTATATTTGTTTATTTATTTGTATGAATGCCGTGTTGTACAGTGGGTGCTTTGCAGCGATCGTCTGTGGCAAGCGGCTCGCCGGCGCCCCCACGATTTGACAGCTAGTCAGCTGATCGTGTTCGTGTCGCGATCGAAACCGGCGTGGTGTAGTCAGATGGTCTAGGAATGTATTGTATTGTATTGTATTACACGTAATATTACAACAATTTGCGGATGTTTCACTGGCTTTATTCACAGTGTAGCCACCTTTGCCTGAGGCAGGCGTGAAATATAATTGGCTGTCACGCTATTTGACAGCTAGTCAGCTGATCGTATTCGTGTCACGATCGGAACCGGCGTGGTGTGGTACAGCTGTTCAAGCGATGTATTGTATTGTATTACACGTGATATAACGACGATTTGCGGGCGTTTCACTGGCTTTTTTCACAGTGTAGCCACCTTTGACAGTGACTGGCAGCTCCCCGCGCCCCCGAGAAATGTCAATGGTTGTCGCGCGATTTGACAGATAGTCAGCTGGTCGTATTCGTATAGCGATCGGAACCGGCGTGCGTGGTCAGATGATTAGCGATGTTGTGTTACACGCGATATAACGACAATTTGCAAAGTGTCAATTATTATTATCGCTATGTGCGTGGTGTTTCGACAACTGTCGGTGTGTTATGGGTTGTGTGGTAGTTATAACAACGTGGCGGCCTGGTTTTTTTTTTTTTTTTTTTTTTTTTACATGCAAACACACAGCCTCTCCTACCTCCTTCAGATACGTCTGATACTACTGGCACAGACGCAGTGAAGTGCCAATGGCCCCTCCTGACTCCTAGTTGCGACTCCTGGCTTCTAGTAGCTGTAGCGGTTCTGGACTGTGTAGACAGCCGGCGTCGGTGCTCGGCCGAGAGAGCGCGCACAGACACGTCCACTCGCTCCCACTGTCCCACTCCCACTGACCTCACAATACCTAACCCAACCTAACCTAACCATCACTGAAGTCAGAGAGTTCGACATTGCCAAAATATCCACAAAAAGTTTTTATCCTACCAAACCTCACCCATCTGAACCTAACCATCACCGAAATTAAAAAATTGGACAATAATAAAATATCCACAAAACGTGCTTACCTCACAATACCTAACCCAACCTAACCTAACCATCACTGAAGTCAGAGAGTTCGACATTGCCAAAATATCCACAAAAAGTTCTTATCCTACCAAACCTCACCCATCTGAACCTAACCATCACCGAAATCAAAGAATTGGACATTAATAAAATATCCACAATACGTGCTTACCTCACAATACCTAACCCAACCTAACCTTACCATCACCGAAGTCAGATAATTCGACATTGCCAAAATATCCACAAAAAGTTCTTATCCTACCAAACCTCACCCATCTGAACCTTACCATCACCGAAATCAAAGAATTAAACATTGCTTAAATATCCACAAAACGTGCCTACCTTACAATACCTAACCCAACCTAACCTAACCATCACCGAAGTCAGAAAATTCAACATTGCCAAAATATCCACAAAAAGTTCATACCCCACCAAACCTCACCCATCTGAACCTAACCATCACCAAAATCGAAAAATTATAAAATTGCCAAAATATCCACAAAACGTGCTTACCTCACAATACCTAACCCAACCTAACCTAACGATCACCGAAGTCAGAGAATTCGACATTGCCAAAATATCCACAAAAAGTTCCTTTCCTACATAATCTCACCCATCTGAACCTAACCATCACCGAAATCAAAGAATTAGACATTGCTAAAATATCCACAAAACGTGCTTACCTAACAATACCTAACCCAACCTAACCTAACCATCACCGAAGTCAGAAAATTCAACATTGCCAAAATATCCACAAAAAGTTCATACCCCACCAAACCTCACCCATCTGAACCTAACCATCACCGAAATCGAAGAATTGGACATTGCCAAAATATCCACAAAACGTGCTTACCTTACAATACCTAACCCAACCTAACCTAACCATCACCGAAGTCAGAGAATTCGACATTGCCAAAATATCCACAAAAAGTTCTTATCCTACATAACCTCACCCATCTGAACCTAACCATCACCGAAATCAAAGAATTAGACATTGCTAAAATATCCACAAAAAGTTCTTATCCTACATAACCTCACCCATCTGAACCTAACTATCACCGAAATCAAAGAATTAGACATTGCTAAAATATCCACAAAACGTGCTTACCTTACAATACCTAACCCAACCTAACCTAACCATCACCGAAGTCAGAAAATTCAACATTGCCAAAAAATCCACAAAAAGTTCATACCCCACCAAACCTCACACATCTGAACCTAACCATCACCGAAATCAAAGAATTGGACATTAATAAAATATCCACAAAACGTGCTTACCTCACAATACCTAAACCAACCTAACATAACCATCACCGAAGTCAGAGAATTCGACATTGCCAAAATATCCACAAAAAGTTCTTATCCTACATAACCTCACCCATCTGAACGTAACCATCAACGAAATCAAATAATTGGACATTGCTTAAATATCCACAAAACGTTCTTACCTAACAATACCTAACCCAACCTAACCTAACCATCACCGAAGTCAGAAAATTCAACATTGCCAAAATATCCACAAAAAGTTCATACCCCACCAAACCTCACCCATCTGAACCTAACCATCACTGCAATCGAAGAATTGGACATGCCAAAATATCCACAGAACGTGCTTACCTCACAATACCTAACCCAACCTAACCTAACCATCACTGAAGTCAGAGAATTCGACATTGCCAAAATATCCACAAAAAGTTCTTATCCTACCAAACCTCACCCATCTGAACCTAACCATCACCGAAATCAAAGATGTTGACATTAATAAAATATCCACAAAACGTGCTTACCTCACAATACCTAACCCAACATAACCTAACCATGACCGAAATCAGAGAATTCGACATTGCCAAAATATCCACAAAAAGTTCTTATCCTACCAAACCTCACCCATCTGAACCTAACCTTCACCGAAATCAAAGAATTGGACATTGCTTAAATATCCACAAAACGTGCTTACTTCACAATACCTAACCCAACCTAACCTAACCATCACTGAAGTCAGAGAATTCGACATTGCCAAAATATCCACAAAAAGTTCTTATCCTACCAAACCTCACCCATCTGAACCTAACCATCACCTAAATCAAAGAATTGGACATTAATAAAATATCCACAAAACGTGCTTACCTCACAATACCTAACCCAACCTAACCTAACCATCACCGAAGTCAGAGAATTCCACATTGCCAAAATATCCACAAAAAGTTCTTATCCTACCAAACCTCACCCATCTGAACCTAACCTTCACCGAAATCAAAGAATTGGACATTGCTAAAATATCCACAAAACGTGCTTACTTCACAATACCTAACCCAACCTAACCTAACCATCACCGAAGTCAAAGAATTCGACATTGCCAAAATATCCACAAAAAGTTCTTATCCTACCAAACCTCACCCATCTGAACCTTACCATCACCGAAATCAAAGAATTGAACATTGCAAAAATATCCACAAAACGTGCTTACCTCACAATACCTAAACCAACCTAACCTAACCATCACCGAAGTCAGAGATTTCGACATTGCCAAAATATCCACAAAAAGTTTTTTCCTACCAAACCTCACCCATATGAACCTAACCTTCACCGAAATTAAAGAATTGGACATTAATAAAATATCCACAAAACGTGCTTACCTCACAATACCTAACTGAACCTAACCTAACCATCACCGAAGTCAGAGAATTCGACATTGCCAAAATATCCAAAAAAAGTTCTTATCCTACATAACCTCACCCATCTGAACCTAACCTTCACCGAAATCAAAGAATTGGACATTGCTAAAATATCCACAAAACGTGCTTACTTCACAATACCTAACCCAACCTAACCTAACCATCACTGAATTCAGAGAATTCGACATTGCCAAAATATCCACAAAAAGTTCTTATCCTACCAAACCTCACCCATCTGAACCTTACCATCACCGAAATCAAAGAATTGGACATTGTTTAAATATCCACAAAACGTGCTTACTTCACAATACCTAACCCAACCTAACCTAACCATCACTGAATTCAGAGAATTCGACATTGCCAAAATATCCACAAAAATTTCTTATCCTACCAAACCTCACCCATCTGAACCTAACCATCACCTAAATCAAAGAATTGGACATTATTAAAATATCCACAAAACGTGCTTACCTCACAATACCTAACCCAACCTAACCTAACCATCACCGAAGTCAGAGAATTCGACATTGCCAAAATATCCACAAAAAGTTCTTATCCTACCAAACCTCACCCATCTGAACCTTACCATCACCGAAATCAAAGAATTAAACATAGCAAAAATATCCACAAAACGTGCTTACCTCACAATACCTAACCCAACCTAACCTAACCATCACCGAAGTCAGAGAATTCGACATCGCCAAAATATCCACAAAAAGTTCTTATCCTACCAAACCTCACCCATCTGAACCTAACCTTCACCGAAATCAAAGAATTGGACATTGCTAAAATATCCACAAAACGTGCTTACTTCACAATACCTAACCCAACCTAACCTAACCATCACTGAATTCAGAGAATTCGACATTGCCAAAATATCCACAAAAAGTTCTTATCCTACCAAACCTCACCCATCTGAACCTAACCATCACCTAAATCAAAGAATTGGACATTATTAAAATATCCACAAAACGTGCTTACCTCACAATACCTAACCCAACCTAACCTAACCATCACCGAAGTCAGAGAATTCCACATTGGCAATTTATCCACAAAAAGTTCTTATCCTACCAAACCTCACCCATCTGAACCTTACCATCACCGAAATCAAAGAATTTAACAAAGCAAAAATATCCACAAAACGTGCTTACCTCACAATACCTAACCCAACCTAACCTAACCATCACCGAAGTCAGAGAATTCGACATTACCAAAATATCCACAAAACGTGCTTACCTCACAATACCTAACCCAACCTAACCTAACCATCACTGAAGTAAGAGAATTCGACATTGCCAAAATATCCACAAAAAGTGCTTATCCTACCACACCTCACCCATCTGAACCTAACCATCACCTAAATCAAAGAATTGGACATTAATAAAATATCCAAAAAACGTGCTTACCTCACAATACCTAACCCAACCTAACCTAACCATCACCGAAGTCAGAGAATTCGACATTGCCAAAATATCCACAAAAAGTTCTTATCCTACCAAACCTCACCCATCTGAACCTTACCATCACCGAAATCAAAGAATTGAACATTGCAAAAATATCCACAAAACGTGCTTACCTCACAATACCTAACCCAACATAACCTAACCATCACCGAAGTCAGAGAATTCGACATTGTCAAAATATCCACAAAAAGTTCTTATCCTACCAAACCTCACCCATCTGAACCTAACCATCACCTAAATCAAAGAATTGGACATTATTAAAATATCCACAAAACGTGCTTACCTCACAATACCTAACCCAACATAACCTAACCATGACCGAAGTCAGAGAATTCGACATTGCCAAAATATCCACAAAAAGTTCTTATCCTACCAAACCTCACCCATCTGAACCTAACCATCACCGAAATCAAAGAATTGGACATTGCTAAAATATCCACAAAACGTGCTTACTTCACAATACCTAACCCAACCTAACCTAACCATCACTGAATTCAGAGAATTCGACATTGCCAAAATATCCACAAAAAGTTCTTATCCTACCAAACCTCACCCATCTGAACCTAACCATCACCTAAATCAAAGAATTGGACATTAATAAAATATCCACAAAACGTGCTTACCTCACAATACCTAACCCAACCTAACCTAACCATCACCGAAGTCAGAGAATTCCACATTGGCAATTTATCCACAAAAAGTTCTTATCCTACCAAACCTCACCCATCTAAACCTTACCATCACCGAAATCAAAGAAATTAACATAGCAAAAATATCCACAAAACGTGCTTACCTCACAATACCTAGCCCAACCTAACCTAACCCTCACCGAAGTCAGAGAATTCGACATTACCAAAATATCCACAAAACGTGCTTACCTCACAATACCTAACCCAACCTAACCTAACCATCACCGAAGTCAGAGAATTCGACATTGCCAAAATATCCACAAAAAGTTCTTATCCTACCAAACCTCACCCATCTGAACCTTACCATCACCGAAATCAAAGAATTGAACATTGCAAAAATATCCACAAAACGTGCTTACCTCACAATACCTAACCCAACATAACCTAACCATCACCGAAGTCAGAGAATTCGACATTGTCAAAATATCCACAAAAAGTTCTTATCCTACCAAACCTCACCCATCTGAACCTAACCATCACCTAAATCAAAGAATTGGACATTATTAAAATATCTACAAAACGTGCTTACCTCACAATACCTAACCCAACCTAACCTAACCATCACCAAAGTCAGAGAATTCGACATTGCCAAAATATCCACAAAAAGGTCTTATCCTACCAAACCTCACCCATCTGAACCTTACCATCACCGAAATCAAAGAATTAAACATTGCAAAAATATCCACAAAACGTGCTTACCTTACAATACCTAACCCAACATAACCTAACCATGACCGAAGTCAGAGAATTCGACATTGCCAAAATATCCACAAAAAGTTCTTATCCTACCAAACCTCACCCATCTGAACCTAACCATCACCGAAATCAAAGAATTGGACATTGCTAAAATATCCACAAAACGTGCTTACTTCACAATACCTAACCCAACCTAACCTAACCATCACTGAATTCAGAGAATTCGACATTGCCAAAATATCCACAAAAAGTTCTTATCCTACCAAACCTCACCCATCTGAACCTAACCATCACCTAAATCAAAGAATTGGACATTAATAAAATATCCACAAAACGTGCTTACCTCACAATACCTAACCCAACCTAACCTAACCATCACCGAAGTCAGAGAATTCCACATTGGCAAAATATCCACAAAAAGTTCTTATCCTACCAAACCTCACCCATCTGAACGTAACCTTCACCGAAATCAAAGAATTGGACATTGCTAAAATATCCACAAAACGTGCTTACTTCACAATACCTAACCCAACCTAACCTAACCATCACCGAAGTCAGAGAATTCGACATTGCCAAAATATCCACAAAAAGTTCTTATCCTACCAAACCTCACCCATCTGAACCTAACCATCACCTAAATCAAAGAATTGGACATTAATAAAATATCCACAAAACGTGCTTACCTCACAATACCTAACCCAACCTAACCTAACCATCACCGAAGTCAGAGAATTCCACATTGCCAAAATATCCACAAAAAGTTCTTATCCTACCAAACCTCACCCATCTGAACCTAACCTTCACCGAAATCAAAGAATTGGACATTGCTAAAATATCCACAAAACGTGCTTACTTCACAATACCTAACCCAACCTAACCTAACCATCACCGAAGTCAAAGAATTCGACATTGCCAAAATATCCACAAAAAGTTCTTATCCTACCAAACCTCACCCATCTGAACCTTACCATCACCGAAATCAAAGAATTAAACATTGCAAAAATATCCACAAAACGTGCTTACCTCACAATACCTAAACCAACCTAACCTAACCATCACCGAAGTCAGAGATTTCGACATTGCCAAAATATCCACAAAAAGTTTTTTCCTACCAAACCTCACCCATATGAACCTAACCTTCACCGAAATTAAAGAATTGGACATTAATAAAATATCCACAAAACGTGCTTACCTCACAATACCTAACCCAACCTAACCTAACCATCACCGAAGTCAGAGAATTCGACATTGCCAAAATATCCAAAAAAAGTTCTTATCCTACATAACCTCACCCATCTGAACCTAACCATCACCGAAATCAAAGATTTGGACATTGCTAAAATATCCACAAAACGTGCTTACCTCACAATACCTAACCCAACCTAACCTAACCATCACGGAAGTCAGAGATTTCGACATTGCCAAAATATCCACAAAAAGTTCTTATCCTACCAAACCTCACCCATCTGAACCTAACCTTCACCGAAATCAAAGAATTGGACATTGCTAAAATATCCACAAAACGTGCTTACTTCACAATACCTAACCCAACCTAACCTAACCATCACTGAATTCAGAGAATTTGACATTGCCAAAATATCCACAAAAAGTTCTTATCCTACCAAACCTCACCCATCTGAACCTTACCATCACCGAAATCAAAGAATTGGACATTGTTTAAATATCCACAAAACGTGCTTACTTCACAATACCTAACCCAACCTAACCTTACCATCACTGAATTCAGAGAATTCGACATTGCCAAAATATCCACAAAAATTTCTTATCCTACCAAACCTCACCCATCTGAACCTAACCATCACCTAAATCAAAGAATTGGACATTATTAAAATATCCACAAAACGTGCTTACCTCACAATACCTAACCCAACCTAACCTAACCATCACCGAAGTCAGAGAATTCGACATTGCCAAAATATCCACAAAAAGTTCTAATCCTACCAAACCTCACCCATCTGAACCTTACCATCACCGAAATCAAAGAATTAAACATAGCAAAAATATCCACAAAACGTGCTTACCTCACAATACCTAACCCAACCTAACCTAACCATCACCGAAGTCAGAGAATTCGACATCGCCAAAATATCCACAAAAAGTTCTTATCCTACCAAACCTCACCCATCTGAACCTAACCTTCACCGAAATCAAAGAATTGGACATTGCTAAAATATCCACAAAACGTGCTTACTTCACAATACCTAACCCAACCTAACCTAACCATCACTGAATTCAGAGAATTCGACATTGCCAAAATATCCACAAAAAGTTCTTATCCTACCAAACCTCACCCATCTGAACCTAACCATCACCTAAATCAAAGAATTGGACATTAATAAAATATCCACAAAACGTGCTTACCTCACAATACCTAACCCAACCTAACCTAACCATCACCGAAGTCAGAGAATTCCACATTGGCAATTTATCCACAAAAAGTTCTTATCCTACCAAACCTCACCCATCTGAACCTTACCATCACCGAAATCAAAGAATTTAACATAGCAAAAATATCCACAAAACGTGCTTACCTCACAATACCTAACCCAACCTAACCTAACCATCACCGAAGTCAGAGAATTCGACATTACCAAAATATCCACAAAACGTGCTTACCTCACAATACCTAACCCAACCTAACCTAACCATCACTGAAGTAAGAGAATTCGACATTGCCAAAATATCCACAAAAAGTGCTTATCCTACCACACCTCACCCATCTGAACGTAACCATCACCTAAATCAAAGAATTGGACATTAATAAA
Organism: Arctopsyche grandis; assembly: GCF_051622035.1. Taxonomy (NCBI): domain Eukaryota; kingdom Metazoa; phylum Arthropoda; class Insecta; order Trichoptera; family Hydropsychidae; genus Arctopsyche; species Arctopsyche grandis. The sequence continues at coordinate 570,664 of NW_027518427.1, forward strand.
ATATCCAAAAAACGTGCTTACCTCACAATACCTAACCCAACCTAACCTAACCATCACCGAAGTCAGAGAATTCGACATTGCCAAAATATCCACAAAAAGTTCTTATTCTACCAAACCTCACCCATCTGAACCTTACCATCACCGAAATCAAAGAATTGAACATTGCAAAAATATCCACAAAACGTGCTTACCTCACAATACCTAACCCAACATAACCTAACCATCACCGAAGTCAGAGAATTCGACATTGTCAAAATATCCACAAAAAGTTCTTATCCTACCAAACCTCACCCATCTGAACCTAACCATCACCTAAATCAAAGAATTGGACATTATTAAAATATCTACAAAACGTGCTTACCTCACAATACCTAACCCAACATAACCTAACCATGACCGAAGTCAGAGAATTCGACATTGCCAAAATATCCACAAAAAGTTCTTATCCTACCAAACCTCACCCATCTGAACCTAACCATCACCGAAATCAAAGAATTGGACATTGCTAAAATATCCACAAAACGTGCTTACTTCACAATACCTAACCCAACCTAACCTAACCATCACTGAATTCAGAGAATTCGACATTGCCAAAATATCCACAAAAAGTTCTTATCCTACCAAACCTCACCCATCTGAACCTAACCATCACCTAAATCAAAGAATTGGACATTAATAAAATATCCACAAAACGTGCTTACCTCACAATACCTAACCCAACCTAACCTAACCATCACCAAAGTCAGAGAATTCCACATTGGCAAAATATCCACAAAAAGTTCTTATCCTACCAAACCTCACCCATCTGAAACTTACCATCACCGAAATCAAAGAATTAAACATAGCAAAAATATCCACAAAACGTGCTTACCTCACAATACCAAACCCAACCTAACCTAACCATCACCGAAGTCAAAGAATTCGACATTGCCAAAATATCCACAAAAAGTTCTTATCCTACCAAACCTCACCCATCTGAACCTTACCATCACCGAAATCAAAGAATTGAACATTGCAAAAATATCCACAAAACGTGCTTACCTCACAATACCTAAACCAACCTAACCTAACCATCACCGAAGTCAGAGATTTCGACATTGCCAAAATATCCACAAAAAGTTTTTTCCTACCAAACCTCACCCATATGAACCTAACCTTCACCGAAATTAAAGAATTGGACATTAATAAAATATCCACAATACGTGCTTACCTCACAATACCTAACCCAACCTAACCTAACCATCACCGAAGTCAGAGAATTCGACATTGCCAAAATATCCACAAAAAGTTCTTATCCTACATAACCTCACCCATCTGAACCTAACCATCACCGAAATCAAAGATTTGGACATTGCTAAAATATCCACAAAACGTGCTTACCTCACAATACCTAACCCAACCTAACCTAACCATCACCGAAGTCAGAGATTTCGACATTGCCTAAATATCCACAAAAAGTTCTTATCCTACCAAACGTCACCCATCTGAACCTTACCATCACCGAAATCAAAGAATTGAACATTGCAAAAATATCCACAAAACGTGCTTACCTCACAATACCTAACCCAACATAACCTAACCATCACCAAAGTCAGAGAATTCGACATTGCCAAAATATCCACAAAAAGTTCTTATCCTACCAAACCTCACCCATCTGAACCTAACCTTCACCGAAATCAAAGAATTGGACATTGCTAAAATATCCACAAAACGTGCTTACTTCACAATACCTAACCCAACCTAACCTAACCATCACCGAAGTCAGAGAATTCGACATTGCCAAAATATCCACAAAAAGTTCTTATCCTACCAAACCTCACCCATCTGAACCTTACCATCACCGAAATCAAAGAATTAAACATTGCAAAAATATCCACAAAACGTGCTTACCTCACAATACCTAACCCAACATAACCTAACCATGACCGAAATCAGAGAATTCGACATTGCCAAAATATCCACAAAAAGTTCTTATCCTACCAAACCTCACCCATCTGAACCTAACCTTCACCGAAATCAAAGAATTGGACATTGCTTAAATATCCACAAAACGTGCTTACTTCACAATACCTAACCCAACCTAACCTAACCATCACTGAATTCAGAGAATTCGACATTGCCAAAATATCCACAAAAAGTTCTTATCCTACCAAACCTCACCCATCTGAACCTAACCATCACCTAAAACAAAGAATTGGACATTAATAAAATATCCACAAAACGTGCTTACCTCACAATACCTAACCCAACCTAACCTAACCATCACCGAAGTCAGAGAATTCCACATTGCCAAAATATCCACAAAAAGTTCTTATCCTACCAAACCTCACCCATCTGAACCTAACCTTCACCGAAATCAAAGAATTGGACATTGCTAAAATATCCACAAAACGTGCTTACTTCACAATACCTAACCCAACCTAACCTAACCATCACCGAAGTCAGAGAATTCGACATTGCCAAAATATCCACAAAAAGTTCTTATCCTACCAAACCTCACCCATCTGAACCTTACCATCACCGAAATCAAAGAATTAAACATTGCAAAAATATCCACAAAACGTGCTTACCTCACAATACCTAGCCCAACATAACCTAACCATGACCGAAGTCAGAGAATTCGACATTGCCAAAATATCCACAAAAAGTTCTTATCCTACCAAACCTCACCCATCTGAACCTAACCTTCACCGAAATCAAAGAATTGGACATTGCTTAAATATCCACAAAACGTGCTTACCTCACAATACCTAAACCAACCTAACCTAACCATCACGGAATTCAGAGAATTCGACATTGCCAAAATATCCACAAAAAGTTCTTATCCTACCAAACCTCACCCATCTGAACCTAACCATCACCTAAATCAAAGAATTGGACATTAATAAAATATCCACAAAACGTGCTTACCTCACAATACCTAACCAAACCTAACCTAACCATCACCGAAGTCAGAGAATTCCACATTGGAAAATATCCACAAAAAGTTCTTATCCTACCAAACCTCACCCATCTGAACCTTACCATCACCGAAATCAAAGAATTAAACATAGCAAAAATATCCACAAAACGTGCTTACCTCAAAATACCTAACCCAACCTAACCTTACCATCACCGAAGTCAGAGAATTCGACATTGCCAAAATATCCACAAAAAGTTCTTATCCTACCAAACCTCACCCATCTGAACCTTACCATCACCGAAATCAAAGAATTAAACATAGCAAAAATATCCACAAAACGTGCTTACCTCACAATACCTAACCCAACCTAACCTAACCATCACCGAAGTCAGAGAATTCGACATTGCCAAAATATCCACAAAAAGTTCTTATCCTACCAAACCTCACCCATCTGAACCTTACCATCACCGAAATCAAAGAATTGAACATTGCAAAAATATCCACAAAACGTGCTTACCTCACAATACCTAACCCAACCTAACCTAACCATCACCGAAGTCAGAGAATTCCACATTGGCAAAATATCCACAAAAAGTTCTTATCCTACCAAACCTCACCCATCTGAACCTTACCATCACCGAAATCAAAGAATTAAACATAGCAAAAATATCCACAAAACGTGCTTACCTCACAATACCTAACCCAACTTAACCTAACCATCACCGAAGTCAGAGAATTCGACATTACCAAAATATCCACAAAACGTGCTTACCTCACAATACCTAACCCAACCTAACCTAACCATCACTGAAGTCAGAGAATTCGACATTGCCAAAATATCCACAAAAAGTTCTTATCCTACCAAACCTCACCCATCTGAACCTAACCTTCACCGAAATCAAAGAATTGGACATTGCTCAAATATCCACAAAACGTGCTTACTTCACACTACCTAACCCAACCTAACCTAACCATCACTGAATTCAGAGAATTCGACATTGCCAAAATATCCACAAAAAGTTCTTATCCTACCAAACCTCACCCATCTGAACCTAACCATCACCTAAATCAAAGAATTGGACATTATTAAAATATCTACAAAACGTGCTTACCTCACAATACCTAACCCAACCTAACCTAACCATCACCGAAGTCAGAGAATTCGACATTGCCAAAATATCCACAAAAAGTTCTTATCCTACCAAACCTCACCCATCTGAACCTTACCATCACCGAAATCAAAGAATTGGACATTATTAAAATATCCACAAAACGTGCCCACCTCACAATACCTAACCCAACCTAACCTAACCATCACCGAAGTCAGAGAATTCGACATTTCCAAAATATCCACAAAAAGTTCTTATCCTACCAAACCTCACCCATCTGAACCTAATCATCACCGAAATCAAAGAATTGGACATTAATAAAATATCCACAAAACGTGCTTACCTCACAATACCTAACCCAACCTAACCTAACCATCACCGAAGTCAGAGAATTCGACATTGCCAAAATATCCACAAAAAGTTCTTATCCTACATAACCTCACCCATCTGAACGTTACCATCACCGAAATCAAAGAATTGGACATTGCTTAAATATCCACAAAACGTGCTTACCTAGCAATACCTAACCCAACCTAACCTAACCATCACCGAAGTCAGAGAATTCCACATTGGCAAAATATCCACAAAAAGTTCTTATCCTACCAAACCTCACCCATCTGAACCTTACCATCACCGAAATCAAAGAATTAAACATAGCAAAAATATCCACAAAACGTGCTTACCTCACAATACCTAACCCAACCTAACCTAACCATCACCGAAGTCAGAAAATTCAACATTGCCAAAATATCCACAAAAAGTTCATACCCCACCAAACCTCACCCATCTGAACCTAACCATCACCGAAATCGAAGAATTGGACATTGCCAAAATATCCACAAAACGTGCATACCTTACAATACCTAACCCAACCTAACCTAACCATCACCGAAGTCAGAGAATTCGACATTGCCAAAATATCCACAAAAAGTTCTTATCCTACATAACCTCACCCATCTGAACCTAACCATCACCGAAATCAAAGAATTAGACATTGCTAAAATATCCACAAAAAGTTCTTATCCTACATAACCTCACCCATCTGAACCTAACCATCACCGAAATCAAAGAATTAGACATTGCTAAAATATCCACAAAACGTGCTTACCTTACAATACCTAACCCAACCTAACCTAACCATCACCGAAGTCAGAAAATTCAACATTGCCAAAAAATCCACAAAAAGTTCATACCCCACCAAACCTCACACATCTGAACCTAACCATCACCGAAATCAAAGAATTGGACATTAATAAAATATCCACAAAACGTGCTTACCTCACAATACCTAAACCAACCTAACATAACCATCACCGAAGTCAGAGAATTCGACATTGCCAAAATATCCACAAAAAGTTCTTATCCTACATAACCTCACCCATCTGAACGTAACCATCAACGAAATCAAATAATTGGACATTGCTTAAATATCCACAAAACGTTCTTACCTAACAATACCTAACCCAACCTAACCTAACCATCACCGAAGTCAGAAAATTCAACATTGCCAAAATATCCACAAAAAGTTCATACCCCACCAAACCTCACCCATCTGAACCTTACCATCACCAAAATCAAAGAAATGGACATTGCGAAAATATCCAAAAAACGTGCTTACCTCACAATACCTAACCCACCTAACCTAACCATCACCGAAGTCAGAGAATTCGATATTGCCAAAATATCCACAAAAAGTTCTTATCCTACATAACCTCACCCATCTGAACCTAACCATCACCGAAATTAAAAAATTGGACAATAATAAAATATCCACAAAACGCGCTTACCTCACAATACCTTTTTTTTTTTTTTTTTTTTTTTTTTTTTTCCTATGCGTGGGAGGAGAAAATCTTCAATAAGACTCCCTCTAGTCCGCACTAGAGGGAAGTGTCAGATTTTTACTGACTAAAAAACTCCCCCGACTCACCTCACCCCTTTGGGGACCCCACTCGTTGGTGGATTGCTTCCGCAGGGGCTGATTTCGTCCTTGTTGGCTTCTCCTTTTTGTGCGGATCCCTCCTTTCCAGTTCATCTAGTTGACCCGCTTGGTTTCTGTTTCCTGAAAAACATTCATTTGCAGTATTAATCATAGGCTGGTAATAGTATATCTATATCTATGGGTTGACATCTATTCATTTCCTTCTATAAGTCTTTCCGCTTTCCTTAGCCGTTCGGCCTCCTCCTTCTGCTTCATGACGCTCCTTGCGAACTCTGCGAATGCGTCCCAAGAGGCTACGTCTTTAGTGATGTTCTGTGCTATGTCTTCAGTGTTGACCGGGGTGCTTTCTTCGAGTGTGGCTCTTTCAGATTCCCATGCAGGGCATACGAGGAGTGTATGTTCTGCGTCATCTCTGATTGATGCACAGTGGTGACATCCTGCTGTCGTTTCCTTTCCGATGCGGTTGAGGAATGCTCCGAAACACCCATGGCTGGTTAGTAGCTGGGTTGTGTGGTAGTCCGGTTTTGCGCTTTTCCTCCTTGTCCAGGCTGCGATTGATGGGATCAGTCGGTGTGTCCATCTACCTTTGTCTGCGCCGTCCCAGCGGACCTGCCATTCCGTCATGAGCTCCGCCCGTGCCGTCGCTCTTACTTTTTTCGTTCCCTCCTTTCTTCCCTCGTATACCTTCTTTCTTTCATGTGCCAGTAGGTCGATGGGTGGTACTCCAGCAATAACCAGTACTGCGCACTCGGATACTGTTGTATATGCCGATACGATTCTCAGTACGCCCCTGCGTTGTACTCTTGCGAGGTATTTCCTGGTTCTCTCCACTGCCATGCTGGGCGCCCATATTGGTGCACCGTATAGGATCACCGAGTGCACTACGCTGTTGAGTAGTTTTCTTCGGCATGGTTTGGGCCCTCCGATGTTGGGCATTAGTCGTCCGATGTTGTTGACAGCTCTTGCCGCTTTCTCCGCGGCATGCTCAGCTTGTTTCTTAAAGGTTAATTTGTCATCTAGAATTATTCCAAGATAAGTCAAATACCTTTTTAGTCTCACGTCGTATCCCGAAATGGTGATTTTCGGGGGTTCGATTTTTCTTTTTCTGGTGAACAAAACCGCCTCGGTTTTTTGTGGTGCAAGCTGTAGTCCGGCTTCCGTCATCCAGTCGTTCACCAGGTCGAGAGTGTCGTTTGTGGCGGTCTCGAGGTCCGTTATTTTCCTAGCCACAACAATGATAGCTACGTCGTCTGCAAAACCCACCAGCTTCGCTCCTCCTGGAAGTCTTAATTTAAGAAGTGAGTCGTACATTATGTTCCATAATGTTGGTCCCATGACAGAGCCCTGTGGAACACCAGAGGAGATCTTGCGTTCTGCCAGTCTTGTGATCAGAACCCTCTCCGACAGGTAACTTCCTATTATTCTTACAAGGTAGTCTGGTATTCCACCGAGCTCCGATAGAGCCGACATTATTTTATCCCATCTGGCAGAATTGAAAGCATTTTTAACGTCCAGTGTCACCATTATGCAGTGACTGCTCGTTTTTAATGTTCCACTATGAGCGTCTTTTATTGTCTTTATGACCTCGGCTATTGCGTCTACCGTGGACCGACCGGGTCTGAACCCGTATTGCTGCGAACATAACCCGCCTTCCGTCTCCGTCGTCTTCGCTACTCTCTGTAATATGAGGCGCTCGAGGAGTTTGCCCAATCCGTCCAACATGCACAGTGGCCGGTATGACGACGGCTCCTCCGGTGGTTTGTTGCCCTTGGGTATGAGCACGAGTTTCTGCCTTTTCCATATTTTTGGGAATTCTCCGCTCTTGAGGCAGCTGTTGAATGTCCGCAGAAATGTTTTCGGGCAGACTTTAGCCGATATGCGGAGAATTTCATTCGGTATTCCGTCAGGTCCAGGTGATTTGTCAGTGGACAGCCGTTTTGTTGCCGAGTATAGTTCACCCAGTGTAAACTCTGGGATGTCTTCGGGCTCTATGATCCACGCTTGTGGTGTCGTCTCTTTGTGTGTAGGGAAAAGGTGTGAAACTATCGTTTCCAAATTTCCATCTCTGTTTAAGAAGGGAATTTGGCGGTGGCCGGACAGCTTACCACGGACCATACGATACGCTTGGCCCCATGGGTCCAGGTCCACCGTCGCTATGAGTTGTTCCCACATCAACTTTTTACTCCTCCTGATTGCGTAGGTGACTGCTCTTCTTGCTTCTTTGTGGGCTTCGCTTGCGGTTTCGATGGCCGTTTGGTCGTCTTCGTGGCCTGATCTGTGTCTTCGTTCAGTCCGACAGTGCTCTCTTCGTTTTCTTGTGCAGGTTCTTCGCAGCTCTGCAATTTCGTCGTTCCACCAATATTGTGGTTTCCGTCCCACTCCACCCTTCTTCGGCATCGAGGCCTCGCAAGCCCGAGTGATCGCTGCCGTTGTCTCTTTGCAAAGTTCTGTTCCAGTTGTGGTATCTTGAATACGGCCACACTCGAACTTGAGCGTCTCTTCGCACGTTTTAGTGTCTAGCTTGCCGACGGCCCACCTTGTCGGCTCGGTCTTATGCGGGGTCGAATCGGTCGTTCTTGTGTCTCTTAGCTGGTATGAGATGTATTGGTGGTCGCTTAGTGTTGTGTCGCTGAGCACCTCCCAGTTGGTAATGCGGCCAATGGTGTCCTCGTCCGCGAAAGCGACGTCGACTATGGAGCCAGTGCTTCCTCTGACGAAGGTATTTGCACTTCCGGTGTTCAGGACATGCAGGTTTAGTCTGGCCATTGTGTCAGCTAGTAGGCGACCGCGCTCATCGGTGATAGGTGATTCCCACTCTGTAGACTTTGCATTGAAGTCTCCGGCAACGACCACTCGTCCTGTGCTCCTGCTGACGCTCGCCTCCAATTCGTGCAAAAACAGTACGAAGTCCGAGACCGAGGCGTTCGGCGAACAGTAACAGCTGTAGAACCGCACGCCCCGCACCCGAACCCAGACTGCACCTACCTGTGGTGTTCCTGCCTCTGTGATTATCCCGCTTCCGCGTGAGATGTAGATCGCCGAGCGCTGGGTTGTGTCGGCGAACCAATCTCCATTTAATGGGCGATGTTGTTCGCTTATTATTGTGATGTCAATTTTTTTCTCATAGATGGTCTGCAGGAGGAGGTCCTGCGCAGCCCTGCAATGGTTAAGGTTTACCTGGAGGACTCTTATTTTTCCATTTGCAGCCATTATGTTTGTGTCTTCCCCTTCCTCTGTCTCTCCAGTTCGGTTTTGTATGCAGGACACTTGGGTGTCCCTGCCATGTGCTGTGTGTCCGTGCCGCGGTCTTTGCAGACAATGCAGCACAGACTGTTCTCGCATTTGGCCGCTATGTGGCCTCCTTTACCACATCGGCGACACAGTTGGGACCTGTCACTTCCGCTGCAGGTGGCTGCCAAGTGTCCGTACTCCTGGCACTTGTAACAGCGGACCGCTTCTATGTGCTGTCGTACGCGGCAGTTTACCCATCCTACGCGAAGCTTACCTTTTTTTAGGATTGTACGTGCTTTGTCGCTTGCCATCTTTACAACTGCGACTCTTGTTCCGTTGTAAGTGTTGAATAGGCTGACCACTTCAGCCTCCTCGACTGTAAGCGTTCCCAGTACTGGTTTGAGGGCGTCCATCACATCTTGGCGCTCTTCTCCTTCATCCAGGTCCCGCACCTCTATCTTCACCAACCTCACAATACCTAACCCAACCTAACCTAACCATCACCGAAGTCAGAGAATTCGACATTGCCAAAATATCCACAAAAAGTTCTTATCCTACCAAACCTCACCCATCTGAACCTAACCATCACCGAAATCAAAGAATTGGACATTAATAAAATATCCACAAAACGTGCTTACCTCACAATACCTAACTTAACCTAACCTAACCATCACTGAAGTCAGAGAATTCGACATTGCCAAAATATTCACAAAAAGTTCTTATCCTACCAAACCTCACCCATCTGAACCTAACCATCACCGAAATCAAAGAATTGGACATTAATAAAATATCCACAATACGTGCTTACCTCACAATACCTAACCCAACCTAACCTAACCATCACCGAAGTCAGAGAGTTCGACATTGCCAAAATATCCACAAAAAGTTCTTATCCTACATAACATCACCCATCTGAACCTAACCATCACCGAAATCAAAGAATTGGACATTGCTTAAATATCCACAAAACGGGCTTACCTTACAATACTTAACCCAACCTAACCTAACCATCACCGAAGTCAAAAAATTCAACATTGCCAAAATATCCACAAAAAGTTCATACCTTACCAAACCTCACCCATCTGAACCTAACTATCACCGAAATCGAAGAATTGGACATTGCCAAAATATCCATAAAACGTGCTTACCTCACAATACCTAACCCAACCTAACCTAACCATCACCGAAGTCAGAGAATTCGACATTGCCAAAATTTCCACAAAAAGTTCATACCCCACCAAACCTCACCCATCTGAACCTAACCATCACCGAAATCGAAGAATTGAACATTGCAAAAATATCCACAAAACGTGCTTACCTCACAATACCTAACCCAACCTAACATAACCATCACCGAAGTCAGAGAATTCGACATTGCCAAAATATCCACAAAAAGTTCTTATCCTACCAAACCTCACCCATCTGAACCTAACCATCACCGAAATCAAAGAATTGGACATTAATAAAATATCCACAAAACGTGCTTACCTCACAATACCTAACTTAACCTAACCTAACCATCACTGAAGTCAGAGAATTCGACATTGCCAAAATATTCACAAAAAGTTCTTATCCTACCAAACCTCACCCATATGAACCTAACCTTCACCGAAATTAAAGAATTGGACATTAATAAAATATCCACAATACGTGCTTACCTCACAATACCTAACCCAACCTAACCTAACCATCACCGAAGTCAGAGAATTCGACATTGCCAAAATATCCACAAAAAGTTCTTATCCTACATAACCTCACCCATCTGAACCTAACCATCACCGAAATCAAAGATTTGGACATTGCTAAAATATCCACAAAACGTGCTTACCTCACAATACCTAACCCAACCTAACCTAACCATCACCGAAGTCAGAGATTTCGACATTGCCAAAATATCCACAAAAAGTTCTTATCCTACCAAACGTCACCCATCTGAACCTTACCATCACCGAAATCAAAGAATTGAACATTGCAAAAATATCCACAAAACGTGCTTACCTCACAATACCTAACCCAACATAACCTAACCATCACCAAAGTCAGAGAATTCGACATTGCCAAAATATCCACAAAAAGTTCTTATCCTACCAAACCTCACCCATCTGAACCTAACCTTCACCGAAATCAAAGAATTGGACATTGCTAAAATATCCACAAAACGTGCTTACTTCACAATACCTAACCCAACCTAACCTAACCATCACCGAAGTCAGAGAATTCGACATTGCCAAAATATCCACAAAAAGTTCTTATCCTACCAAACCTCACCCATCTGAACCTTACCATCACCGAAATCAAAGAATTAAACATTGCAAAAATATCCACAAAACGTGCTTACCTCACAATACCTAACCCAACATAACCTAACCATGACCGAAATCAGAGAATTCGACATTGCCAAAATATCCACAAAAAGTTCTTATCCTACCAAACCTCACCCATCTGAACCTAACCTTCACCGAAATCAAAGAATTGGACATTGCTTAAATATCCACAAAACGTGCTTACTTCACAATACCTAACCCAACCTAACCTAACCATCACTGAATTCAGAGAATTCGACATTGCCAAAATATCCACAAAAAGTTCTTATCCTACCAAACCTCACCCATCTGAACCTAACCATCACCTAAAACAAAGAATTGGACATTAATAAAATATCCACAAAACGTGCTTACCTCACAATACCTAACCCAACCTAACCTAACCATCACCGAAGTCAGAGAATTCCACATTGCCAAAATATCCACAAAAAGTTCTTATCCTACCAAACCTCACCCATCTGAACCTAACCTTCACCGAAATCAAAGAATTGGACATTGCTAAAATATCCACAAAACGTGCTTACTTCACAATACCTAACCCAACCTAACCTAACCATCACCGAAGTCAGAGAATTCGACATTGCCAAAATATCCACAAAAAGTTCTTATCCTACCAAACCTCACCCATCTGAACCTTACCATCACCGAAATCAAAGAATTAAACATTGCAAAAATATCCACAAAACGTGCTTACCTCACAATACCTAGCCCAACATAACCTAACCATGACCGAAGTCAGAGAATTCGACATTGCCAAAATATCCACAAAAAGTTCTTATCCTACCAAACCTCACCCATCTGAACCTAACCTTCACCGAAATCAAAGAATTGGACATTGCTTAAATATCCACAAAACGTGCTTACCTCACAATACCTAAACCAACCTAACCTAACCATCACGGAATTCAGAGAATTCGACATTGCCAAAATATCCACAAAAAGTTCTTATCCTACCAAACCTCACCCATCTGAACCTAACCATCACCTAAATCAAAGAATTGGACATTAATAAAATATCCACAAAACGTGCTTACCTCACAATACCTAACCCAACCTAACCTAACCATCACCGAAGTCAGAGAATTCGACATTGCCAAAATATCCACAAAAAGTTCTTATCCTACATAACCTCACCCATCTGAACCTAACCATCACCGAAATCAAAGATTTGGACATTGCTAAAATATCCACAAAACGTGCTTACCTCACAATACCTAACCCAACCTAACCTAACCATCACCGAAGTCAGAGATTTCGACATTGCCAAAATATCCACAAAAAGTTCTTATCCTACCAAACGTCACCCATCTGAACCTTACCATCACCGAAATCAAAGAATTGAACATTGCAAAAATATCCACAAAACGTGCTTACCTCACAATACCTAACCCAACATAACCTAACCATCACCAAAGTCAGAGAATTCGACATTGCCAAAATATCCACAAAAAGTTCTTATCCTACCAAACCTCACCCATCTGAACCTAACCTTCACCGAAATCAAAGAATTGGACATTGCTAAAATATCCACAAAACGTGCTTACTTCACAATACCTAACCCAACCTAACCTAACCATCACCGAAGTCAGAGAATTCGACATTGCCAAAATATCCACAAAAAGTTCTTATCCTACCAAACCTCACCCATCTGAACCTTACCATCACCGAAATCAAAGAATTAAACATTGCAAAAATATCCACAAAACGTGCTTACCTCACAATACCTAACCCAACATAACCTAACCATGACCGAAATCAGAGAATTCGACATTGCCAAAATATCCACAAAAAGTTCTTATCCTACCAAACCTCACCCATCTGAACCTAACCTTCACCGAAATCAAAGAATTGGACATTGCTTAAATATCCACAAAACGTGCTTACTTCACAATACCTAACCCAACCTAACCTAACCATCACTGAATTCAGAGAATTCGACATTGCCAAAATATCCACAAAAAGTTCTTATCCTACCAAACCTCACCCATCTGAACCTAACCATCACCTAAGTCAAAGAATTGGACATTAATAAAATATCCACAAAACGTGCTTACCTCACAATACCTAACCCAACCTAACCTAACCATCACCGAAGTCAGAGAATTCCACATTGCCAAAATATCCACAAAAAGTTCTTATCCTACCAAACCTCACCCATCTGAACCTAACCTTCACCGAAATCAAAGAATTGGACATTGTTTAAATATCCACAAAACGTGCTTACTTCACAATACCTAACCCAACCTAACCTAACCATCACCGAAGTCAGAGAATTCGACATTGCCAAAATATCCACAAAAAGTTCTTATCCTACCAAACCTCACCCATCTGAACCTTACCATCACCGAAATCAAAGAATTAAACATTGCAAAAATATCCACAAAACGTGCTTACCTCACAATACCTAGCCCAACATAACCTAACCATGACCGAAGTCAGAGAATTCGACATTGCCAAAATATCCACAAAAAGTTCTTATCCTACCAAACCTCACCCATCTGAACCTAACCTTCACCGAAATCAAAGAATTGGACATTGCTTAAATATCCACAAAACGTGCTTACCTCACAATACCTAAACCAACCTAACCTAACCATCACGGAATTCAGAGAATTCGACATTGCCAAAATATCCACAAAAAGTTCTTATCCTACCAAACCTCACCCATCTGAACCTAACCATCACCTAAATCAAAGAATTGGACATTAATAAAATATCCACAAAACGTGCTTACCTCACAATACCTAACCCAACCTAACCTAACCATCACCGAAGTCAGAGAATTCCACATTGGCAAAATATCCACAAAAAGTTCTTATCCTACCAAACCTCACCCATCTGAACCTTACCATCACCGAAATCAAAGAATTAAACATAGCAAAAATATCCACAAAACGTGCTTACCTCAAAATACCTAACCCAACCTAACCTTACCATCACCGAAGTCAGAGAATTCGACATTGCCAAAATATCCACAAAAAGTGCTTATCCTACCAAACCTCACCCATCTGAACCTAACCATCACCTAAATCAAAGAATTGGACATTAATAAAATATCCAAAAAACGTGCTTACCTCACAATACCTAACCCAACCTAACCTAACCATCACCGAAGTCAGAGAATTCGACATTGCCAAAATATCCACAAAAAGTTCTAATCCTACCAAACCTCACCCATCTGAACCTTACCATCACCGAAATCAAAGAATTGAACATTGCAAAAATATCCACAAAACGTGCTTACCTCACAATACCTAACCCAACCTAACCTAACCATCACCGAAGTCAGAGAATTCCACATTGGCAAAATATCCACAAAAAGTTCTTATCCTACCAAACCTCACCCATCTGAACCTAACCATCACCTAAATCAAAGAATTGGACATTATTAAAATATCTACAAAACGTGCTTACCTCACAATACCTAACCCAACCTAACCAAACCATCACCGAAGTCAGAGAATTCGACATTGCCAAAATATCCACAAAAAGTTCTTATCCTACCAAACCTCACCCATCTGAACCTTACCATCACCGAAATCAAAGAATTGGACATTATTAAAATATCCACAAAACGTGCCCACCTCACAATACCTAACCCAACCTAACCTAACCATCACCGAAGTCAGAGAATTCGACATTTCCAAAATATCCACAAAAAGTTCTTATCCTACCAAACCTCACCCATCTGAACCTAATCATCACCGAAATCAAAGAATTGGACATTAATAAAATATCCACAAAACGTGCTTACCTCACAATACCTAACCCAACCTAACCTAACCATCACCGAAGTCAGAGAATTCGACATTGCCAAAATATCCACAAAAAGTTCTTATCCTACATAACCTCACCCATCTGAACGTTACCATCACCGAAATCAAAGAATTGGACATTGCTTAAATATCCACAAAACGTGCTTACCTAGCAATACCTAACCCAACCTAACCTAACCATCACCGAAGTCAGAGAATTCCACATTGGCAAAATATCCACAAAAAGTTCTTATCCTACCAAACCTCACCCATCTGAACCTTACCATCACCGAAATCAAAGAATTAAACATAGCAAAAATATCCACAAAACGTGCTTACCTCACAATACCTAACCCAACCTAACCTAACCATCACCGAAGTCAGAAAATTCAACATTGCCAAAATATCCACAAAAAGTTCATACCCCACCAAACCTCACCCATCTGAACCTAACCATCACCGAAATCGAAGAATTGGACATTGCCAAAATATCCACAAAACGTGCATACCTTACAATACCTAACCCAACCTAACCTAACCATCACCGAAGTCAGAGAATTCGACATTGCCAAAATATCCACAAAAAGTTCTTATCCTACATAACCTCACCCATCTGAACCTAACCATCACCGAAATCAAAGAATTAGACATTGCTAAAATATCCACAAAAAGTTCTTATCCTACATAACCTCACCCATCTGAACCTAACCATCACCGAAATCAAAGAATTAGACATTGCTAAAATATCCACAAAACGTGCTTACCTTACAATACCTAACCCAACCTAACCTAACCATCACCGAAGTCAGAAAATTCAACATTGCCAAAAAATCCACAAAAAGTTCATACCCCACCAAACCTCACACATCTGAACCTAACCATCACCGAAATCAAAGAATTGGACATTAATAAAATATCCACAAAACGTGCTTACCTCACAATACCTAAACCAACCTAACATAACCATCACCGAAGTCAGAGAATTCGACATTGCCAAAATATCCACAAAAAGTTCTTATCCTACATAACCTCACCCATCTGAACGTAACCATCAACGATATCAAATAATTGGACATTGCTTAAATATCCACAAAACGTTCTTACCTAACAATACCTAACCCAACCTAACCTAACCATCACCGAAGTCAGAAAATTCAACATTGCCAAAATATCCACAAAAAGTTCATACCCCACCAAACCTCACCCATCTGAACCTAACCATCACCAAAATCAAAGAAATGGACATTGCGAAAATATCCAAAAAACGTGCTTACCTCACAATACCTAACCCACCTAACCTAACCATCACCGAAGTCAGAGAATTCGATATTGCCAAAATATCCACAAAAAGTTCTTATCCTACATAACCTCACCCATCTGAACCTAACCATCACCGAAATTAAAAAATTGGACAATAATAAAATATCCACAAAACGCGCTTACCTCACAATACCTAACCCAACCTAACCTAACCATCACTGAAGTCAGAGAGTTCGACATTGCCAAAATATCCACAAAAAGTTTTTATCCTACCAAACCTCACCCATCTGAACCTAACCATCACCGAAATTAAAAAATTGGACAATAATAAAATATCCACAAAACGTGCTTACCTCACAATACCTAACCCAACCTAACCTAACCATCACTGAAGTCAGAGAGTTCGACATTGCCAAAATATCCACAAAAAGTTCTTATCCTACCAAACCTCACCCATCTGAACCTAACCATCACCGAAATCAAAGAATTGGACATTAATAAAATATCCACAATACGTGCTTACCTCACAATACCTAACCCAACCTAACCTTACCATCACCGAAGTCAGATAATTCGACATTGCCAAAATATCCACAAAAAGTTCTTATCCTACCAAACCTCACCCATCTGAATCTTACCATCACCGAAATCAAAGAATTAAACATTGCTTAAATATCCACAAAACGTGCCTACCTTACAATACCTAACCCAACCTAACCTAACCATCACCGAAGTCAGAAAATTCAACATTGCCAAAATATCCACAAAAAGTTCATACCCCACCAAACCTCACCCATCTGAACCTAACCATCACCAAAATCGAAAAATTATAAAATTGCCAAAATATCCACAAAACGTGCTTACCTCACAATACCTAACCCAACCTAACCTAACCATCACCGAAGTCAGAGAATTCGACATTGCCAAAATATCCACAAAAAGTTCCTTTCCTACATAATCTCACCCATCTGAACCTAACCATCACCGAAATCGAAGAATTGGACATTGCCAAAATATCCACAAAACGTGCTTACCTTACAATACCTAACTTAACCTAACCTAACCATCACCGAAGTCAGAAAATTCAACATTGCCAAAATATCCACAAAAAGTTCATACCCCACCAAACCTCACCCATCTGAACCTAACCATCACCAAAATCAAAGAAATGGACATTGCGAAAATATCCAAAAAACGTGCTTACCTCACAATACCTAACCCACCTAACCTAACCATCACCGAAGTCAGAGAATTCGATATTGCCAAAATATCCACAAAAAGTTCTTATCCTACATAACCTCACCCATCTGAACCTAACCATCACCGAAATTAAAAAATTGGACAATAATAAAATATCCACAAAACGCGCTTACCTCACAATACCTAACCCAACCTAACCTAACCATCACTGAAGTCAGAGAGTTCGACATTGCCAAAATATCCACAAAAAGTTTTTATCCTACCAAACCTCACCCATCTGAACCTAACCATCACCGAAATTAAAAAATTGGACAATAATAAAATATCCACAAAACGTGCTTACCTCACAATACCTAACCCAACCTAACCTAACCATCACTGAAGTCAGAGAGTTCGACATTGCCAAAATATCCACAAAAAGTTCTTATCCTACCAAACCTCACCCATCTGAACCTAACCATCACCGAAATCAAAGAATTGGACATTAATAAAATATCCACAATACGTGCTTACCTCACAATACCTAACCCAACCTAACCTTACCATCACCGAAGTCAGATAATTCGACATTGCCAAAATATCCACAAAAAGTTCTTATCCTACCAAACCTCACCCATCTGAATCTTACCATCACCGAAATCAAAGAATTAAACATTGCTTAAATATCCACAAAACGTGCCTACCTTACAATACCTAACCCAACCTAACCTAACCATCACCGAAGTCAGAAAATTCAACATTGCCAAAATATCCACAAAAAGTTCATACCCCACCAAACCTCACCCATCTGAACCTAACCATCACCAAAATCGAAAAATTATAAAATTGCCAAAATATCCACAAAACGTGCTTACCTCACAATACCTAACCCAACCTAACCTAACCATCACCGAAGTCAGAGAATTCGACATTGCCAAAATATCCACAAAAAGTTCCTTTCCTACATAATCTCACCCATCTGAACCTAACCATCACCGAAATCGAAGAATTGGACATTGCCAAAATATCCACAAAACGTGCTTACCTTACAATACCTAACTTAACCTAACCTAACCATCACCGAAGTCAGAGAATTCGACATTGCCAAAATATCCACAAAAAGTTCTTATCCTACATAACCTCACCCATCTGAACCTAACCATCACCGAAATCAAAGAATTAGACATTGCTAAAATATCCACAAAAAGTTCTTATCCTACATAACCTCACCCATCTGAACCTAACTATCACCGAAATCAAAGAATTAGACATTGCTAAAATATCCACAAAACGTGCTTACCTTACAATACCTAACCCAACCTAACCTAACCATCACCGAAGTCAGAAAATTCAACATTGCCAAAAAATCCACAAAAAGTTCATACCCCACCAAACCTCACACATCTGAACCTAACCATCACCGAAATCAAAGAATTGGACATTAATAAAATATCCACAAAACGTGCTTACCTCACAATACCTAAACCAACCTAACATAACCATCACCGAAGTCAGAGAATTCGACATTGCCAAAATATCCACAAAAAGTTCTTATCCTACATAACCTCACCCATCTGAACGTAACCATCAACGAAATCAAATAATTGGACATTGCTTAAATATCCACAAAACGTTCTTACCTAACAATACCTAACCCAACCTAACCTAACCATCACCGAAGTCAGAAAATTCAACATTGCCAAAATATCCACAAAAAGTTCATACCCCACCAAACCTCACCCATCTGAACCTAACCATCACTGCAATCGAAGAATTGGACATGCCAAAATATCCACAGAACGTGCTTACCTCACAATACCTAACCCAACCTAACCTAACCATCACTGAAGTCAGAGAATTCGACATTGCCAAAATATCCACAAAAAGTTCTTATCCTACCAAACCTCACCCATCTGAACCTAACCATCACCGAAATCAAAGAATTTGACATTAATAAAATATCCACAAAACGTGCTTACCTCACAATACCTAACCCAATCTAACCTAACCATCACCAAAGTCAGAGAATTCGACATTGCCAAAATATCCACAAAAAGTTCTTAGGTTGGGTTAGGTTTGGTGAAGTTAGCGAGTTTTGTGTGTATTTTTAATATGTGGATATTTTTGCATTGTCGAATTCTTTGACTTCGGTGACGGTTAGGTTGGGTTGGGTTAGGTTTGGTGAGGTAAGCGAGATTTGTGTTAATCTTAAAAACTCGAGTTCTTTGATTTCGGTGTTGGATAGGTTAGGTTGGGATGGGTATGGTGAGGTAAGCGAGTTTTGTGTATATTTTTGCAATGTCAAATTCTCTGATTTCGGTGACGGTTAGGTTGGGTTGGGTTAGGTTTGGTGAGGTTAGCGAGATTTGTGTAAATCATACAATCCCGAATTCTTTGATTTCGGTGATGGTTAAGTTAGGTTGGGTTAGGTTTGGTGAGGTAAGCGGGTTTTGGGTATATTTTTGCATTGTCGAATTCTTTGATTTCGGTGATGGTAAGGTTAGGTTGGGTTAGGTTTGGTGAGGTAAGCGAGTTTTGTTAAAATTTTAAAATCTCGAATTCTTTGATTTCGGTGATGGTTAGGTTAGGTTAAGTAAGGTTTGGTGAGTTAAGCGAGTTTCGTGTATATTTTTGCAATGTCGAATTCTTTGATTTCGGTGATAGTAAGTCTAGGTTGGGTTAGGTTTGGTGAGGTTAGCGAGTTTTGTGTATATTTTTGCATTGTCGAATTCTTTTATTTCGGTGATAGTTAGGCTAGGTTGGGTTAGGTGTGGTGAGGTTAGCAAGTTTTGTGTTCATTTTTGCAATGTCGAATTCTTTGATTTCGGTGATGTTTAGGTTAGGTTGGGTTAGGTTTCGTGAGGTAAGCGAGTTTTGTGTATATTTTTGCAATGTCGAATTCTTTGATTTCGGTGACGGTTAGGTTGGGTTGGGTTAGGTTTTGTAAGGTTAGCGAGTTTTTTGTATATTTTTGCACCATCGAATTCTTTGATTTCGAAGATGGTTATGTTAGGTTGGGATAGGTTTGGTAAGGTTAGCGAGTTTTGTGTATATTTTTAAAATGTCGAATTCTTTGAATTCGGTAATGGGTAGGTTAGGTTATGTTAGGATTGGTGAGGTAAGCGAGATTTGTGTATATTTTTGCATTGTCGAATTCTTTGATTTCGGTGATAGTTAGGCTAGGTTGGGTTAGGTTTGGTGAGGTTATCGAGTTTTGTGTATATTTTTGCATTGTCGAATTCTTTGATTTCGGTGATAGTTAAGCTAGGTTGGGTTAGGTTTGGTGAGGTTAGCGAGATTTGTGTAATTCATACAATCTCGAATTCTTTGATTTCGGTGATGGTTAGGTTAGGTTTGGTTAGGTTTGGTGAGGTAAGCGGGTTTTGGGTATATTTTTGCATTGTCGAATTCTTTGATTTCGGTGATGGTAAGGTTAGGTTGGGTTAGGTTTGGTGAGATAAGCGAGTTTTGTTTAAATTTTAAAATCTCGAATTCTTTGATTTCGGTGATGGTTAGGTTAGGTTAAGTTAGGTTTGGTGAGTTAAGCGAGTTTCGTGTATATTTTTGCAATGTCGAATTCTTTGATTTCGGTGATGGTTAGGTTAGGTTGGGTTAGATTTGGTGAGGTAAGCGGGTTTTGTGTATATTTTTGCGATGTCGAATTCTTTGATTTCGGTGATAGTTAGGCTAGGTTGGGTTAGGTTTGGTGAGGTTAGCGAGTTTTGTGTTTATTTTTGCAATGTCGAATTCTTTGATTTCGGTGACGGTTAGGTTGGGTTAAGTTAGGTTTGGTGAGGTTATCGAGTTTTGTGTATATTTTTGCAATGTCGAATTCTTTGATTTCGGTGACGGTTAGGTTGGGTTGGGTTAGGTTTGGTGAGGTTAGCGAGCTTGTGTCATCTTAAAAACTCGAGTTCTTTGATTTCGTTGATCGTTAAGTTAGGTTGGGTTAGGTTTGGTGAGTGAACCGAGTTTCGTGTATATTTTTGCAATGTCGAATTCTTTGATTTCGGTGATGCTAAGGTTAGGTTGGGTTAGGTTGAGTGAGGTAAGCGAGTTTTGTGTATATTTTTGCAATCTCGAATTCTTTGATTTCGGTGATGGTTAGGTAAGGTTGGGTTAGGTTTGGTGAGGTAAGCGAGTTTTGTTTAAATTTTAAAATCTCGAATTCTTTGATTTCGGTGATGGTTAGGTTAGGTTGGGTTAGATTTGGTGAGGTGAGCGGGTTTTGTGTATATTTTTGCGATGTCGAATTCTTTGATTTCGGTGATAGTTAGGCTAGGTTGGGTTAGGTTTGGTGAGGTTAGCGAGTTTTGTGTTTATTTTTAAAATGTCGAATTCTTTGATTTCGGTGATGGTTAGGTTAGGTTGGGTTAGGTTTAGTGAGGCAAGCGAGTTTTGTGTATATTTTTGCAATGTCGAATTCTTTGATTTCGGTGACGGTTAGGTTGGGTTGGGTTAGGTTTGGTGAGGTAAGCGAGTTTTGTGTAAATCTTAAAAACTCGAGTTCTTTGATTTCGTTGATCGTTAAGTTAGGTTGGGTTAGGTTTGGTGAGTTAAGCGAGTTTCGTGTATATTTTTGCAATGTCGAATTCTTTGATTTCGGTGATGGTTAGGTTAGGTTGGGTTAGATTTGGTGAGGTAAGCGGGTTTTGTGTATATTTTTGCGATGTCGAATTCTTTGATTTCGGTGATAGTTAGGCTAGGTTGGGTTAGGTTTGGTGAGGTTAGCGAGTTTTGTGTTTATTTTTAAAATGTCGAATTCTTTGATTTCGGTGATGGTTAGGTAAGGTTGGGTTAGGTTTAGTGAGGGAAGCGAGTTTTGTGTATATTTTTGCAATGTCGAATTCTTTGATTTCGGTGATGGTTAGGTTAGGTTGGGTTAGGTTTAGTGAGGTTAGCGAGTTTTGTGTATATTTTTGCAATCTCGAATTCTTTGATTTCGGTGATGGTTAGGTTAGGTTGGGTTAGGTTTGGTGAGGTTAGCGAGTTTTGTGTATATTTTTGCAATGTCGAATTTTTTGATTTCGGTGACGGTTAGGTTGGGTTGGGTTAGGTTTGGTGAGGTTAGCGAGTTTTGTGTAAATCTAAAAAACTCGAGTTCTTTGATTTCGATAATCGTTAAGTTAGGTTGGGTTAGGTTTGGTGAGTGAAGCGAGTTTCCTGTATATTTTTGCAATGTCGAATTCTTTGATTTCGGTGATGGTAAGGCTAGGTTGGGTGAGGGTTGGTTAGGTTAGCGAGTTTTGTGTATATTTTTGCATTGTCGAATTCTTTGTTTTCGGTGATGGTTAGGTTAGGTTAAGTTAGGTTTAGTGAGGTAAGCGAGTTTTGTATATATTTTTGCAATGTCGAATTCTTTGATTTCGGTGACGGTTAGGTTGGGTTGGGTAAGGTTTGGTGAGGTAAGCGAGTTTTGTCTAAATCTTAAAAACTCGAGTTCTTTGATTTCGTTGATCGTTAAGTTAGGTTGGATGAGGTTTGGTGAGTGAAGCAAATTTCGTGTATATTTTTGCAATGTCGAATTATTTGATTTCGGTGATGGTTGGGTTAGGTTGGGTTAGGTTTAGTGAGGTAAGCGAGTCTTGTGTATATTTTTGCAATCTCGAATTCTTTGATTTCGGTGATGGTTAGGTTAGGTTGGGTTAGTTTTGGTGAGTAAAGCGAGTTTTGTTTAAATTTAAAAGTCTCGAATTCTTTGATTTCGGTGATAGTTAGGTTAGGTTGGGTTAGGTTTTGTGAGGTTAGCGGGTTTTGTGTATATTTTTGCATTGTCGAATTCTTTGATTTCGGTGATAGTTAGGCTAGGTTGGGTTAGGTTTGGTGAGGTTAGCGAGTTTTGTGTTTATTTTTGCAATGTCGAATTCTTTGATTTCGGTGACGGTTAGGTTGGGTTAAGTTAGGTTTGGTGAGGTTATCGAGTTTTGTGTATATTTTTGCAATGTCGAATTCTTTGATTTCGGTGACGGTTAGGTTGGGTTGGGTTAGGTTTGGTGAGGTTAGCGAGCTTGTGTCATCTTAAAAACTCGAGTTCTTTGATTTCGTTGATCGTTAAGTTAGGTTGGGTTAGGTTTGGTGAGTGAACCGAGTTTCGTGTATATTTTTGCAATGTCGAATTCTTTGATTTCGGTGATGCTAAGGTTAGGTTGGGTTAGGTTGAGTGAGGTAAGCGAGTTTTGTGTATATTTTTGCAATCTCGAATTCTTTGATTTCGGTGATGGTTAGGTAAGGTTGGGTTAGGTTTGGTGAGGTAAGCGAGTTTTGTTTAAATTTTAAAATCTCGAATTCTTTGATTTCGGTGATGGTTAGGTTAGGTTGGGTTAGATTTGGTGAGGTAAGCGGGTTTTGTGTATATTTTTGCGATGTCGAATTCTTTGATTTCGGTGATAGTTAGGCTAGGTTGGGTTAGGTTTGGTGAGGTTAGCGAGTTTTGTGTTTATTTTTAAAATGTCGAATTCTTTGATTTCGGTGATGGTTAGGTTAGGTTGGGTTAGGTTTAGTGAGGCAAGCGAGTTTTGTGTATATTTTTGCAATGTCGAATTCTTTGATTTCGGTGACGGTTAGGTTGGGTTGGGTTAGGTTTGGTGAGGTTAGCGAGTTTTGTGTAAATCTTAAAAACTCGAGTTCTTTGATTTCGTTGATCGTTAAGTTAGGTTGGGTTAGGTTTGGTGAGTTAAGCGAGTTTCGTGTATATTTTTGCAATGTCGAATTCTTTGATTTCGGTGATGGTTAGGTTAGGTTGGGTTAGATTTGGTGAGGTAAGCGGGTTTTGTGTATATTTTTGCGATGTCGAATTTTTTGATTTCGGTGATAGTTAGGCTAGGTTGGGTTAGGTTTGGTGAGGTTAGCGAGTTTTGTGTTTATTTTTAAAATGTCGAATTCTTTGATTTCGGTGATGGTTAGGTAAGGTTGGGTTAGGTTTAGTGAGGGAAGCGAGTTTTGTGTATATTTTTGCAATCTCGAATTCTTTGATTTCGGTGATGGTTAGGTTGGGTTGGGTTAGGTTTGGTGAGGTTAGCGAGTTTTGTGTAAATCTTAAAAACTCGAGTTCTTTGATTTCGTTGATCGTTAAGTTAGGTTGGGTTAGGTTTGGTGAGTGAAGCGAGTTTCGTGTATATTTTTGCAATGTCGAATTCTTTGATATCGGTGATGGTTGGGTTAGGTTGGGTTAGGTTTAGTGAGGTAAGCGAGTCTTGTGTATATTTTTGCAATCTCGAATTCTTTGATTTCGGTGATAGTTAGGTTAGGTTGGGTTAGGTTTTGTGAGGTTAGCGGGTTTTGTGTATATTTTTGCATTGTCGAATTCTTTGTTTTCGGTGATAGTGAGGCTAGGTTGGGTTAGGTTTGGTGAGGTTAGCGAGTTTTGTGTATATTTTTGCATTGTCGAATTCTTTTATTTCGGTGATAGTGAGGCTAGGTTGGGTTAGGTTTGGTGGGGTAAGCGAGTTTTGTGTTTATTTTTGCAATGTGGAATTCTTTGATTTCGGTGATGGTTAGGTTAGGTTGGGTTAGATTTGGTGAGGTAAGCGAGTTTTGTGTATATTTTTGCAATGTCGAATTCTTTGATTTCGGAGACGGTAAGGTTGGGTTGGGTTAGGTTTGGTGAGGTAAGCGAGTTTTGTGTATATTTTTGCATTGTCGAATTCTTTTATTTCGGTGATAGTAGGGCTAGGTTGGGTTAGGTTTGGTGAGGTTAGCGAGTTTTGTGTTTATTTTTGCAATGTCGAATTCTTTGATTTCGGTGACGGTTAGGTTGGGTTGGGTTAGGTTTGGTGAGGTTAGCGAGTTTTGTGTACATCTTTAAAACTCGAGTTCTTTGATTTCGTTGATCGTTAAGTTAGGTTGGGTTAGGTTTGGTGAGTGAAGCGAGTTTCGTGTATATTTTTGCAATGTCGAATTCTTTGATATCGGTGATGGTTAGGTTAGGTTGGGTTAGGTTGAGTGAGGTAAGCGAGTTTTGTGAATATTTTTGCAATCTCGAATTCTTTGATTTCGGTGATGGTTAGGTTAGGTTGGGTGAGGTTTGGTGAGGTAAGCGGGTTTTGGGTATATTTTTGCATTGTCGAATTCTTTGATTTCGGTGATGGTTAGGTAAGGTTGGGTTAGGTTAAGTGAGGTAAGCGAGTTTTGTGTATATTTTTGCAATGTCGAATTCTTTGATTTCGGTGATAGTTAGGTTGGGTTGGGTTAGGTTTGGTGAGGTTAGCGAGTTTTGTGTCATCTTAAAAACTCGAGTTCTTTGATTTCGTTGATCGTTAAGTTAGGTTGGGTTAGGTTTGGTGAGTTAAGCGAGTTTCGTGTATATTTTTGCAATGTCGAATTCTTTGATTTCGGTGATGGTTAGGTTAGGTTGGGTTAGATTTGGTGAGGTAAGCGGGTTTTGTGTATATTTTTGCGATGTCGAATTCTTTGATTTCGGTAATAGTTAGGCTAGGTTGGGTTAGGTTTGGTGAGGTGAGCGAGTTTTGTGTTTATTTTTAAAATGTCGAATTCTTTGATTTCGGTGATGGTTAGGTAAGGTTGGGTTAGGTTTGGTGAGGTAAGCGAGTTTTGTTTAAATTTTAAAATCTCGAATTCTTTGATTTCGGTGATGGTTAGGTTAGGTTGGGTTAGATTTGGTGAGGTAAGCGGGTTTTGTGTATATTTTTGCGATGTCGAATTCTTTGATTTCGGTGATAGTTAGGCTAGGTTGGGTTAGGTTTGGTGAGGTTAGCGAGTTTTGTGTTTATTTTTAAAATGTCGAATTCTTTGATTTCGGTGACGGTTAGGTTGGGTTGGGTTAGGTTTGGTGAGGTTAGCGAGTTTTGTGTAAATCTTAAAAACTCGAGTTCTTTGATTTCGTTGATCGTTAAGTTAGGTTGGGTTAGGTTTGGTGAGTTAAGCGAGTTTCGTGTATATTTTTGCAATGTCGAATTCTTTGATTTCGGTGATGGTTAGGTTAGGTTGGGTTAGATTTGGTGAGGTAAGCGGGTTTTGTGTATATTTTTGCGATGTCGAATTCTTTGATTTCGGTGATAGTTAGGCTAGGTTGGGTTAGGTTTGGTGAGGTTAGCGAGTTTTGTGTTTATTTTTAAAATGTCGAATTCTTTGATTTCGGTGATGGTTAGGTAAGGTTAAGTTAGGTTTAGTGAGGGAAGCGAGTTTTGTGTATATTTTTGCAATCTCGAATTCTTTGATTTCGGTGATGGTTAGGTTAGGTTGGGTTAGGTTTGGTGAGGTAAGCGAGTTTTGTGTATATTTTTGCAATGTCGAATTTTTTGATTTCGGTGACGGTTAGGTTGGGTTGGGTTAGGTTTGGTGAGGTTAGCGAGTTTTGTGTAAATCTAAAAAACTCGAGTTCTTTGATTTCGATAATCGTTAAGTTAGGTTGGGTTAGGTTTGGTGAGTGAAGCGAGTTTCCTGTATATTTTTGCAATGTCGAATTCTTTGATTTCGGTGATGGTAAGGCTAGGTTGGGTGAGGGTTGGTTAGGTTAGCGAGTTTTGTGTATATTTTTGCATTGTCGAATTCTTTGTTTTCGGTGATGGTTAGGTTAGGTTAAGTTAGGTTTAGTGAGGTAAGCGAGTTTTGTATATATTTTTGCAATGTCGAATTCTTTGATTTCGGTGACGGTTAGGTTGGGTTGGGTTAGGTTTGGTGAGGTAAGCGAGTTTTGTCTAAATCTTAAAAACTCGAGTTCTTTGATTTCGTTGATCGTTAAGTTAGGTTGGGTGAGGTTTGGTGAGTGAAGCAAATTTCGTGTATATTTTTGCAATGTCGAATTATTTGATTTCGGTGATGGTTGGGTTAGGTTGGGTTAGGTTTAGTGAGGTAAGCGAGTCTTGTGTATATTTTTGCAATCTCGAATTCTTTGATTTCGGTGATGGTTAGGTTAGGTTGGGTTAGTTTTGGTGAGTAAAGCGAGTTTTGTTTAAATTTAAAAGTCTCGAATTCTTTGATTTCGGTGATAGTTAGGTTAGGTTGGGTTAGGTTTTGTGAGGTTAGCGGGTTTTGTGTATATTTTTGCATTGTCGAATTCTTTGTTTTCGGTGATAGTGAGGCTAGGTTGGGTTAGGTTTGGTGAGGTTAGCGAGTTTTGTGTATATTTTTGCATTGTCGAATTCTTTTATTTCGGTGATAGTGAGGCTAGGTTGGGTTAGGTTTGGTGGGGTTAGCGAGTTTTGTGTTTATTTTTGCAATGTGGAATTCTTTGATTTCGGTGATGGTTAGGTTAGGTTGGGTTAGATTTGGTGAGGTAAGCGAGTTTTGTGTATATTTTTGCAATGTCGAATTCTTTGATTTCGGAGACGGTTAGGTTGGGTTGGGTTAGGTTTGGTGAGGTAAGCGAGTTTTGTGTATATTTTTGCATTGTCGAATTCTTTTATTTCGGTGATAGTAGGGCTAGGTTGGGTTAGGTTTGGTGAGGTTAGCGAGTTTTGTGTTTATTTTTGCAATGTCGAATTCTTTGATTTCGGTGACGGTTAGGTTGGGTTGGGTTAGGTTTGGTGAGGTTAGCGAGTTTTGTGTACATCTTTAAAACTCGAGTTCTTTGATTTCGTTGATCGTTAAGTTAGGTTGGGTTAGGTTTGGTGAGTGAAGCGAGTTTCGTGTATATTTTTGCAATGTCGAATTCTTTGATATCGGTGATGGTTAGGTTAGGTTGGGTTAGGTTGAGTGAGGTAAGCGAGTTTTGTGAATATTTTTGCAATCTCGAATTCTTTGATTTCGGTGATGGTTAGGTTAGGTTGGGTGAGGTTTGGTGAGGTAAGCGGGTTTTGGGTATATTTTTGCATTGTCGAATTCTTTGATTTCGGTGATGGTTAGGTAAGGTTGGGTTAGGTTAAGTGAGGTAAGCGAGTTTTGTGTATATTTTTGCAATGTCGAATTCTTTGATTTCGGTGATAGTTAGGTTGGGTTGGGTTAGGTTTGGTGAGGTTAGCGAGTTTTGTGTCATCTTAAAAACTCGAGTTCTTTGATTTCGTTGATCGTTAAGTTAGGTTGGGTTAGGTTTGGTGAGTTAAGCGAGTTTCGTGTATATTTTTGCAATGTCGAATTCTTTGATTTCGGTGATGGTTAGGTTAGGTTGGGTTAGATTTGGTGAGGTAAGCGGGTTTTGTGTATATTTTTGCGATGTCGAAT
Source organism: Arctopsyche grandis (assembly GCF_051622035.1). Classification (NCBI taxonomy): domain Eukaryota; kingdom Metazoa; phylum Arthropoda; class Insecta; order Trichoptera; family Hydropsychidae; genus Arctopsyche; species Arctopsyche grandis. Next base: position 599,481 of record NW_027518427.1, read on the forward strand.
TCTTTGATTTCGGTAATAGTTAGGCTAGGTTGGGTTAGGTTTGGTGAGGTGAGCAAATTTTGTGTTTATTTTTAAAATGTCGATATCTTTGATTTCGGTGATGGTTAGGTAAGGTTGGGTTAGGTTTAGTGAGGGAAGCGAGTTTTGTGTATATTTTTGCAATGTCGAATTCTTTGATTTCGGTGATGGTTAGGTTAGGTTGGGTTAGGTTTGGTGAGGTTAGCGAGTTTTGTGTATATTTTTGCAATGTCGAATTTTTTGATTTCGGTGACGGTTAGGTTAGGTTAAGTTAGGTTTAGTGAGGTAAGCGAGTTTTGTATATATTTTTGCAATGTCGAATTCTTTGATTTCGGTGACGGTTAGGTTGGGTTGGGTTAGGTTTGGTGAGGTAAGCGAGTTTTGTCTAAATCTTAAAAACTCGAGTTCTTTGATTTCGTTGATCGTTAAGTTAGGTTGGGTGAGGTTTGGTGAGTGAAGCAAATTTCGTGTATATTTTTGCAATGTCGAATTATTTGATTTC